>NW_028234412.1:11302995-11310495 GCF_977035675.1 Penaeus japonicus
CTCTCTTTCCTTTACCTCTACCTCTCTACCTCGTTTCTCTTACCATCTCATCCTGCCTTCCCCTCCATCTTCTTTTACATACCCCATCCTCCTCCACCTCCCTCTCCCCCCTCCTCCTCTTCCACCTCCCCATCCCCCTCCCCATCCCTTCTTCCTCTATCACTTCCTCTTCACCGTAAAAAATTATCCCATGCTTCGGAACATACCATCGTTATACATCGCCCGCAGCCGCTAACGTTGCCCCTGAAAGCCAGCCTGCATTTCCTTCTCCCATCTCCTTCCCTTCCCTCCCCTCCCCTCCCCTCCCCTCCTCTCCTCTCCCCCTTCTTCCTCCTGCAACACTCTCAACCCATACCTTCTCTCTCTTTGGTCTCTTCCTTTCCTCCGCCTCTTCCTCTGCTCTTTCTCCTCCTCCTCTCTCCTTCCTCTTCTCTTCCTCCTTTACTGCTATCCCTCATTCTCCTCCTCTTCCCCTTCTTTCCCTCCCCTCTCCCTCCCCCTCCTTCCCTCTTCTCCCCCTCCTCTCCTCTTCCCCTCCCTCTTTCCTTTTCCCCTCCTCCTCCCTCCTACTCCCCCTATCCCTCCCCCTTCCTCCTACTCTCCCTATCCTACCCCCTCCTTCCTCCTCCCCCCTATCCCTCCTCCTCCCCCCTATCCCTCTCCTTCTCCTCCTCTTCCCCTCCCCCCACCTCCTTCCCCTCAGCCCATGTTGCGAAGGAATTTAAGAGGATTATTGACGGTAAGAAGACGGCGGTAGGCGAGGAAGCTGCGACTCCCCGAGGATTTTTTGCGATCGATGATAATCTAGACTGCTTTTGTTTTTTGTTTTTTGTTTTTTTTGTTTTTTTGTTTTGTTTTTAAAGGGGGTGGTGTTGTAGCTTGCTTTTTGCTTATTGATGATGTGGGTTTTGTTTATGTTGTTGATAAGGAAAAAGGGGTTGTTAGATACTCGTCGGCAGTTGTGTGTGTGTGTGTGTGTTGTTGTGGTTCGTTGTTTTAGTTGTCATCTTTTGTTATTGCTGTATCTCCTACTCATCTATATCATGTCATCGCTGTTGTTATTTCACATATCTTACAACTTGAACAACCATTAGTGTCGCGACCAAGCTCTTCCTCTCAGCATCACTACTATCCTCTCACGACAGGTATCATATTTCCCTCCTCGTCTCCCTTTATATCCCGGTAACGATATCGTGCGCTATTACTTCCTTTATCGTGATATATTCCCGTCCTTGTTAACAACGTCGGTTATACTCCCGTTCGCGGCATGACTCGGCTCGTAAACTCGGAGATGGTAGCGGTTAGGGCGGTCGTCGGAATCATTATTATCATTATTACTGCCGTTGACGATCGCGATATTATTATTTTTTTTTTTTTTTTTTTTTTTTAGCGTTATTGGATTTGTTGTTGTTGTTGTGGTTTTGTTTTGGCTGATTGATCTTTTCTTTTTTTCTTTGTTTTTCTCTTTCTCTCTTTTGTTCTCTGTCTGTTTTTTTTTCTGTCTTTTATTTTCCGTCTGTCTTTTTCTCTTTGTCTGTTCTTTATTTTCCGTCTGTCTTTTTCTCTTTGTCTGTTCTTTATTTTCCTTCTTTGGCTCTGACTGTTTGTTTCTCTATGTGTTTCTTTCTCTCTCCTCTTTCTCTCTCTCTCTCTCTCTCTCTCTCTCTCTCTCTCTCTCTCTCTCTCTCTCTCTCTCTCTCTCTCTCTCTCTCTCTCTCTCTCTCTCTCTCTCTCTCTCTCTCTTTCTTTCTCTCTCTCTTTCTCTCTCTCGCTCTCTCACTCTCGTCCTAAAACCCTTATAGAGATCAATAGAAAACCCCCCTACCCATAACAGGCAACCCCTCCCCCTCCCCCCTCCATCCGACCCTACTCCTACCCATGTCAGTGACCGGCTCTCCTCCCCCCTTACCCCCTAATCCCATCTCTCCTACCCCCCCATCCCCACCCCACCCCCTCCTCCCCGCCACCTACTGCGATGTGGAGTGCCTGTCGGTGTCTCTCCGCTGTTTACTGAGTTGCAGCTGAGGAGAGACCGCGCGTGTGTTCTGAATGTGTTTGCTGCTGCTGCTGAAATGTGACAGAGGCTGTGTTGATGGCATTGCTTCTGCCTCGCGCGAGATATCTCCGTGGAGGCGGGCGCACGTGCAAACAGAGGGTGGGAGGGAGAGAGGGAGGGAGGTGAAGGGAGGGAGAGAGGGAGGGAGGGGAAGGGAGGGAGAGAGGGGGAGAGTTGAAGGGAGGGAGGGAGGGAGGGGAAGTTGAAGTGACGGGGAAAGGAGAAGATTATGAGGGAGGGAGGGAGTGGAAGGGAGGGAGGAAGGAAGAGGGAGTGGAAGGGAGAAAGAGAGAGAGAGAATGAAAGAGAGGCAAGAAAGGATTTAAACAGATCAAAGTAGACAGACAGCTTATCAGGCGAACAAACCGACAAACACAGAAAATAAGTAAACCAACAAATTGCATGTAGATCGCATGAATGGCGCTGCATTATTGGCTTCAATGGTCTGCGTACGTAACCAAGCCATCTGCTTATGAATGAATGTGCCTGACCACCCCCCCCCCCGACCCCCATCGACCCACCACACACTCCCCATGGCTGCCTTCCTTCCCTTCCTCCCTCCCTCCCTCCCTCCCTGATTCCCTCTCCCTCCTTCCTTCCCTACCTGCCTCTGTCTCTCCTTCCCTCCCTCACTTCCTGATTCCTGACCCCTTCCCTGCCCCCACCCTGCCTCCGTTTCTTCTTTCTTCCCTCCCTCCCTCCCTCTTTACCTCCCCCCTCTCTCCATCCTTCCCTCCCTCTCTACCTCCCACCATTCCTCCTTCCGTTTCCATCCCTATCCTTCCCTCTCCCTCTCCCTCTCTCTCTCTCTCTCACTCTCTCTCTCTCTCTCTCTCTCTCTCTCTCTCTCTCTCTCTCTCTCTCTCTCTCTCTCTCTCTCTCTCTCTCTCTCTCTCTCTCTCTCTCTCTCTCCTTCCATCCCTTCCTCTCTACCTTCCACCATCCATCCTTCCCTCTCCATCCCTCCCACCTCCCTCCCTCCCTCCCTAGTCTCTCTCCCTCCTCCCCAACCTCCCTCCCTCCCTTTCCTTCCATCCCTCCCTCCCTTTCCTCCCCTCCCTCCCTCCCTCCTCCCTCCCTCCCTCCCTCCCTCCCTCCCTCCCTCCCTCCCTCCCTCCCTCCCTCCTTTCCTCCCCTCCCTCCCTCCCTCCCTCCCTCCCTCTCTCCCTCCCCCCTCCCCCTCCCCCCTACAGGATCGCAGCCGCCAGAATAAACGCATTTTAGATTCCTTCCACCGAACACATTCACAGTTTAATCATTTTGTGGATGTTGCTAGATAAAAAAAAAATGTGAAGAGTGCAACTTTTTTCTCGAAAAATCAATGGCAGGTTTAGTTTGCTGTTGTTGTTTTTGTGTTGCTGTTGTTGTTTTGAAGTTGCTGTTGTTTGTTTTTGTGTGTGTGGGGGGGGGGGGTCGAGTACGTGAATTCCGGGAGATAGTTATTGTTATTACACTGTTCGTTTTGAATGTTAAAGAACACTTTTTTTTTTTTCTTAGTTTTACATCTTTTAAAGCGTGTTTCGAAAAGTGTTAACTCTGTTCGATCTTTTTATCTATTCTTGTTTTCCTTTATTTCATATTTTTGTTTCGAAAAAAAAAAATACCCCTTAATTCTCTACAAATAAAATCCTTCATTTTTGTTTTTCTTTATTGGTCTATTTGTTCGTTTCAAGAAAAGTCCGAAATAAAATAAATACACAGGCAGTTCCCCTAACAACTAATTCCCGATGCTCCGCCCACTGGAATTTCAACCATGAAGTCAATAACGAAGCCATTTCATCTCCGGAGAATCATCTCGAACCGCAGGATCACGGATATATAAAACGTAGATAGACGTACAGACATATAGACAGGCAGATAAACAGAGAGATAGACAGACAGACAGATAGACAGACAGATAGATAGATAAACAGTGCAGGCAGTAACGACACACATAGACATACATACGGTACAGACAAACACATCAAGAAAGAAAGAGAGGGAAATAACAGACACACACGCACACACACACACACACAAACAAACAAACAAACACACAAACACACACATACACATACATTCACACACACACAAACAAACACACACACACACACAAACAAACAAACACACACACAAACACACACAGACACTCGCACACACACACACACACACACACACACACACACACAGACACTCACACACACACACACACACACACACACACACACAAGACAAACAAACAGACAAACAAATAGTCACTGTGATCTTGTGTCTCATGGAATAGCGTCTTGATACCAAGAAAGTGACAGAAACAGACACAACACGCAAAGAAAATGGCATTTGAAGTCTATTGTTTCCTCTACATTAATTTAGATGAAAACTACTGTAGATAGTTTTTGAAAATTAGCATGGAAGTAAAATCATAATGATGTTGATAATAATGATAGTAATACTGATGATTATGATAATAGTTATAACTAATAATGATGATGATGATGATGAGGATGATAATAATGATAATAACATTGATTATAGAAATAAGGATTATATGATAATAATGATAATAGCAATAGCAACATAATAATAGTAATAATAATAATAATGTTAAGGAAATAATGATAATAATACCTCATATAACATTAGCAAAAACAATTAGGATAATAATAATGATAATGATGATAATAATAATAATAACAATAATAACAATAATAATAATGATAATAATAATAATAATGATAATAATAATGATGATAATAATAATGATAATAATAATAATGATAATAATAATGATAATAATAATAATAATAATAATAATAATGAAATTATGATAATAGTAATGAAAGGATGATAATGATAATGAAATGATAATGATGATAACAAAAGTATTAGTGTACAAATAAATTATGAAATATGGACGACACTGTTACAAGGGGGTGCGGGATAAAACATTTTTGTGGAGGTTCAACAAGAAGTCCTCCAGCCTGGCACGATGTGATGATGGTAAAAGGCAAGAAGAAGAAAAAAAAAGAAAGAAAAAGAATAAGAAAAGAAAAAAATAAAAAAAAAATTGTTCGAATATTTTTTTTTTACCGCCGTTTCCTGTTGCTCCCAACGGCGTCACGTTTTTAGGCAAAATTTCAATAATGATATTTTCTGCCAAGGGAAAGAATATTCAAGTTTTTTTTTTCTTTAAAAATGAATTCTAGTATATAAGCTATGACCTTTATGTTCAGACAGATTTTTCACATGAATGAAAAAGGTAAACATAAAGTTGGTAAACAGATTCCCGCCAGGACGTTTAATGGCTGAGAAAATTCGAAGACGATAGAGAGTAAACTGGGAGGAAGGCGAGATTTGCTTGTGCGCGCGCGCGTGTGTGCGACTGTGCGTGTGTGTGTGTGTGTGTATGTGTGCGTGTGTGTGTGTGTGTGTATGTGTGTGTGTGTGTGTGTGTGTGTGTGTGTGTGTGTGTGTGTGTGTGTGTGTGTGTGTGTGTGTGTGTGTGTGTGTGTGTGTGTGTACATACACAAACAAACACACACACAAGGACGCACACACACGATACATGAACCATCATAAAAAAATATATATTTTTTATGTACTCGTACATAAGAAAAAACCCTAATTTTCTCAAGGTTATCAAAAGAAAAAAATACCAACGTGAAGTTTAAATCTATAACACGTTTTTCCCCCCAAGGTTCATGAGAGAAGAAAAAAATCTGAAAGGGGGAAAAAACAAGCGACCAAAAAAAAGAAAGAAAGAAATACCCAGTGTAATAATATGTCTTCCATGACTAGCCGGATCTGGCCTTTTGTGCCAAGCCAATTGCCAAGTGATTCGAATAGCTGTTGTAATAGGTAATGGCATTATTTCCCCTTCGTTTCAATGTTATTACTACCCCAACCCCCCACCCCCACCCCCACCCCCCACATACAACAGAGAAAAAGTTCAATCATTTCTGCTCAGATTTTTTCCTACCTCTATTTAGCAGGTGTGTGATTGATTTAGTCAGTTAGCCGTGTATTCAACTATTTGTTCATTCATTGGCAATAGATGCAGTTGTTTATATATGATATATATGTATATATATATATGTATGTGTATATATATATATATATATATATATATATATATATATATATATATATATGTATGTATGTATGTATGTGTGTGTGTGTATGTATGTGTATACGTGTGTGTGTGTGTGTGTGTCGTTGCTTGGAATTCCTTTCCTGATTTTCCATGTTTCGAATTATAAACCTGATTATTTGATTACGAAGAATAACTAAAGGGGGAACTTAGTTTCTAAACTTGAGAGCAGAAAAGGATCATGACTATACGGAACCTCAAAATCTCAAAAAAAAAAGAAAAAAAAAAAAGGACACTCAAAACCGCAAACACCTACAGTCATAATGAAAATAAAAATAATAATCACACAAACAAACACATCGAACACACAAACAAGACCACACACAAGAACATAATAACACTGAAGAACACCAGTATATATCAAAGCACGAACTATCCTTACATTATTTTTTTCTCTTTATTCAAACTTTAAAAAGGAAAAGTCATGCCGAAGGTTAGTGAGATGTCAAGGGTGTTGTATTTTTTTAACGATAAATACACGAGATTATAAAGAAATGTATGAATAAATTAGTGGAGATACATGAATAGAGATAAAGATGGATAAGATAGGTATGTAGAGCTAAACAAAAAATAGAAAAGATCAAATGATAGAGACATATAAATTGATATAAAAATGTCAAGACAAGAAAGTGAAGGTTAAGAAGATAATTAAATAAGAAACTTATAGAGATAAATGATAAATAGATACAAATAATGAATATATTAAACATTACATTTGACGACAAAATTTATATAAAAAGGAAAACCTGATAACGGGATTACGAATGGTAGAAGCAGTGACTGTGATCGTCCTCGTTCTCTCTCTCTCTTTCTCTCTCTGGCTCTGTCTCTGTCTCCCTCTCTCTCTCTCTCTCCCTCTCTTTCTCTATCTCTCTCTCTCTCTCTCTCTCTCTCTCTCTCTCTCTCTCTCTCTCTCTCTATCTATCTCTCTATCTATATATCTATCTCTTCTATATCATCTATATATATATATATATATATATATATATGTGTGTGTGTGGTGTGTGTGTTGTGTGTGTGTGTGTGTGTGTGTGTGTTGTGTGTGTCTATATATATATATATATAATATATATATATATATATATATATATATATATATATATATATATATATATATAGATACACACATTACACATATATATACATACACACAACACACACACACAACACACACATATATTATATATATATATATATATATAAATATATATATATATATATATAATATATATATATAATATATTTATATATTATATATATATATATAATATAATATGTGTATGTGTGTGTGTGTGTGTGTGTGTGTGTGTGTGTG
>NW_028234412.1:11315495-11322815 GCF_977035675.1 Penaeus japonicus
ATCGCCAGGTTTCGCTCTTGCCGCTTTCCCTCTCCTCCATTTTGGAAGATTTTTTCCCCTTTTCTTTTCTTTCTCTTTTTCTCTCTTTCTTTTTTTTGTCCATTTCTTTCGTCTTTCTTTTGTTTTACTTTCCGTCTTTCTCCTCTTTCTTGGCTATGTCTTTCTTTGCTCCTTCCTTTCTCTCTCTCTCTCTTCTTAACTTTTCTCTCCCTCTCTCTCCTCTCACTTTCTTTTTTACCTTTTCTGCTCCCCATCCCCTCTCTCTTCTTTACCTTTTTTTTCACTTCCTCTCCTCTCTCTCTCTTCTCTTCTCTTTCTCTCCCTTCCTTCTCCTCTCTCTTTTCAAACTTCTCATTCTCATTATTCTCTACTTTCTTTTTAACCTCCTCCTCCTCCTACTTCACCTCTCTTTTTAACCTTTTCTCTCCCCTTCTTTTTTTTAACCTTCTCCTCCTTTCCCCTTCTTTCTTTTCAAACTTATCTTTCCCCATTCCTCTCTCCTTTTCTTCTTTTCATCCCCCTTTTCTTTCCATTTTCACTTTCTCCTTCTACTTCCCCCTTTTATAGTCTTTTTTTCCCTTTTCCCCTCCCTTTTATCAACCTTCCCCTCTTTCCGTTGTGCCCTGTCTTTTGATATTCTTTATTTTTCTTTACCCCTTCTTTCCTTTTACCATATCCCCCTCCCTCTTTCTTTTCAACCATATCCTTCCCCCTCCCTTTCCCCTTTCCTCTTCTCCCATCCCTCCACCATTCTTTCCCCTCTCCCTCCTCCCAACCCCACGAACGCTCTTCCCTCCCACTCCCCTTTCCCCCTCCCCCTCTTCCTCACCCTTCCCCTCCCCTTCTGTTCTCACCATTCCCTTCCATTCCCACCCTCCCCCATGACCCCATCTCACCCCCTCGGCGACCTCGACTTCCAGGTCATGACATGGGTGTAACGATTAGCGAGACTTCTTGTCTTCTTCTCCCCGACCTCGTCTCCTCCCCTAGGCTTCTCCCCATCCCATCCCCCACCCCACCCCACCTCTGGATTCTTCTTCCTCCTCTCCCTCCCTCCTTCTCCTCCCTTCTGGCGCTCTTCCCTGGATTTTTTTTTTTCACCTTTTCTGTGTGTCTCTTATTATTATTGTTATTGTTTTGAATATTAAATTGTTTTCATCCTTTGTCGTGAATGTTAATATCACCGTCTTTCTTCCTCGTTCACTTTCCTTTTTTCGTTTGTTTATTTCTCCCTTTCTCCTGTCTCCCCCTCCGCTTCTCCTTCTTCTCCTTCTTCCTATGCCTTCCTCTCTCCAATTCTCCCTTCCTCCCCTTTCCTCTTTTTCTTCCCCCCCTACGTCCCCTCCCATCCCCTCCTCCTCTTCCTTTTCCTCCTCCCCCTCCTCCCCCTCCCTCCTCCTCCCTCTCCTCCTCCTCCTCCTCCTTCTCCTCCACCCTACTTCCCCTCCTCTTCCTACTCTCCCCTCCTCTTCCTACTCTCCCCTCCTCTTCCTACTCTCCCCACTCTTCTTCTTCTCCTCTTCTTCCTCCTCCTCCCCTTCCTCCTCTCCCCATTCTTCTTCTTCTCCTCCTACTTCTCCTCCCCTTCCTCCTCTCTCCATTCTTCTTCCCCTCCCCCTTCTCCTCCTCTCCCTCCTCTCCCCATTCTTCTTCTTCTCCTCCTCCTTCTCCTCCTCTCCCTCCTCTCCCCATTCTTCTCCTCCTCCTCCTCCTTCTCCTCCTTTCCCTCCTCTCCCCATTCTTCTTCTCCTCCTCCTCCTCCTCCTCCTCCTCCTCCTCCTCCTCCTCTCCCTCCCTCCCCGATAACACACCTGCATCAGCGTCTATGATTCGGGATGACGACTTAATATGGCGGCGACACACCTGGCGAGCGGCTGAGTGAATTTGATTTACTCTTCTCTTTCTTTTCCTTCTTCTTCTCCTCTTTCTTCTCCTCCATCTCTCCTTCCTCCTCCTCCTCCTCCTCCTCTTCCACCTCCACCACCACCACCTTCTCCTCATCATCATCATCATCATAATCATCATCATCATCATCATCATCATCATCATCATCATCATCATCATCACCACCACCATCATCATCATCATCATCATCATCATCATCATCATCACCACCACCATCATCATCATCATCATCATCCTTACCCCTTCCCTTGATATTCGTAATAGTCTAATATGTATATTACACTTTCAGTAGGAATTTCAGTCTATTTTGCATATAGATATCTTTTTTCTTATCTTCCATTACTGCTACTTCCTTTTTGTGCTCCTTTTGTTTTGTTTTGTTTTGTTTGTTTTTTTGTTTGTCTTTGTCAGAGAGAGGCTGAGGCATTAGCGAGCCTTCTCTTCTCACGTCTTCCTCTTCCTTTTGTCTCCTCCTTCGCTTCCTCCTCCTCCTTCTCTTAAACTTCTCTTCTTGCTCCTCCTCTTCTTCCACTTCCTCCTCGTCTTATTCCGCTTCCTCCTCCTCTTTCTCTTCCTATTCTCCCTCTTCTTCCTCTTCTTCCTACTTTTCCCTTCTTTCATTTCCTATTCTTCCTCTTTTTCTTCTTCCTCCTCTTCCTCCTCCCCCTCCTCCTCTTCCCTCTTCATCCACCTCTTCCTATGTCTATTCCTTGTCTCTCACTCCCTCTATTTTCCCATTTCTCTTCCTCTTACTGCTCCTCCTCCTCCTCCTCCTCCTCCTCCTCTATTCCCTCTCTCCTCTCTCCCTTCGCAACGCCTTAAAGAGGGAAAATCTCCATAATTAATATCCACAGAAAACTGACAACATAACTTTAGTTTCAATCCCCCCCCCCCCAATGACATTCTTCCCCTCCCCTTCCCTCCCCCCTCCTCTCGTTAAGATACTCATTCCCCCTCCCCACCCTTATAGATATTCCCCACCCTTTCCCAATTCCTTTACGCCCCCTTCCCCGCACTTTCCCTCCCCCCCTTATTCTATCATCGCCCTTTTTACCCTTCGTTCCTCCTTGCCCCTATGCCTACCCCCTTCCCATCTTCCCTACGATACCCCTCACCCCTTCCTTACCCCTGTGATACCCCTCGCTCCCACCCCCCTTTTTCTTGCGATACCCCTCCCCCTCCCTTCCCCTATGATACCCTTCAGCTCTCCCCCTCCCCTACAATAACCCTCCTTCCTCCCCTTACCCTACGACATCCCTCCCTCCTCTTCCTCCCCTTCCCCTACGACATCCCTCCCTCCTCTTCCTCCCCTTCGATACCCCTCCCTCCTCCCCCTCACCCTACGATACCCCTACTCTCCCCCTCCCCCCTTACAGCCTTCAGAAGTAGCTTAGGCCTACTTACCGACCAAGAAGATATAGTAAGATGTACGGCAATGTCGAGTCTAATCTGACCGTCATTTGATTCGATTTTTTTTTTTTTTTTCAATCTATCTTCTTCCCTCTTTCTTGTTTTCTTATTTCCCTCTTTCACATATTATCTATTCTTACTCTCGTCTTGGTGGTGGGGGGGGGGGGCAATTTCACTCACGTAATGACTGTAATTTGTTTAATCTATTCGCTTAATGTTATCAGCGATGCGGAGGGGGTAGGGGGTGGGGGGGTTACTTGTCTTCACTGCGTTTTTTCGTGACGGAGAAGAGAGGATTGAGGAAGAGAGAGAGGGGGGAGAAGGGGGAGAGGGAGGGAGGGTGAAAAAGATGGGGAGGGAGGGGAAGGGAGAGATGGATGGAGGGAAAGAGAGAGGGAGAGGGAGAGGGAGAGAGAGAGAGAGAGAGAGAGAGAGAGAGAGAGAAAGAGAAAGAGAGAGAGATTGAGAGAAAGAGAAAGAGAAGTGAGAAAAAAAGAAGAACAAAGATCCCCCCTCAACACCCCCCCCCCCCCACTACATAAGGCAAGTTGCAAGAAGAGAATCGCGGTTGCTGCCGGATATCTGGGATCAGCCACGAACGAGCGGCGATGGTCGTTCTTCCTTGCAAGGAGCCGATGGAGGGGAGAGAAGGAAGGAGGGAAAGGGAGGGGGGAGGAGGGAAGGGGAGGGGAGGGGGGAAGGGAAGGGGAGGAAAGAGGAGGAAGGAGGGAAGGGGAGGGGAGGGGAGGAAGGAGGGAAGGGGAGGGGAGGGAAGGGGAGGAGAGAGAAGAAAGGAGGGAAGGGGAGGAGAGAGGAGGAAGGAGGGAAGGTGAGGGGAGAAGGGAGGGAAGGAGAGAGGAAGAAGGAGGGAAGGTAGGGGGAGAAAGGAGGGAATGTGAAGGAAGGAGAGGAGGGGAAAGAGAAGGAGGGAGAGAAAAAAAAAAAGAAAGGGTGAGTAAGGGAGTGTTAGAGGAGACAACGAATAAAAGAAAAAAAAATGGAAGGGAGAGATATAATGAGGGAGGGTAAAGAAGAAGGAGACACGAATAAAAGGAAAGAAAATGGAAGGGGAGAGGATTAATGGGGGAGGGAAGAGGAGGAAAGGGGAGGAGAAAGGGGGGAGGGAAGAGGAGAAAGGGCGAGAAGGGGAGTAAAAGAAGCGGGGGGAGGAAGGAGGGAAGAGGGGAAAGGAAGAGCGGGGAGAGGCAGAGGCGAGGAAGAACGGATGGAGAAAAAAAGAGAGAGGGAAAGGACAAGGAAAGCGAGAGAAGAAAGGTAGAAAATCTGGAGAGAGGGAGTATGAGAAAGGAGGAAGAAAGAGGGAAAGGGGAAGAAGTGAGCTGGGAAAGTAAGGAAGTGAGATGAAGGGGTGTGGTAAGAACGAAACAAAATGAAGAGAAGGGAGAAGAGGTAAGGGATGGAAAAGGGAAAAGTAGAAAGAAATAGAGAAAAGTAAAGAGAGAGGGGGAAAGGAAAAGGAAGAGAAGAAAAGAGGAGGAGGAGGACAAAATAGAGGAGGAGGGGGAAGACGAGGAGGAGAGGAGGAGGAGAGCGGGAAGAAGATGATAAGGAGAAGAGAGGAAGAAAGAAGTAAAGAAGAAAAGGGAGAAAGCGAGAGACACAAAGTCGAAAGACACACAAATTAAAACGAAAAGAAAAAGAGGAAAACCCAAATGCAAGAAGGGACACCGAGAGACAAAACGGCAAAGAAAACACACTTCCTTCCCCTCTCCCCCCTTCCCCCCTCCCCCGACCGACCGACCGACCCTTCCCTAATCCCATCCCCCCTCCCTTTACCCCCCCCCCCTCCCCATCCTTCATCTCGAGTTCAGTGGGACTGGAAAATGTTTTAAAACAAGTGTCAGCGGATAAAGAAAAGAGGGGAATTTTGGAGAGGGGGGGGGGGAGGTTATTGGAAAATGAGCAGTGGTTCCAGAGGAGGAGGCTGCTCTCCCAACGTGGAGCCTTTGTCTTCGCCTTTGCCCTTCTCCTGCCCTTTCTTGAGTCGATTCGGTGCCTTCAGAGCCCCTTCAGAGCCCCTTCAGAGCCCCTTCAGAGCCCTTAGGCTGCTCTTGTGCTGCTTTCTTGGTCTTTTTTTTTTGGGGGGGGGAGGAGTAGGGGGGCTCTCTGTCTCTTGTTTGGGTGTCTCTTTCTGTCTTTCTGTCTTTTTATTCTTTTTTCTCGTTCTCTCTTTCTGTTTTTTTTTTTTTTTTTTTTTACTTTCTTTCTTTCTCTCTTCATTTCTCTTTATTTTTCTCTCTCTCTCTCTCTCTCTCTCTCTCTCTCTCTCTCTCTCTGTCTCTCTCTCTATCTTTCTCTCTTTCTCTCTTTCTCTCTCTCACTCTCTTTCGTTTTTTTCGTTTTTTTCTTTCTCTCTGTCTCTCTGTCTCTCTCTCTCTCTCTCTCTCTCTCTCTCTCTCTCTACCTCTCTACCTCTCCTCTTCTCGCTCCTCTTTCTCTCTCCGTTCAATATCTCTCCCCTCTGTCTCCTCTCTCTTCTTCTCTCTATCTCTCTCTCCCTCTCTCTTCCTCTCCTCCACCTTCCTTCTCCCACATCTCACCCCATCTCACTCTTCCTCGGCTCTTCTCACCCCCCTTCTCTCCTCTCTCTCTCCCTCCTCATCTCTCTCATCTCTCTCGCACACCTCTCTCATCCACCGCCCTCCTCTCTTCTCTCTTTCTCTCCTTCCCCCCCCCTCCCTCCCCCCGTCTCCTCTCTCTCTCCTCTCCCAACTCTATCACTCTCTCTCTCCTCCCTCTCTCCAGACTCAGTCTCTCTCTCGCTCGCTCCCTCACTCTCCCTTCTAAAACTTACCCGATCCTTTTACACGGCTTCCCTTCCCTAACCTACCCAAATTTTACCTCCCTAGCAAAACTACCCCCTCTACATCCCCAACCCCATTACCCCGCCACCCCCCTCCCACTCGCACTTCCCTAATCTCCACTAAGAGTACGAGAAAAATACGAGTTGAGAAGTTCTCCGCTCGTCAATAAAAACGGAGGGACACTTTCGTTGGCGTTGTATTTTGCGTCGGATGGTGAGCTCTTTCTGGTATATTGCAAACTCCGTGGCGGACTATGATAAGTTAAGCAAACAAAGCATAGTGTGTTGTGTCGGAATATTTGCAACTTGAACGTAACATAAACGTAACAGATTATAATAAAGATAATTAGAGTGACACTAACAATAACAGTATCAACACTTCGCAGTTCTTGTCACAAGCAGTACTTCCAATCTGATCTAACCTATTCGAAACCTTTCTTTCTTTCTAATTGTCTACAATCACGTAAGTAAAACGGTAGATCCCGCCCCATATTCTTCTCGGGCCTTTATTTCCTGTTCTTTCCTCGAGACAAACGTGTGTGCCCGGTCGAGCCAGCGTGCGTCGGCAAGATGTTTGTGGCGAAGAAAAATATGTGTTCCGGGTGGGTTCCAAAGCACATTCTTTCTCGACCTTTCCATACTTGCGGGAGTGGATTTGTAGCGAGAGAGAAAGAGGGGGGGGGAGAGAGAAAGAGGGAGGGAGGGGGAGAGAAAGAAGGAGGGAGGGAGGGGGGAGGGGGAGAAAGGAACGAGAGAGGGGAGGAGATAGGACGTGAGAGGGGGCGGAGGGAGGGAGGGAGGGGAACAGTGAGGGAAGGAGAGAGGGAGAAAGATAAAGAGAGAGAGAGTGGCACAACAGACATAAAAGAAGAGACGCGAGTGAGCGCGATCTTCGCTGAACAAAGAACATTCGGTTGCGATATTTGGAGCTCTCCCGTTGACTGACTGACTCACTGACTCACAGACTAAACCACCAACAGATTCACAGACTCACTGACTACCTCACCAAGCGACTAACTTAACTTATCAACACGCTCTGTAAAAAACACTGAATGATCGAACTACCCCCCCTCCCTCTCTCTCTCTCTCTCTCTCTCTCTCTCTCTCTCTCTCTCTCTCTCTCTCTCTCCCTCTCTCTTTCTCCTCTCCCTCTCTCTCTTCTCTCTCTCTCTCTCTCTCCT
>NW_028234412.1:11325415-11327915 GCF_977035675.1 Penaeus japonicus
ACTCCTTCTTCCCTTTCTTCCCGACTTCCCTTACCTCTTCCCCACCTCCTCCCCTTCTCGCCTCCCCTTCCTCCCCCTTCCCCCCTCCCCACTCCCCTCCCCCCCCCCCCTTCAAGTCCTCCCCTTCCCCCTTCTTCCTTCAACTTCTCAACCTCCCCATAACCCTTCAACCCCCCCCCCCCCCCCCCCCCCCCCCCCCCCCCCCCCCCCCCCCGCCCCCCCCCTCCCCCCCCCCCCACCCCCCCCCCCCCCCCGACCCCCCCCCCCCCCCCCCCCCCCCCCCCCACCCCCCCCCCCCCCCCCCCCCCCCCCCCCCCCCCCACCCCCCCCCACCCCCCCCCCCCCCCCCCCCCCCCCCCCCCCCCCCCCCCCCCCCCCCCCCCCCCCCCCCCCCCCCCCCCCCCCCCCCCCCCCCCCCCCCCCCCCCCCCCCCTTCAACCACGCATCGCCATGGAGAGTTCCCGTGCCTCCTCCCGATAGAAAATGCTTCGGTTATGTAAGTCTCCATCTCGCTCCGAGCTTGGAAGATGGAGTCGAATGTTGACCTCTTCTTCTGCGCGAGATGCTGTCTTCCCTCTTTATTCCTCTTCCCTTTTTCCCCTCTTTTTTTTTTTTTTTTTTTTTTTTTTGTTCTTATCTCACCTCTTTTTTATTATTTTTTTCTCTTCTCTTACCGTTTCCCTAGCTGTATTTTTTTTTTCTTTCTTTTTTTTTTGTCTGTTGTTTACTTTTTTATCACTTCTGCTTCATCTTCTTTTATTTTGCTTTGTCTCTACTCCCTTTTCCATTATTCTTTTTCTTCTTGTCTCCTCTTTCATTCTTCTTCCCTTTTTATCTTTTCGCACTTATCTCGTCTGTTCCGCAGGTACGGATAGAGATGGGAAGAAAAGGGTGAAGGGGAAAGAAGGAGAAGCAAAAGAGAGGGGAAGTGAAAGGGAAAGGGAGATGAGGAGAGGAAGAGGGGAGAGAGGAAGAGTCGAGAGAGAGAGGTTGAGAGTGAAGACCTTTCTCCTAAGAGATGAAAAGGGGGGGGGGAGGCGGAAGATGGGAAAGGGGGTAGGAGAAAGAGAAGAATAAGGAGAATGGAGAGGAGGAGAGGGAGAGGGAGAGGGAGAGGGAGAGGGAGTGGGAAGGGGAGGTGGGAGAAGAAGAGAGAGAGGTAGAGGGAGAGGGAGAGGGAAGAAAGAGGTGGAGGGAGAGGGACGAGGGTAACCGGAGAGGTGAGATGGAGGGAGAGGAGAGAGGGGAGGACGCGGGATAGGAGAGGGAAGAGGGAAGAGGGAGGAGAGGGAAGAGGGAGGAGAGGGGAGAGGGGAGAGGTGAGAGGGAATAGAGGAAGAGGTAGTGTGGGAGAGGGAGACGAGGGAGAGGGAGAGAGGAAGAGCGAGAGGGGAGAGGCGAGAGAGGGACTGGGCGAGATGAGAGGGAGAGGAGAGGGAGAGAATGAGAGGAACAAGCGGGAAGAAAGGAAAACAGAACAGAGAAGAAGAAAGGATAAGGGATGAATTGAAAAAAGAAGGAAAAGGAGAGAGAAAACAATGATATAAAGAAAGGGAGCGAGAAAAAAAAAGACGGAGAAGGAAAGAGAAAATAAAGAAGGAGGAGAAGAAGGAAGAAAGAGAGAAGAAGAAAGAAGAGAGAGAGAGAGAGAGAGAGAGAGAGAGAGAGAGAGAGAGAGACCCGGGGGGGAGAGGAGAGAAGAGATGAGATGAGGAGAGAGAGAGAGGAGGGAGGAATGAGTGAAAGTGGAGAGAGAGAGAGACAGGCAGACAAACAGAGAGAGAAGGGATGAAACAAAGAAGAAATAAACCGAAACAACGTAAAAGAGAGGAGAAAGACAGAAAGAAGAAAGAAAAAAAAGAGAACAGAACAGAAAAGAAAGAAAGAAAGAAAACCAAGACAACGAAAGAGAAACGAAAAAAAGAAAGAAAGAAGAAACGAGAAGGGAGAAGAGACAAGATAAAAAGAAAAAAAAAGAAACGAGAAGTAGTAGTAAGTCCCGTTACTGAATTCAGAATGAGAATCAGAACCGATTAAGGGATCCGGCCGATCCTTCAGGAGCGAGGCAGTGATTGGCGAGGAAGAGACTTCTCGAGGCGCCCGCTCGAATGGGGAAAGACCTTGACTTGCATAATTAGAAGGGAGGGAGGGAGAGAGAGAGAAAGAGAGAGAGGGATGAAGAGGGAGGGAGAGAGGGAGAGAGAGAGAGGGGGGGAGAGGTGGAGGGGGAGAGAGAGAGAGGGATGAATAGGGAGGGATGGAGAGAGAGAGAGAGGGAGAGAGAGAGAGAGAGAGAGAGAGAGAGAGAGAGAGAGAGAGGGGTGGAGAGGGAGAGAGGAAGAGAAGGAGAGAGAAAGGTGGAGAGGGAGAGGGAGAGAGGAAAAGAAAGAGAGGGATGAAGAGGGGGGATTGGAGGAGAGAAGGAGAGATACAGAGAGTGGGAAGGAAATAGAAGAGAGAGAGAATTAAGCCGATTGACTGCATAAGATAACAGAGCCAG
>NW_028234412.1:11333220-11340720 GCF_977035675.1 Penaeus japonicus
GAGAGAAAGAAAGAGAGAGAGATACAGACATAGAGAGGCAGAAACAGAAACAGAGACAGAGAGGTGAAGCTCCGCAGCTCCAGAAAAATAGATGACATCGTAATCCTGTTATCTCACAGTCAAAGAGTAGAATCCGCTGTTGATTGAGCGAGTGTCATTCGCCCCTTCAAGTTAATTCAGAAATATATGTTGTCACAGAGACCTTTGACTGACCGGGAAAAAATAAGCATTCAGTCCTCATGAATATGAAGTGTTTCAGGATGATGTTTAGTATGCGTATGTGCGTGCGTGTATGTGTTTGTATGCATGTGTGTGTACGTGTGGTCTTGAAGGTCAACCACTCAGGGTAGGAAAGAAAGGGTTTTTTGATGGTTCCTTTGCCAAAGCATTTTGTCTTCTTTATTCTCGTTATATGTTGGTCTTATTTGTTTATCCAGTAATAATGATAATGCTAAGAATATGAATCACAATTATAATAATAATAATTACACAATAGCAACAACAACAACAACAACAATAATAACAGCAACAATAGTAACAACAATAATACGGATGATAACAACAACACCAATAATAATATCAAACCGAAATAGCAAAAGTATGCTCCTGACATTTATCACCAAGCCTTATACAACATCAAACAGGTTTCCCTTCCACCTGTGATAGTCTCCGAAACATTTAGTCCTGCCTGGGCACACTAAGGCTGGATCAGCTGTTCTAGTAGTGTTAGTAGTGTGGATGGATGGGTAGGTGGGTGGGTGGATGGATGGGTAGGTGGGTGGGTGGATGGATGGGTGGGTGGGTGGATGGGTGGGTGGGTGGGTGGATGGGTGGGTGGATGGGTAGGTGGGTGGGTGGATGGGTGGGTGGGTGGGTGGGTGGGTGGATGGGTGGGTGGGTGGGTGGGTGGGTGGATGGGTGGGTGGGTGGGTGGGTGGGTGGGTGGGTGGGTGGGTGGGTGGGTGGGTGGGTGGGTGGGTGGGTGGGTGGGTGGGTGGATGAATGGATGGATGGATGGGTGGATGGATGGATGGAAGGGTGGGTGGATGGATAGAGAGACAGATAGATAGATAGATGGATGGATGAATATATAGATACATAGATACATACACACATACACACACAAACACACACACACACACACACACACACACACACACACACACACATACACACACACACACACACACATATATATATATATATATATATATATATATATATATATATATATATATATATATATATATATATATATATATATACAGTAAATACATATAGATAAACAGACAGCAAAAGAAGTAGATAGACGTCGAGCCTTGACGAAAAATAATAATCCTAAAAGTGATGATGATGATGATGATTAGTGAAAAAAAGAAGAAGGCCATCATTGCTTTCATTATTTCAAGGAAAAACGAAACTAAAGGCAATGGAATCAACAATCATGAAAACAAATAAGAGGAGTGACCCTTGTCAATGAAATCAAAGCGAAAGCAATTGCAATGAGAGTTGCACGTCATCATGACTCGGTGATATAAGCACGACCCTGACTTGTGTCGGCTGCTTGCATTAACCCCCCTACCCCTTACCCCTGACCCCTCCCCTTCTCTTCCCCACCCACATACTACACTATTTTCTCCCTCTCTCTCTCTCACCCTCACTTTCACGCCCCACCTAATACCCCACCTTTATTTTCACTGACCTTTTCCCTTATCCCTTTCTTTTCCCCTTGTCCCACCCTCTATACCCATCCCCCCCCCACTCTGACACGCCTCCTTCCACCACCCTCCTTTCTTATCCCTTCATTTCCCATCTTCTATATCCCCATCCTTCATACTCCTTACCCCCTCTCTTGCCCCATCCTGTGCCCACACCCCTCACCCTTCTCTCCTCCCCATCCCATATTTTTTTCGCCTTTTCTCCCACACACCTGTCGGCACAGGACGATTCAGGTGTGTCAATGTGTCAACTTTCACTGACGACCTCTAAGTGGGCGTGGGTGGGCTTAGGTGGGTGGATGGGTGTTCAGAGAAATCAAGGGCGCTTTTAAAGTCACTCTGATTCCTCACCCTTTCCTTAGTGCTCCGTCTCCCTCCCTTCCTCCGTCTCTCTCTCTCTCTCTCTCTCTCTCTCTCTCTCTCTCTCTCTCTCTCTCTCTCTCTCTCTCTTTAGGCATAGTTCCTATGCCTATTCATGTGTATACAATGTATATAGTATGAATAAACATATCAAAATCAAAATCAAATCTCTCTCTCTCTCTCTCTCTCTCTCTCTCTCTCTCTCTCTCACATCCTTCCTTCCTTCCTTCCTTCCTTCCTTCCTTCTTTCTTCCCTCTCTCCCTCCCTCCCTTCCTTCCTCCCTCCTTCCTTCCCTCCCTCTCTCCCTCCTTCCCTCCCTCTCTCACTTGCTCACTTACTTACTTCCTACTTCCTTCCTTCCTTCCTTCCCTCCTACCTCCCTTCCCTTTCCATTTCCTTCCCTTTCCCCCTCCACCTACCCCTCCCACTCCCACTCCCACTCCCCTCCCCTCTCCTCCCCCTCCCCCATCCTCCGTCTCTCCTACTCTCACTGCCTGACTTGCATTGTGATTTGCAATACTTAATATGTGAGTGACGTTTCTGTTAGATCTGTCTCTCTGACTGCGTCCAAGACAAGCGATTTCTCTTCTTTTTTTTTTTCTTTTCTCTTTCACTTCTTTTTGTTTTTGTTTTTCTTTCTTTCTTTTCTTTTCTTTCTTTTTTTCTCTTTCTCTCTCTTTTTATCTCTCCCCTTTTTCTTTTCCGTCTCTATTTCTACCAAAATCTCTGTTTCAATCTTTATTTCTTTCTCTTTCTCATCCTCACTCTCGCTCTCTCTTCCTTTTTCTTTGAGAAATAGAGAGGGGGAGAGAGATAGACAGAGACAGAGAGACAGAAAGACAGAGAGAGAGAGGGGGGGAGAGAGGGAGAGAAGGAGAGAGAGAGAGAGAGAGAGAGAGAGAGAGAGAGAGAGAGAGAGAGAGAGAGAGAGAGAGAGAGAGAGAGAGAGAGAGAGAGGAGAGGGAGAGGAGGAGAGGAGAGGAGAGGAGAAAGAGAAGGAGAGGGAGAGGAGAGAGAGAGGGAGAGAGAGGGAGAGATGAGGAGAGAGGAGAGAGGGGAGAGAGAGGGGATAGAGGGGAGAGAGAGAGAGAGAGAGAGAGGAAGAGAGAGGAGAGGGAGAGAGAGAGAGAGAGGGGAGAGAGGAGAGAGAGGAGGAGGGAGAGAGAGAGAGGAGAGAGAGAGAGAGAGAGGGAGGAGAGAGAGAGAGAGAGAGAGAGAGCCGAGAGGAGAGAGTGAGGAGAGGAGAGAGAGAGAGAGGGGGGGGGGAGAGAGGGAGAGAGAGAGAGAGAGAGAGAGAGAGAGAGAGAGAGAGAGAGAGAGAGAGAGAGAGAGAGAGAGAGAGAGAGAGAGAGAGAGAGAGCGCTAAGTGAGTGACCCAAGTGAGAGTGATTATGAGACTGAGAGGGAAATGCAACAGTGAAAGGTCATTGCCTCAGTAAGAGAACACTGTGTGCACTCGACAAAAACCACAGAGTAAGAGAACCAGTATGTATGAAGAGACATATTGGATAACCGAACCGTCTTCTGCAGGATTAGTCTGTTTATTTGTGAATGTTGTTGAAACATGATGATTCGATTGTATATATTCATTATATGTGGTTATTACTTGTTTCTCTTCTGTAAAAAAAAATCCTGTTTGACTTCAAGTATGTTGTGAGAAGGGCAGTGTTTATGTAACACATATGTAGAGAAAATCATTCAAGCATATCTGGCTTTAATTTGAAAAAGTATTAAACAAAACGTTTTATCCCGTCTCAAGCCCAAGCCATTGTCCCAGCATTTTCTTTCTATTTTTGTTCTAATCAGATAAGCCACAGAAATCAGGAATGCCGGGATTCAGGCCAATGACCTTTCCCTTCTGTCCCCTTAAGCTATCAAAGGAATAGGCAAAAGATATAAGAAAGGACATCATAAAAATGTTTCACGCTGTGCTTACCTCCAGGTCGAGCGTTGGCAACATGTTGGCGGTGTGTTGAAGAGGATCGCCTCGCTCACAGTTGCCAGTCCTTCCTTCCGTCGTTATTCGGGTGCGCAAAAAGGTCCGTGGTATGTGGTAACACTCGGGGCTAGGCCTACCTGCGACTACGAGGCCGCGTGCACCCCTTCCACGCGTGTTGCTGGAGCCGCCACCGCCAGGCGATCATATCCCGCCACACAAACACACCGAGATTCACTTTCAGTGGAGAGCAGAGCGTGCGCCGGCGTTCCTACTAGCATAGTATCCACCGCGATTTCACAAGGCGTTCGGAGCGGTACAGGTGCCGTCCGTGGCTATTCGACGGGAGTGTGAGGGCGCGAGGTAGAGAGCCTGAGAGCCTTCAAGGACGCCATGCTACTCAGGTTGCCTGCACTCGCCTGAACAACAGAGTTACGCCTGGACTCTTTTTGCTGTACGCACTCGGGGTATGCAGTGTCATCGCCTGGGTTTCTCTGGTCATGGATTGATTTTTCCCCCTCGGTGAAGTCTCAAGTCTCGAATCGGAGTTTCGAGAAACTTTCGATAATAATCTGTGACGGAGACGAAACTTCCAACACTCACTTCTCGCTTGAACAGTACAATGGAGATAACCCTGTGTTAATATTTGTTCCTCCCGCGCCGACCCACTGTTTATCCAGCGGTGTGGTAGGTTGGCAAGGAAGAAAATTACCAAAGTTCTAATTACACAGGTGATATTGCAGACAATAAATGTCATTTTAGCAAAATGAACAGTACACATTTTTTATAATCACAGTAAAGATTAAGTAATAATGAACCTTATTGGCATTATCATTATAATAAGTATTGCCATTATCAGTGCCTTCATTATTATCAGTACTGTTAATGTTGACATTATTTTAAGCATTAACGCTATTGTCATTATTGTCATTATTACTACGATAGTTATTATCATCAGAGACGTCATTATTGTTGTGATGGTTATCGTTATCTTTATTGTCATTATCGTCATCATTAATACCATAATTATCGTAATAGTAATATTATCATAATTGCGGTTGCCATCATTAGTATCAATATATGATAATCAGAACGATATTTTATATAGTAATGATAGTGAAGCTATGCAAGAACATTAATGGCGATGATAGTAATAATAATGGTAATAATAATGATGATGATATTAATAATAATGATAATTATAATAATACCGATAATTTGATGATGATCATAATGACAATAGTAGTAGAAGTAATATTGTTGATCATACTTATTTTCATAAAGATGATGATAATAACAATTTCTTCATTATCATCGATAACAATATTATTATTATTACTACTATCATCACACTTATTATGTCAGTGGATGATAATGAAAATAACGATGATAACGTTTATGATTTATTAACGATGGCGATATTAATATTGATAAGGCAAGAATGATGATTACATTAAAAAAAAAATATGATAAAAAAATAAGATCAAAAATGAAAACCATAAAAAATACGAATAAATAAATAAAAAAATAAAAATGAAGAAAAAAAATAAGAACAAACATAAGCGCTAGTTTATGAAATAGTCACACTTATGAAAATACGAAGGCTGGAGAAAAAAAAAACATCACCATTGCTCATCGAAATATAGTCATTTGACATATACAATATATCCAACTCATGTTTCGTTTATTGTATTTAACAGAACACATTGTTTTCCAATCTTTTTTTTTAATATGTCGTAATACTAAAAAAAAAAAAATAGTGTGATGATCATATAGATTGGTAGATAGATGGGTAGATAGATAGATAGTTAGAAAGAGAGAGAGAGACATAATGAAATTGTAGGTAAAAGTAAAAGCAGTTGGAGAGAACTAGTAAACAACTGCTTGCAGGCGTAGTGATTGCCCAACGTGCGGTGCTTGTGCGTGTGTGCGTGCGTGTGCGTGTGTGGAGAGAATCTGTAAGTGGGAGTGGCTGTCCTGTGGGCAGGTGTGTGTGTATATATAGATATAGATATATATATATTTAATACCTCGATTGGGAAATAGTCTGATGAAATTCTTGATTAAAATATGTTGGGTAGAGAAGAGTTGTCTGTGCGTGTGATTGTCAAGTATATAATGATGGTGATCATAAAAGTAGTTGTTATGTGTAGTTGTGAATGACTTTTAACGTTGTTTGTTTGTTTGTTCGGTGCGGAAAGGAGTTGATCTGTTTTTGTTTTTAAGTATGTGTGTGCGTTTTTTTTTTGTTTTTTTTTTTTTTGTGTGTTTTTTTTTCTGTCGGCAAATTCAAACTCATTCTTTCTCCGTATTTTTTCACCCTTTTTTTTAACCAGATTCGAGGATTGTGCAGCTTCATCCTCGCGTGTGGGATGGATGGCGGTGTTAGTGGGAGGGGGGAGGGGGATAGAGGGGACGCAGAAAGGGCCTCCATATAAAAAACTGGTTCTGGAGACCTCCTTCATCCCTCTCCTTCCCTCCCCCTCCTCCCCCTTCCCCCTCCCCTGCCATAGCCTAGTCCTATCCATTCTTCAAGCCCTTGTCTTCTCACGCGCCAGGCAATCTATTTTATTTCTTCTTCTTCTTCTTCTTCTTCTTCTTTTTTCCTCTTTTTCTGTCCATCATGTCTATTTATCATCTCCAGTGACGAACTATTTTATTTTTCCTCCTATCATCATAATTATTCTATCTCCTTTAACCTTGCCTTTATTTCATTTCTGTTAAGTTATTCCTTGTTTTCTTGCCCTTTAATTTTATCTTCTCCTCTCCCCCTTTCGTGATTGTTCTCTTCCTTCCCACCTATCGCACTCTCATTCATTCCTTCCCCTTCCTTATCCTCTTCCCTTCCTCCCCACCGTCCTTTCATTCTCCCTTAATCTCTCCTCTCTTCCTCCCTCTTCTTCTTATCATTATCTCGGTCCGCCATCTCTTTTTTCAACCCTCTATCCATCCTCTTCCTCTCGCTCTCCCTCTCCTTCTATTCTTTTTTTTTTTTTTCCTCCTTAACATAATCTTGATGAGATGTTCTTAATCTCTGCTGACAGTCAGCACAATGCCCCGCGCTGGAGACAAGACCAATGAGTTTTTTGTCTTTTTCTTCGCGATTCTCAAATATCTTTCAGAATCACAAAAGGAGAGGGATAGTCCACACTACGAGAGGAAATCCAGAGGCACTTTGGCTGAAGGGAAAACCGACGTATTTATGTTCCGTTTTCTGTTCTGTCTCTCTCTCTCTCTCTCTCTCTCTCTCTCTCTCTCTCTCTCTCTCTCTCTCTCTCTCTCTCTCTCTCTCTTTCTCTCTTTCTCTCTTTCTCTCTCTCTCTCTTTCTCTCTCTCTCTCTCTCTTTCTCTCTCTCTCTCTCTCTCTCTCTCTTTCTCTCTCTCTCTCTCTCTCTCTCTCTCTCTCTCTCTCTCTCTCTCTCTCTCTCTCTCTCTCTCTCTCTCTCTTTCTCTTTCTCTCTTTCTCTCTTTCTCTCTTTCTCTCT
>NW_028234412.1:11360720-11365720 GCF_977035675.1 Penaeus japonicus
GGATAGAGAAAGGAGAAATAAGAAGAGAGATAGAAGAGGAGAAATAGGAAGAGAGAAAGAAGAGGAGAAATAGGAAGAGGGAAAGAAGATGAGAAATAGGAAGAGAGAATGAGGAGAAATAAAAAGAGAGATAGAGAAATAAAAATAGAGAAAGAGGAGGAAAAATAGGGAGAGGGAAAGAGGAGACGTAGGAAGAGAGAAGTGAGGAAATGAATGAGAATTAAAAACAGAAAGGGATTCGGGTAGATGAACGCACCGAAGGGAAGAGAAAGGGAAAGTGAGATTAGAAGAGAGGAAGAGGTTTAGCAAAAGAGAAATGAGGGAATGTGTGTAAGAAACAGGGATACGGGGGAGATGGAGAGAGAGAGAGAGAGAGAGAGAGAGAGAGAGAGAGAGAGAAAGAAGAAAAAGAAAAGAAAAGTCGCACATATCCACTCCCCCCCCCCCTGTAAATCAGAGCCTAAGCCTATCCGGTTCCTCTGCCCTCAGTATACATTGCAGCATTTGAGATTTCCCGAAAATTTGGATAATTCTATTGTTCCCAAAGTTTTGTCTCCGCTCTGCTTACTTACGGATAACTCGATATTGAATTGGATTTTTGGATGGCAAGAGTTTCAGCGCTGGTAACTTTGAACCGGAAAAGAATAAACTTTATATTGCTTTTTTTTTTTTGGGGGGGGGGGTCGAAACCGCAACTGCTGGCATTTGGGAAAGACACGTTTCCTAAACAGTGGGAGGAGGGCTGGTAAGAAATCTCATGGATCCCTCGAGCATTTGATGGTCGCCCACCTTGATGCCGCCGGCCCACCTTGACCTGGTTGTACAGCTGCAGGGTTTCCGTCGTACGTCTGGCAGCGCTACCTCAAAGCTCGACGGAGGCTTTTTAAAGGAATCGCTCATTTGTGCAGAATAGAGGTATATACCCAGATGATATGTGCGAATAATAATGAAAAGATTAGTATTGGTTTTCAATACTGTGTACGTTCTTCCTCTGAGGTTGGGTTATGATAATGACACGTCTGCAAATACTTGGCGCGGAGAGCAGGGTCTGGCGGCGAGTGTTCGAGGGAATAGTGCCTGGACGGGTCTTGGAGGTGAGCGCGTCACCCTCAGGATTCTCGAAGGAACCAGCGACATCTAGGAAGTCCTCATTAAACTAGTCATCTATGAGAGGAAATGCGGAACAGACCTAGTTTTCTTTACATACGTATTCATAACAGTGAACATGACTTGTGTATATATATATATTTTCACTGGGGTTATTAAGGTCATAAAAGAGAAATTTCTCATTCTCTTGACCCCGTGAGGCATGGATGTAGATATTGGGTTTCTTATAAGGAGAAAGCAACTTGTCGATAATCATTGACAGACAAACACGCGTAAACATATTCCAACAAAGGAAAACATCTCCGATACAACCTTCTCTATATCTTTAACACTATATATTTAAATGATCCCCCGAGGTTTATATATAGACGAGACGGGCGGTAGAGCCTCATATTTCGGCTTCCTGTTTTCAAAAGTTTGCTCGTTGACGAAGTAAATCCGTCGGCGATCAACCATCCGCAACATTCGCGACTGGGACCTAAATGCTTCAACAAGGAACTACCCTCATGTTATATAAAGGAAGGCGACCCACCCTACCACTGAAGAAAGGGTCAACTTTTGTTCAATTTCAACCTTGGTGAAATAATTGAAGGTCACGGTAGATGGTGGTTCCTGACCTTGTCAGATTTGAGCGTTTGACCTCCCCCGACCTTAAGGTCCCTAACTGGAGAACATGTGTTATTTATATATTCCACTTCACCCCGCCCTTGGCTTTCCAAGAAGACCTTAGCCTCCATCCCTCCCGAGCTTCCCGGTCCTGAATATACTGGAGGAAGCAGACAGACCTGAGAGGAAAGGACGGCGGAGACCACATTCGCTTACCTGTCTAAAAAGTTGCACTTGAGCGAAGTACCGGCCGTTATACCTTTGACATTTGGGATTCCTGTTTCGTTGTTGTTTTTTATTTCTATTTTTTTTATTTTTTTACGTTTATGCAGGAAGGAAGGGAATAATTAGGTCTGTCTCGAAGGAAAGGCCGAACGTAACACTCCCTAAGGAAGTCTTCCGCTCATTAACACATTAGTTTATCTTGGTCTCACCACCATTACAATAGCCCGCAAAATATCGCAAGAGAATATCACTAACCACGACAGATATAAATACTTAAACAATGATAGTAATCACGAATTATATACATAATGAAAATCTCGCCAATACATGTGATTAATATAGAACTCGACAACCGAAAACCTATTCTCTAAAACGTGATTAAACAGCACAATTACAAGCTTAAGTGGAGCACAACAGCGGAGAAGAGCCGTTAAAAACCCTCAGTTGCCAGGCGTTTTAGTGCACATACTTTGTGGTTTTAAAACGTCATTGTCTATTGCATCATGCTAATTGTAAAGGCATTTGGACTGACAGGATGTTGACACTAACAGTACGAATCCTTTTTTTTTTTTTTAACTTTCTCGAAGAACAAAACGATCGGTATTTTTTGTCTGAGGTCATTTCGTTAGGTTGCTTATTAGGATTGAGGTATTTTGTTTTTGTTTTTTTATATTTGTTTGTCTTTGCTGTCAGTTATCAAGTAATCATCATCACCAACCTGTCGAACTATCATAAGTCATCAACTAGATCAGTTATGAAATCTTTAGCTTATCCTGAGTTTCAGTATTACAGTAGTTATTGCAGATTGTCTTCAATATTTATTACTTATTCCTATTAATCTCAATTCATATACATTGCATTTAACTTCTCATTTATTCTCTTTTATATGTGTGAATTTATCACTAAATTATTTCTATTTGATGCTTCTTATCTTTAGTTTTCACTTATTGTGAATTTCTATTATCATGGCTGATGACCATTTTATCACTATAGTAACATTAGAAGATTATATATTACAGGACCACAAGGCAAAGTATGCGTAAGTAAATAAATATACTTGCTGGAGTGTTGTCGTTTTCGTCTGTATGCCAGTCTATGTAAAAAAAAAAAATAATAATAAATTCAAGCACTCCACAAGTACAACTTCAGCCAACCGAAGTATCCTCGAAGGAGGACCTGTCCACGCTGGCATCACGCAGCAAGAACGTGGAAGCAAATTTTCCCAGTTCTGCAGTTATGAAGAACCTGTCAGTTGCCCTTGGATTCCCCAACGTAAGAGTCAGTGGGTACACACGAACGCCGAAGAACAGAGTTACAACACCCTGGTTACAAGGACACAAACAAGTTTTTTTTTCTTTCTCTCTCTTTCTCTCTCTCTCTCTCTCTCTCTCTCTCTCTCTCTCTCTCTCTCTCTCTCTCTCTCTCTCTCTCTCTCTTTATCTCTCTCTCTCTCTCTATCTATCTATCTTTCTCTTTCTCTCTCTCACTCTCTTTCTCTCTCTATCTATCTATCTATCTATCTTTCTCTTTCTCTCTCTCTCTCTCTCTCTCTCTCTCTCTCTCTCTCTCTCTCTCTATTTGGATGTGATATGCATCAGGATAATCGACTGTTCTTGTTAACAAAGACATTGATATTGTATAATGCGGTTTATTGTTCACAGATCGATTTGAATTTCGATCTGCATATGTTGAAGGTATATATGCAATATGAGATAATGGCTTGGGAATATGTTTATGTGCGCGTTCGAAATGTCCCTCTGAATAATAAGTAGTGTTAAAAAAAATATTATTTTCATCATTAATTATCATTGAAATCATTATCATTATATTTTCTTATGATTTTATTATCATTATTACTTTTTTATATTATTATTATCATTATTATTATTATCAACATATAACTTTATCATTACTATCATAATCATTACTATTATTATCATTATCATCACTATTATCATCACTACTCCCATTTTTCTCAGCACCACGATTATGACTTACATAATCATTGCCATCACAAATTACAATTGAGGGGATTATCACAATACTGAATATAACAGATATTACATGAAATGGCCAAATTCTATAACAACTCTACTACCATCAAATAGATAAGAATTAGGATTGAAATGATTTTAGAAATTATGGAATGATTGAAAATTACGATAAAAAATGTTAAACTAACTGCCATCAAATGTGAACTGATAATTTTTTGTTTTCGTTATATATTTATTGTTTATAATCATTTATGTTTTAATCATTGCAATTGTATTGCATTATTACAACAATAGATGTTACTACTGCGTCGGCGTCATTCTTATCATCATCATTATCATTTGTCAATTTTATCATGAATATATTAATATCGAGACAACCCCTATTTATCATTATAATAATTATTATAATCAACACTATCAAACCCGTCATCATTATCATCATCATTATCTTCATCACTATCTTGATAATGAGGGCAATAACAACTATCGTATCAGTAATGATAATTAGCCATCACCATTGCCATTGCAATTACTACCATTACGATCATTTAAAAAAAAAATTCTTTCTTTTTTTAGTGTCATTTTTACCATATGTCATTAAGATGATTAATTTGATGATCATTATCAACACTATCATTAGCTTTTGTTTAATCTCATTATCGTTGGTAATGATAGAGACAATTACGGCGATGATTGATGATAACGATGATGATATTGATAATAAAGATATATAATAGTAGTAGTAGTGATGATTATAGAAATGGTAATGATCATGATAATGATGATGAAAGCAATAATAACTATGATGATATATATTATAATGATGACAATTATGATGATAATAGCAATAATAACAAAAATGATAATGGTAATGGTAAAATAATAATAACTATAATAATAATAACAGGTGATTATAACTGTATACAAGATGATAATAATCATGACCATAGTGATGATGATAGTCATGATGATGATAATGATGAATGTGAAGATGATAGTAACGATAATAATAAAAACGAAATAATGATAATCATGATAATGATGATAATAATGATAATGATAACAAGA
>NW_028234412.1:11408220-11418220 GCF_977035675.1 Penaeus japonicus
AACATCATTATCATGGTTGGTTTCTACAGGTTAAAGCTATTCCATCTGCACAGAATACATTCAGTGTAATCAATCAATACAAAATGTTTGATTATCAGGAATGCACAACTTTTTCTCTAGAATTTGGTATTGATCTCTTCAAGAAAATTGTATCTTATTAGCCTATTTTTAACAAGCATTTTTTCTTAAAAGTCTTTTAGCCTTGTTAGTCCAACCTTTCCTTCCCTAATTATCAGAAAATATTTATTTTAATCATACAAAACACCACTTAATCCCAGCAGCCCAGGGTCTTGCACACCCTAAATTTGTGTATATATAAAGGTAAGGGAAGAAAAAATAATTTTGTGGCATTCTATGTAATATGTAAAATATAGGCCAGTATCACCAAATAAAGAGATTTAAATGTCATTAATGTCTGCTTAATATTTCAGTATGTGTGGAAGCATATTTTTCCAAGGGTGCCAAGTATGATAAAGTCAGCTTTTAATGTGACCATACTGTATTGGCCATGGGAATGATTCTCATAGTTTAGCTTGTATCAAAAGTCAAAGTTTCAAGTAGTTAAGTGATGTAATGACAAAAAAATCTGTTTTCCAGATCAAACACACACGTGATAGTCATGGAAGGAAACGTTGCAGGATCATGTCTTTGCAAAGGAGTCCAGTATTATGTTCCTGACAAGCCCTTGCAGTGGTTTCGGTGTCACTGTTCCATGTGCAGGAAAGCCATCGGCGCAGAACACTGTACTTTCATTGCTGTGACGGATACAAACCTTGAATTCAAAAGCAAGAAAACTCTCAAGGAATACCAGAGTTCTGAGCATGTAGTGAGATCTTTCTGTAGCACTTGTGGATGTTCAATCAGTATGAAGTATGACAGTGAGAAAGACTTGATTTGGTTCAATGCTGCAACTTTAGATGTAGAGTTACCAGTAGTTGATCCTCACCAAGTTTATCTAAGAGATAAAGTCCCTTATCTGGACATCATGTCTCAGGCACCAGTTGCTATTGACCAGTCAATGTGTGCAGACAAAGATTTGTAACCATATATATATATATATGCAGTATATGCTAGATTATTATATAACCTTTATAATATATGCTGATGATAATCTTATATCTTGCGTAGTTTAGTTTACCAGAATATTTGAATTCAATATATTTAGGGAATTAAATATATAATATTTAGATTTTCTTGCCTACAGAAATAGTGTGCCAATAAGTAAGACAAATTTCACAGTAAAAGGATAAAAAATACAAATTACAAGAAAATTTCTATAATATAGATTTCTCCATATTTAATTACATTATCTATGTATCAATAAATAAATAATGTACACAACTGATTTCATTAAGTAAAAGATATCCTTTCACAAATGTCAAAATAAACTCATAATCACAAAAACATGACTATTCTTAGTTATGATAGAATAAAACTTTCTTCAGTACACATAATGGTATGAAACTCACTACCGATAGTTGGAAATCATGAAACTGAAATAAAGGTCACAAGAAATTAATGTATGAAAAAGATGCACTACTCAAAATAGTTGAAAACAGTCTGAATGTGAAGTACATTTAAGAATACTATGTAAGAGAATAAGGTGCATCTATGACCAAGAGATTAAAGAAAAACAGAAAATCAGAAGCAAACGGTGGTTTAACATGTGAAGAAGAGCAGGAAGATGGAAAGATGAACGTAATTATTTCATTACACAACCGAAACCTTGAAATGCATTGCACATGTTGTGGTTGCACCCCAGAACTCTTTATCTCCTCAAGTACAAATAGTTTTCAATATTCACTTCATCCATGTGAAGAATCTCTATCTGATGTTCATAACTTTTTTGGGAAAACATACTAACGATTTTTGTGGTTAGTCGTTTTACAAAAAGACTGAGGAGGTTATGCTAAAAGGGGAATGAAGAATATATATAAAAGAAAACCTTCACTCAAAACAAAATATTGCAGACTTAAATCATTAAAATCACACATGGCTGAGTTTGTACAATTCAAGAATGTGTGATAGCTAACTTTCAAAACAGAGTATGTCTTTTGATAAAATAACAAAATACAGAACCTGAAGCATTCAAAAGTCTACATGAAAAACCTGTTAACTTCTAGTTAGAAATAATTTCCTCATCTCTGATAATAAAAAACATTTCTGCAAATCTGCATCAATCAATGTTACTAACATCGAAACAAAAAGTAACATATGCAACAAAATGAAGCAAATTTTAAAACTTTGTACCAGATCACACAATACTTGTGTAATTTCAAGAGTATTTTACATATTTACGCAATCACAAAGTCATTCATTCCTTGTCAAACTCTTCTGTCTGCACATCATGCAGATTACAAAATTTGCACCTTAGCACTAGACAAAACAGTATTGCCACTTTGTATTATAAAAATATAAAAAAAAGTAACATACAATTTTATATCCATTCATGAGCAATGGACTTCAAAATTCATTCACACACCTTCACTGGACAGAGCAAAATCCAATCTCTTCTCATTATGAGACATTAAAATATCGACTCACTTCACATTCACCACATGAATCATGCACCTGTTTTCAACACTATTTACATGTCCTCCTCTGCCGATGAGTATATGGCTTGATTTCTTCGCTTGAATTTCTTCATTCCTAGCATGTTGTCCCCACTGGTAGATGACGATGAAACCGTTTCCGTCTGGGACATTTCCTTGTCACTTGCCTCATTAGTCCGTTTTGCCTGTGGGCTTCTGCGCGGACTTGATTCACTCTCACTCAGAGAAGATGAAGCAGATGAAGATTCAAAATTGAAAGGAACTGGAGATTTTCTGCTGTCACTCTTGGGCTCAGAAAGCAAGAGGCCTCGTCGCTGTCCATGAGTTATCTTCAGCCTGCAAAAATAGTTTCCATAGTCTGAAAACTTCACACTAACCATAATTAAATATCAAGTAATTTGTAGTCATTACAAATGAGATGTCAAGGCCCTTTTTCTTATCCTTAAAGGGAAAGCATTTGGGAATGGACAGTAATACTCAAAATAAGAATAAATCTTATGAAACCAACTCCAATAGGCTTTATTCTTTTCCTTAAAATTCTCTCACACCTACCGTGGAGAGCTGGCTGTTGGCTGTGTTCCTGGACTCTGAGAGTTTGAAAAGGAGTCTCTTCTGATGGGGCTTACAACATCCTCGATGGCAGCCTCAGCACTAGCTTCAGCATTATCCTGACCTTCAGGCGTTAGTGTCATTTCCATCACTATATCTGCATCATCGTCATCATCAGCATCACTTAGCTCAACCTGCAAGACCAATAGCATTACTTGATAAATCTTATATACATTCATACTCATATTTATATTTTTATAGACATAGATTTTGCTAAATTATATATATATATATATATATATATATATATATATATATATATATATATATATATATATATATATATATATATATACATATATATATATATATACAGAAAATTTAGGACATGGTATTAATAGAAATGTCAAAACTGTACAATTCTCATTAAAAGATCAGGCTGTCTAACCTCATCTGGATTATTAGAAATCTTGGAAGAGTCCAGTGTAATATTAAGCTCCGAATCATTGAGACTTCTGCTTGGGGGAGACAACTTTGGCGAAGACTGGGCTTTTCTTTTCGCTCCAAGTAAGATGGCTAGTGGATCATCCAGTCCAAGCTTGTCGCAAAACGCTATTGTCTGTGGGTTGAGCAGTGGCTGGGGCATGTGCACCTGCTCCATCCTGGGCTTGCCTTGGCTACTTTCATAAGACTGTGCTGTTGGAACAAAGTCTAGAGGAATCCTCAAATCACAACCCATCAGCTGGATGGTTTCTTCAATCTCTTCCTTTGAAGGTGTGAACTGGTATCTGCGGGAGAGAAAAAAATCAGTGTGTACACCTTAGCTAATGGCTGATGCTTCTTACTAGTCATCTTTCTTTTTATATATACTCATATATGTCTAAAGAATGTTAGTCCTCTACTTTAAAATGTAAAAACCTGTGTTAATTGTCTACTGTTCCCTATCATGCAAAGTCCCTACCTCGTCTAACATATTCTGAATTTAAATTTCAATGCACATATACATCCCATCAATCCCATCTTGAGTATCTAATAATCTTTATATAAAGCTGGATCCCCAATGGACACCTCCCTTTAAAACACAGCATAAATAGCATTTGCAATTTTTTGCAACAATGTAGTTCATAGCACATTTCACCACCCACTTGTGACTGCCAGTACTTCCACCATGTTCCTCCTTCTTTTCTCCCCACCACAACTTCCAAGAAAAAAATATAATTGACAAAGAACTAAATTAGCTGCCATGATGCTATTGCCAGCACCGCATTACAGCCATGGACTGGAGCATCAAACCCTCACAAGACCATAATGGCATTCAGGCTTCACAACTCCTCTTGGGCCAAGGCCTGGCTTGGTTGACGGGGTTCCAGGGTGTGCCAAAGCCATTTGGGCCCAAGAATAGTGTCGGTCCAATAACAAAGCGAAAAAAGACCAGCTTATAGTCACATGCCTGGAATCAGACCAGGACCCAACGAGTCATCTTGTGTGGAGGCAGACAGAACCCCAATCACCAGCGCGATAAAATTACCTCTCGGACCCTCCCGGCCCAGGCATGTAGACAGTCCGTGTACCAACAGAGAGAAGATGGTTGGTAAGTCGTAGAATAGCCAGCCATTCTGCATCATAGCTCAACTCTAGAGGTCCCGTATTCTGCACTTCAATCACTTGTAGGAAGTCACGCCGAGGCAGGCACTTGTCCAACGCCAAGAATTTTGTCACCTTCGCTTTGTGGGTATTTTCCTCCTGTATTGGAAAAGTTAATTAAAACTGATATGACTTGCAAAAATCATGAACACAAACAATGCGTTCTCAAAGCCAACTGGAAAGAGGCCCCACTGAATGTATCCTGAAAGACATATAGTAACTCTTATCATTTGCAACTTGAGGAAAATGTATGGTGACCTAAATTCTCAAGGCATGAAAGTTCTATCACAAGCAAAAACTAATAAATTAATTAATTAATAAACAATAAATGAATGAATCATAAATAATAATGATAATGATAATAATAATAATAATAATAATAATAATAATAATAATAATAATAATAATAATATAATAATAATAATATAATAATAATGATAATAATAATAATAACAATGATGATAATGATAATGATGATAGTAACAACAAAAATAACAATAACATTAACAATCATGAGATGATGATAATGATAATGATGATAGTAACAACAAAAATAACAATAACATTAACAATCATGAGATGATGATAATGACGAATAAATAAATAAAAAATGTGCTGGACAAAAATGCGATCTACCATAACCTGTTTTGAAAATATCTATTGAAAATATGAGAATGAAAAGAGTGAGGACTTAAACTATGATTCCAGACAATTACATAGGAATTTATAAAATCCTGGGGACAAAAGCTGAATTTGTATATGTCTCTTTAGCTCTGGCTTCTGCTGGTGGCCCCAAGAAGATGAACCAGAGCATTAAATAGGTACCTGCACAAATGACCTATAGGACTTAGGAGATCTAAGAAAATTTTAGTAAAACTGTATCTAATTAAATGGAATGACACACAAGAAAAAAATGCAATGTTTGGGGGTGGGAAATATTCCGAAATGCATCATTATACAACTGGAATGTGTAGGGAAGACACATTACAGGCACTAGAAGACATAAAAGGGTATAAGACACTATGGGTGAATGATCTGTATTTTGCACAAATGCTTACCGTGACTGTTATATCTATCGCTAGAGGAGACAGAGTCAGGAAGAGGAAAAGGCAGAAGTTAAAGAAGACATAGCTAGATGTCAAAGGAATGTAGAGCATATGAAACATTTTTCTGATTTAGCAATATTTACCCAGATATTATCACAGTTCACTCTCTCTTTATGATGCTGGGAATGGTACATAAGAATCCCTTTTCCTTATCTCAGATAAAAAAGTATACAGACAGTCCCATTAACCCAATGACGACGGTGCGTCACACTTGTGTGACACAGCCAAATTCCCGATGCTGGGGCGTCATGCCAGTGTGACGATTACAACGCAATATTGCAATTGCCCGGCATAGGGGTTTTCGCATAGCGCGTGCCCCGTCAATACCTGATCAAGTGCTGGCATAAATTACTTACTTCCTCTAAAACCACTTCGGAAATTAAAAAATAATAAACCAGCAATAAAAAATCTTTTAGATGCGGTTTAGAAATTTGAGGGTTTAGTACTATTTTTTTTTCAACATATATGCCAACAGCTGAGAGAGACCATGTAATAATTATATGCAATGAATCATTACAAATTTTAAATATCAGTCAACCATTAGAACAATTATAGTGGAAACAAAATAGTAACAATAAGATATCATACTAAAATTAAGTTCTTACTGATTTATTATGTGCAGTAATTTACTCTTTCACCCTTAAAACAAACTTATCATCAAATGATGTAGGCAAGTTGACCATTAATAAATAATTAGGATTTTCCTGGCTTCAATTTGAGTTGCAATTTTTTATAAATGATTTCTAATGATTACCCACAAAGTCTCAGATCAAATAAAGCCTGAGACATGCACACGTTCACTTAGTAGGCAGTTATAAGTGAAGAAATTTTACGTGCCTTAACCTCTGATGGTCAGCATGAGATAACATACATTTAGGGTCAGTTCTTAGCCTGAATTATAATTTCAGACACTCCCATACACAGATAGTAGTGAAAAGCTGACCTTTGTGACTTCTGCACGATTAAAGCCATAATGTAATAATACTGCATTACTCATGTAAACCATCCAGGGGTTAATTTTAAAAAAAATGAATATTCCAAAAATATAACAATATAACTATTAAAACAAAGGATAACAAATAATTAATATAATCAAATCAAAATATTTTAGCTAATGACCAACTACAGGTACTACAGTAAACACTTTTGATTAACCCATTCCCGACGGGGGATTTCTAGCCTAGAATGTCCAAATGCCGGGGCGTTCGAATTATTAGGCCTAAATTAATTGAATAGCTGGCACAATACTGTGCCGCCCGGCAACTGGGCTTTTGAATGCGCGGTACACATGCTGTACCACCCGTCCTGTGTGGGTTAAAGTTGATCTACTCAAATAAGCCTAAGGACACAAAAAATTAAACTCGACTGATATAAGAGAGACGAAATCAAGAGAGGAGAGGAGAAGAACAAGAGAGAAAGAGAGGGAAAGGGAAGACCCCAAAACTAGCTCAATTTTATGACACTATTGCTTACATGTCCCCATGTACAAATGAAATCTAATCATGATAACATAAGCAGAATTACCCCCCACTTAAAATAAAAATGAAAAAAAAACATCACAACATGATTTACAAGACGTTATTTCATGTTACCATAAACATCACGCAGATTCAAAGAATCCTTTTCGGCCAATGATTCATCCCAAATCATCAGTTCCTCTGCTGCGATTCCTCTTCTTTGTGTTCTTCCACATATGGCTGTGCACAATCTCTCAACAGAAAAAGTTTTCCACTATTTTGCACAAAAAGGCGATTTTCCATCAACAGTTTCCAAGTAGCAATAAATTAGACATCTGAATAGCTTCATATCCCATCTAACAATTCTATTGAAAAAGGCACTAACAAAAAATGCCAGGTACATACAAAAAGGGTAAACATCACCATAAACCACATAAGGTAAAGCTCTATTATACTTGAACTTGTAGAAACTAGGAACACAAAAAGGACTCAGAATCAAACTAATTTAAAGAAAAGCAATTGAAATAGAGAAGCCTAAAACTCAGCACTATAAGCTAACAACTTTGTAGATAATCACTTCTGCAGATACTCACTCCTTTCCTCCTGCTTGTCCACAAAACTTACTGAATAAATACAGGGCGGTTTCAGTTTCCATTGCACTACAACAGTTGTCAATTCAAAGAGATTTTTTACCAGCAGATGACACACCAAAGTAAACCACACAAGGTTTCCTTGCACAATATATTTCATAGACAACATTCTTTTTTTAAATCATAATGATTTCACTCAACAGTACTTGCCCTGTGAGATCTTCCAAATATCTGCCACAAAAAAATCAGGATCACATCTTTTTTGCTTCATTTTACCAATATCACATACCAAGAACTCGCATCAATCAGGTCTTTAAGTTGTTCTTCCCAAGTATCATGTTTCACACTTTCCCTCATCTATAGAGATATTATCAGTGCCTTATATCACCCACACATTTATCAAAGTAATTTAGCGGTTAGTTTCTAGATTAATGGCTAACTTCCCACAAGAATCAAATTATCAAACCTTGTACATCAATTGTATTCTTCTTGCAAAACTTAAATATCAATCTAGGTTGAACTTTATATCTAATAATTAAACGTCACCTATTATATCGCCGTCTATTAGACACATTGAGCCTAGTGAATTCTACAGGTACTGACTTCTTAATTCCCTTCTTCTCCGTAAAATATCTTCAACGCTCCTGAATTGTTCAAAATTAGGCCTATCTCAACTGCAGTTACCAATTCTCCCTTTTTGGTAACTTTGCATTTTTCCTAATTACAACATCAACAAACTATGTAAAACTATTGCGATTTTATTTGCACATAATGAAGCTAAATAGCCTAAAAGGTGTGCATTTTCTAAGTAAAAAGTTTTTCACCTAATATGTACTAAATCAATCTAAAATGACATCAGTCTATATTTTGACTAATATCAACTACTGTTGATTACTTACCTTCATGAGTGAAATTTAAGTTTTAACTTCACTGTAATATTGATTGGTGATTATATATACTGTTATCATCCATCTGGTTTGTCATATTGCTTCTTAAAATTAAACTACACCTAAATTTACAATAAATAACCATACCTTGTGCCGCAATACAGCAGGGAACTTGACGTGAAGATGCCCAGAAAACCAGTACTTTGGCCTTATCTTCTTTAAAAGTTCTTCTGCTGGTCTTGATCCTAGTGTATTATTCTTTACCTCTGAACGAAAATGCTGTTTCCACTTGAGTAATTTTTCTTTGTCCCCATGGTGGTAGATGCCACGTGGCCAGTCATGGGACATGAAAATATCACTCTCACCTGAAAGCTACAATGGAAATTTTAGGTACAGTGTCACGATTTACTAAACAGATACAGAGCAATACTGGGAGTCTAATCATTAAAAGGTTTATATGGAATATAAATATTGAATATACTAAAATTTGATCAATTGGTAACATGGTCACAAAGAAAACTGCAAAGATCTCTAGGCATGCACAGCTGATATAAACACTAAGAAAGGAACCAATTCAGGAAAACCAATGCATATATGAAAACAAACCAAATATAGACCAAAAAACAGCCACCAACAATAAGGACAAGAAGCACAATGACATATTTGTCAAATGACCCTCCTTCAGTTTAAAAAGCCTCACCTGCTTTAGCCGAAAGACCTCAAGGTTTCGCACATGATATACACTTCGGACTGACTCCCCAGTATAAGGTGGCTTCTCATAGTGCCCTTTGAGGTAGTCTGGGCCCTTATAAATCCCTGACAGGCCCCCAATTCGAAGCCCTCCGAATCTGACCACACCTGCATATCCCAGGTAGTAAATGTTAGGGGCAACCCACCCACCATAGGGGAATTCCTGAAGGTAGTTAGATGCCTCATGGTTGCCCCCGATGAATATGGTCAACACAGGGGCCTTCTTCTCACCTGAATAATATCTGAAAATAAATAAAACTCAGTCTGAAATTAATACAATATTATTCAGTCAAATTTGTTTATAAAAAAAGAATTTCATATACTGATATCCTTATTTCTAGAAAAAATAATGCATGCACTAGTATGAACAATACGGTTTCTAATTGAAAGGAATGATGTCTACTGCTATCATACTGGACACTGTTTAGCATGGGAATGTTCACAGCCAGCTGTGCAGCTGGTGAA
>NW_028234412.1:11435720-11438220 GCF_977035675.1 Penaeus japonicus
GCCTCTTACGACTGGCCTGAGGCAAGGAGGTTAAGCCCACGTGAAGTCATTACGTAAATGCCTTACATATACAAAGGAGCATGTAAAGCACCAGCGTGGACGGAATAAGTAATGAGCTCATATTTATCAATTCGCTTCGAGATAAAGGAAAAGAGGGAGACGTAAAAAAGAGGAACAAGAAAGAAAAGAAAAGGAAATATGACGATTTAATATCTTAATGTCTCATATTGCTCTAGGTGTAGGCTTCTTGAATTCCCACTCAATAGTCTCTAAACCTGTTTAAATTTACCACGTGTGTGTGTGTGTGTGTGTGTGTGTGTGTGTGTGTGTGTGTGTGTGTGTGTGTGTCTGTGTCTGTGTCTGTGTCTGTGTCTGTGCGTGTGCGTGTGCGTGTGCGTGTGCGTGTGCGTGTGCGTGTGCGTGTGTGTGTGTGTGTGTGTGTGTAAATGTAAATGTAAATGAAAAGCGATCTCTTACAATATCTTTACGAAGAATTAAATAGGGTGTCGCAATACTTAGAGTAAACTGGGTATCGATATATTCACCAAGGATAAACCAGGGATCGCGAAATTTACAGATGAACCGGGCATCGGGAAATTTACCAAAAAAAAAACAGGTATCGCGAAATTAGAATAAAAACAAAAATTATGTAAGTTTCGCGATATTTACAAAGAATGAACAAGCTATCGCAATAGTATTAGATAATGAATTAGGCAAGAATAGACGTGGGTATGGCGATAATGCGTTAAGATACAGAAAAACCGGCTTGAAGCTTTAGAAGCGAGAAGCCTGTTCGTGTGACAAGAGATTACAATATTTTAGGCTCCACATCAAATACACACCGATGTTAGTGTGTATCAGATAAGATATATCAACATTACAACGGATTATTTGGTGACATAGCCAATACACCATGAAAAGACGTCTTGTCTCTGTGCCTACTTGAAAATCATGACATATGACGTAATATATATGTACTTCAGACCTTAGATGTAGTTAATAAAAGTTTGTGCCGTTTAATCTCTGCCAAATATGTACCGAGAATCCCCGCTTATTATAATTATATGGGCTTTATGGGGGAAACTGTACCTGCTGTCACGTGAAAATATTTCGTGTGATTACGTGATTGGTAGGCCTACGCAGAGAGAAGTGAATGTCTCAATACCGCCGGTAGGTGATCATAGATAGGCCTACGATTTTGCTTTCGAGTGATGAAACGAACAATGGGAGTAAGGCCAGAGAGAGAGAGAGAGAGAGAGAGAGAGAGAGAGAGAGAGAGAGAGAGAGAGAGAGAGAGAGAGAGAGAGAGGAGAGGGAGGGGGGAGAGGAGAGGGAGGAGGTAGTATATAAGGGAGTATATATATATATATATATATATATATATATATATAATATATATATATATGTATATATATATATATATATATATATATATATATATATATATATATATATATATATATATATATAAATGAATTAGAGAAAGAGAGAGCAATAACAGAAAAGAAAGACGTCAAGGAAAGGCATAATTACGAGGCATCAGTCACTACGCCTCTCACACATCCGCCGAGGCTGCCACTCGCGGAGGAAACATCGGCCGTCAACACCGTGCTTGGGCGTGACAGTCATCGTATCACATGTGACCTTTGATGACCTTCCTTACCCCCCCACCCCCTCCCCTCCAACTCTAACAACTAGCACCACATTGCTTTCACGCAGGCTGCCTTTGAAGCGGGGGGGACGTTACGTTTCTCTGTCGAATTTCAGCTCCGTATGATGTAGGCCTATTTCAATTGAGTCATTTTTATATTTATGAGAATATGTAGCTATATATATATATATATATATATATATATATATATATATATATATATATATATATATATATTGTATTTTTTTTATATATATTTTTTTTTTTTTTTCTTTTTTTTTTCTTTTTTTTTCATCTTTCATATACTGTTGTTCATAGAATGTCCTTGCTATGAGTCGTCCGCATGATTTTCTTGAGCATATCGGTCACTATGCACAAATCAGATCATGTCATTCATGGATCATGGATTACTTTGGGTCGTCCCACACTAACATATCCTCGCCTACGACACGTCCGCCATGCCATGCACCCATTAAGCAACATGAAATAGATATTAGTCTTACATAACAGCGGCGTTTCTCTTACCCAGAATCATACCCCGAATTATTAATGCTCCGCGCTTATGGCCGCTAAGGTTTACCAAGTGACGGTCTGATTTAAGGAATTGTCTTTTTTATTGTCATTTAAGTACATAATCTATCATCTTTGTTGTTCAAGTGATATGGATCGAAGGCCGTTTTTTTATAATGATTTGTAGAAGAGAAAGTATTTTTTGATATCGTGTCGTATCGTCTATAATTTGATTCACTGGGATTTTGGATGTAATCCTGATCAATCTATTCAAAATGTAAAAATGAATATAAAGCTCTAATTTATATATATATATATATATATATATATATATATATA
>NW_028234412.1:11440720-11450720 GCF_977035675.1 Penaeus japonicus
TTCATTCAAAGCTTTTGGTATATGACAGAGACCCAGTGATGAAATGCTGTCACGTCCTTCGGAGCACATGTAGTAGAGGGCGTTGATCTGATCAGCTGATTCATTGAGAACAGTCGAGGAGGTCCGCTGGTTGGACTGCCTTCACTAATACCAAGGTGAATGGACTTAATATACCGTAACTACCGTGTATCATTCTTAAGAGTGCCATCATCACCCAACGTGTGTCATCAATAGCACGTTTATGTCAGAGTTACCACACCCATTATGCCTATAGAATGTCCAGTAGGCTGTTCGTGAGCCGGAGCAAGGGAAAAAAATATTTGGAAGAACCTAAGGCTCCACAAAAAAAGTTAGGAAACAAAGAGCCCAAGAGATGAAAAAAATGAAGCTATTTTACACTTGTTGGACCGTGTCATCGCCACCAAGGAAGTTCTCCGCCCCCCCCCCTCTTCTCTCTCTCTCTCTCTTCCGGTTGTCGGCCTATTTGGGGATGTGGAGAGAGGGTGATGGGGGATAGAAGGTGGTGAGTGGGGAGGGGGTTAGAAGAAAATGGTGGAGTGGTGAAGGGTAGAAGGTGTTGTGGTGGAGTGGGGAGGGGTAGGGGTAGGGGAAGCTGTGGATTTGGGAGAGGTAAGGAAAATTAATGGAGACGGGAGAGGCAGGGGAAAGTGGCGGAGTGGGGAGAGGTAGGGGAAAGTGGTGGAGTGGGGGAGAGGTAAGGAAAAGTGGTGGAGATGGGAAAGGTAGGGGGAAGTGGTGGAGTGGGGAGAGGTAGGGGAAAGTGGTGGAGTGGGGGGAGGTAGGGGGAAGTGGTGGAGTGGGGAGAGGTAGGGGGAAGTGGTGGAGTGGGGAGAGGTAGGGGAAAGTGGTGGAGTGGGGGGAGGTAGGGGGAAGTGGTGGAGTGGGGAGAGGTAGGGGAAAGTGGTGGAGAGGGGAAAGGTAGGGGGAAGTGGTGGAGTGGGGAGAGGTAGGGGGAAGTGGTGCAGTGGGGATGGGCAGAGGAAGGTTGTTGGTGAAGAAAGAGAGGAAGGCGTTATGGGTGTGGTGGGAGGAGGAGACGAGTCATTTGTAATTCCCAAGGAATTTAGGCGTAAGTGGAGGGGGGGGGGGGTGGAGGGGGGAATGAGGGGGGGGAAGGGAGAAAAAGGGGACGTGGGTGGGCTTTGGAGGAGACCGAGTAATTGTAATTCCAAGAATTTAGGCGTAAAATCGTTCGACTTATTTTTTTTTTCTGCGAGACTTTGATAGCGCCCTTCGTAGTAACTTCGTTCCTCGGGACGTGGCTGGGCAGGGGGAGAGGGGCAGGGGAGGTGTAAGTTGAGGATGATAATAAAAAAAAAGAGGAGACGGAATAGGAAAAGAGGGCGAGGGGGGGGGAAGAAAGGGGGAGTGGGGGGAGAGTAGGGAGAAATATATATAGTTTTATATATATAGAATATATAATACATATACTTATCACACATGCACACACCCACACACACACACACACGCCACCACACACACCACACACACACACACACACACACACACACACACACACACACACACACACACACACACACACACACACACACACACAATAAATCTACATATATATACATATATGTACATACATACATATATATATATATATATATATACATAAATCTACAAATTTATACAAATAAAAATATATTATAGAGGTATCATATATATACATAATCTACAAAATATCTACATATATGTACATATATATATATATATATATATATAGATAATATATATATATATATATATAAAAAAAATATATAAATATATAAATATATGAATATATATAAATTATAAATATATGAATATATGAATATATATATATAGATACTATATATAAATATATAAATATATATAAATATATAAATATATGAAAATATATATATAATATTTATATCAATATAAATATATAAATATATGAATATATATCTATATTATCTATATATATAAATATATATTATATATATATAAATATACTATATATATAACATATATATGTTTTTGTGTGTGTGTTGTGTGTGTGTAGAGTGTGTGTGTGCGTGTGTGTGTGTGTGAGTGTGAGTGTTGTGTGTGGTTTGGGTGTGTGTGTGTGTGTGTGTGATCGTGCGTGTCGTGTGGCTTATGAGTCTTTTAGTTTACATGGAACTCGAATAAGAATTTATTAGCTCTATGACCTCTACAACGAGAGGCTGGGAGGCTGCGGGGTTTAGAGTCGGAGAATAGAAGTAATAGGAGTGGTGTGGCTGGAGTAGGACTAGTAGGATATAAGTAGGAGTGTTGTGACTGGCGTCGTCCTATCTCATTAGCGCTATCAGGTAGATAGGCTGTGGGCCATATATGTATAGGTTCTGTGGCGGTGGTCTGCGATAACACTCTGAGGTGGCGAGGAAACAATGGCGGACCTGTCACTGAGCGAGCCGTTCCTGCTCTGATGTGATCATTCACTTTATGATATATGTATATATATATATAGATATATATATATATAATATATATATAAATATATATATAAATATAATATATACATTAAACTGTACACACACACACACACATCTCCACACTCACACACACACACACACACACACACACACACACACACACACACACACACACACACACACACACACACCCCCCCAACCACACACACACACACACAGAACACATGACACAATAAATCTACATATATATACATAAGATGTACATACATACAAAAATAAATATATATATTAATACAAAAATCTACAAATATATACAATATATATATATAATATATATATATATATTGTACATAAACTACAAATATAACATAGATGTACATATATATATATATATAATATATAATATATAAAAATATATATATATATATATATAAATATATAAATATATAAATATATGAATATATATAAATATAAAAATAATATAAATATATGAATATATATATATATATAATATAATATGTAAATATATATACAATATATAAATAGTATGAATATATATATATATATATATATATATAAATATAAATATATAAAAAATATTAATATATATATAAATATATATATATATTCTAAATAGATATATATACAATTATATATATATATATACAAATATATGTGAGTGTGTGTGTGTATGTGTGTGTGTGTGTGTGTGTGTGTGTGTGTGTGTGTGTGTGTGTGTGTGTGTGTGTGTGTGTGTGTGTGTGTGTGTGTATCGTGCGTGTCGTGTGCTTATGAGTCTTTTTTGTTTACAATGGAGATTTCGAAATAAGAATTATTAGCTCTATGACCTCTGACAAAGAGTGGCTGGGAGGCTGCGGGGTTTTAGAGTCGGATGTTGGTTAAGGAGAGAGAGAGAGAGAGAGAGAGAGAGAGAGAGAGAGAGAGAGAGAGAGAGAGAGAGAGAGAAATATATTTATTTCTCTAGAAAGAAGGAGAGAAAGGGAGGGAGGGAGGGGGAGAAAAAGTGAGAAAAAGAGAAGAGAGAAATAAAAAGAAATACAAATTTAATCGGAGAAAGCATTAATTACCAATAATTTCATGGAGATCGAAGATGACAAACTCAACGAACACAGAAGATGACGCGGAACTATGAGTGACCATGGCACACACAAGTCCTTCCGTATAGTCAACTAGCAAGAATAGAAGTCAAAGTCATGCCATAGTTACGCAACATTTAAGGAACTGACATAAGGATTCATAAAGTACATGTATCATTTACGGTAATGATGCGCACTTTACAAACTGCATGCATCGGTAAGGAAATAATATCGCGTAATTTACATAGTACGTGCATCATTTACGGTAATGATGGTGCGCAAATTACAGAGAGTACAATCTCGTGAAATGGCCATAGCCTCACCTTTCATTTTGTGTATTACGGTTGGAAGCGCTAATCCAACTACTAAGAGCCACGCTGTAAACACGTAGAGACAGTGCTTATCTATTTGACTAATTAATGTTAGTTAGTTGTATTTTGATTTAGTAAAGCTTTTTAGCACTGGTTCTTTACACACATGTTTGTTTATATTCTTTACGTTTTGCATCTTTAGTCATTTACTTTCGTTAACGTAGATGTCTTTTATGTAAAGTGTATTTTCATTGGATTGGATTTTTATTGCAATCTGTTTTTTTTTCTCTTTGAGAATCATGCTGAGAAAGCTGTAAATTTTTGTTTGGCATAAAGCTACATCTCTCAAAACATGTAGGCCTAAGTTACCTTACCTAGCATTCTTTCCTCTTATTTATTTATGTTTGTGCTAAATGTGTAATGAATTGCACTATTATATTTAGTATTATTATTACTATTACTATTACTATTACTATTACTATTACTATTACTATTACTATTACCATTATTATTAACGTTGGGCTTTACAGCATAAACACGTGTTTACGAATGTGAAGAGAGCCACAGTAATAGATAGGTTAGTCATGTATTTATTTCAAAAGAGGCCGTTCGTTGTCAAAATAACAGAATCCCCGAAGAACGCATTTGCCTGTCACTGAAGAAAATGAAGAATGAAGAGAATTCAATGAAGAAGAATGAAAGGGAGTGTGTGAACCGGTCCAGACGAATATACCCGAAAGACAATTGTCTATATTTAAGGCTTCGTCTCACCATTGCCAAAAAATGGCTGAGTGATGCCCCTTAATTGCTGTATTGGAAAGTGATTCCCAGAATGCTCTTAGAAGATGGCTACCCACTCGCAGCTGGTTGAGAGATGGGGAGGGAGCGCCGGAAAGACAGTTTCATTTGTCATCTTTGCTGTTTATCATATTTTAATGCTCTGTCATTTCTGAGGTGGGATTTTTCTTCGGCTGTGGAAAAAAGAGGCGTGGAATTTTAGTTTTTTTTTTCTTCTCCGGTGTGTTTTTGATCTGTTGACTCTATGATATTAATTAATTTTATTTATTTATTTATTTTTTACTTAGCTTTAAAAGGGAATTGTATTCATTGCTTAAGAATAAATTTTGTGGATGCCTTTGCTGGAGTGATTGTTGATTGTCCTTTGAATTTTATGCCAGTTTTTTTTTTCGGAATGCCTTTGAATTATGATTGTGTACCTCCAGCACACCCACATACCTATATACATACGCTAACACAAGCAACCGCATAAATAGTTGCATGTTAGGACGGATATTTAATACATAGACCTATCAATTGAGTTAACAGATAGGTAAGACGGTAGTGGTTGCACCCTCTCCCTCTCTCTCCTACCTCCTCCCCCTCTTCCCCATCGTTCCTCGCTACTCCCCTCACCCCCTCCCTCCTCCCTCCTCCCTCCTCTCTCCTCTCTCCTCCCTCCTCTCTCCTCCCTCCTCCCTCCTCCCTCCTCCCTCCTCCCTCTTCCCTCTTCTCTCCTCGCGGTCCAGGACATTTTCACGTTTGTCATGTCTGGTCGCCTTTTCTTCTTGGTTCTACTCATGTCGCGCTTATCATCGGTCAACCCTTTGCTCATTTTACTTTAATTCTGTTTCCCCCCCCCCACTCTCTCTCCCTCCCTCTCTCTCTCTCTCTCTCTCTCTCTCTCTCTCTCTCTCTCTCTCTCTCTCTCTCTCTCTATATATATATATATATATATATATATATATATATATATATATATATATATATATATATATTATATATATGTATATATATATATATATATATATATATATATATATATATATATATATATATATATATATATATATATATATGAAAGAAGGTGAGTAGGAGGGAAGGAAAGAGTAAGAGAGAGAGAGAGAGAGAGAGAGAGGGGGGGGGGCGAAAGAGCGATAAAGAAGGGCGGGACACACCGCGGCACGAGCACCTTTGTGCGGCCCGGCTGACCAGCATCCTCCGGCCGCCCCACGTGGGATCCTCCTCCTCCTCTCCCCCCTCCTCCTCTTCCTCCTCCTCCTCCTCCTCCTCCTCCTCCTCCTCCTCCTCCTCCTCCTCCTCCTCCTCCTCCTCCTCCTCCTCCTCCTCCTCCCCCGCCCCCTCCCCCTCATCCTGTACCCTCCTCCTACTCCCCCCTCATCATCATCATCATCATCATCATCATCATCATCATCATCATCATCATCATCATCATCATCATCATCATCATCATCATCATCATCATCATCATCATCAACATCAACATCAACATCAACATCAACATCAACATCAACATCAACATCAACATCAACATCAACATCAACATCAACATCAACATCAACATCAACATCATCATCATCATCATTATTTTATCCTCCTCCAACTCCTCCTCTTATTCTCCATCTTCTTCTCCTATCCTCCATCTCTTCTCCTCCTCTCCTCCATCTCCTCCTCTCCTCTATCTCCTCTTCCTCCTCCTCTTCTTCTTCCACTTCCTCTTCCTCTTCCTCTTCCTCTTCCTCCTGCTCCATCTTCTCCCATCCTCCATCTCGTCCTCCTCCCCCTCACCTCCCCCCTCCCCTCCCCTCCCCCCTCCTCCGCTTCCCCCTTTCCTTCCTCCTCCTCCTCCTCCTCCTCCTCCTCCTCCTCCAACTCCTCCTCCTCCTCCTCCTCCTCCTCCTCCTCCTCCTCCTCCTCCTCCTCCATCTCCTCCTCCATCTCCTCCTCTCCTCCTACTCTCCTTCTCTCCTCCATCTTTTCTCCTCCCCCTCTTGCTACTTCTTTTCCTCCTCTACCTCCTGCTCCATCTTCTCCCATCCTTCATCTCGTCCTCCTCCCCCCCCTCCGCTTCCCCCTTTCCTTCCTCCTCCTCTTCCTCCTCCTCCTCCTCCTCCTCCTCCTCCTCCTCCTCCTCCTCCTCCTCCTCCATCTCCTCCTACTCTCCTCCTACTCTCCTTCTCTCCTCCATCTTTTTTCCTCCCCCTCTTGCTACTTCTTTTCCTCCTCTACCTCCTGCTCCATCCTCTCCCATCCTTCATCTCCTCCTCCTCCTCCTCCTCCTCCTCCTCCAGAAACATGCGCAATGGGGCATTCCCTGCCGCCCTCCCCCTCTCCACATGCACTGGAGTCGGATGCCCTCTGAGATATCCTGGAGCAAGTGTGATCCTCCAGAAGGACGGTGCGACATGCGGAGAGCGAGGCGGCGCGGAGTGGCCCTCGCGGGCTTCCCCTTCCCAGGGCCTCACGGACGGCACACGCACACACGCACGCACGCACGGGGGCTCCTACAAACGTCCCTGCCCGCCAGCCTCCTTCTGTCTTCCCGTTGCAGACGGTGCTCTCTTCCTCTCTCTCTCTCTCTCTCTCTCTCTCTCTCTCTCTCTCTCTCTCTCTCTCTCTCTCTCTCTCTCTCTCTCTCTCTCTCTCTCTCTCTCTCCTCCTCTCCTCTCCTCTCCTCTCTCCTCTCTCTCTCTCTTCCTCTCTCTCTCCTCTTTTTCCCTCTCTCTCTCTCTCCCTCTCCCTCTCTCTCTCTCTCTCTCTCTCTCTCTCTCTCTCTCTCTCTCTCTCTCTCTCTCTCTCTCTCTCTCTCTCTCTCTCTCTCTCTTCCTCTCTCTCTCTCTCTCTCTCTCTCTCTCTTCCTCACTCTCTCTCTCTCTCTCTCTCTCTCTTCCTCACTCTCTCTCTCTCTCTTCCTCTCTCTCTCTCTCTCTTCCTCTCTCTCTCTCTATCTATCTATCTATCTATCTATCCCTCCCTCTCTCTCTCTCTCTCTCTCTCTCTCTCTCTCTCTCTCTCTCTCCCTCTCTCTCTCTCTCTCTCTCTCTACTTCTCTCTCTCTCTCCCCATCTCTCTCTCCTCTCTCTCCTCTCCTCTCTCTCTCCCTCTCTCTCTCTCTCTCTCTCTCTCTCTCTCTCTCTCTCTCTCCTCTCTCTCTCTCTCTCTCTCTCCCTCTCTCTCTCTCTCTCTCTCTCTCTCTCTCTCTCTCTCTCTCTCTCTCTCTCTCTCTCTCTCTCTCTCTCTCTCTCTCTATCTATCTATCTATCTCCTTCATCATTTTCTTCTCAGTCTCTCCCTCCCCTCCCCTTTCACCGCTTCATCCCTTCTTCCCAGCTCTCCCTCTCCCCCACATTCTCTTTTCAGCCCTCCCTCGCTCCCTTCTTCCTCTCCTCCCTTCCTATAATCCCCTTCCTTCTCCCCTCCCGTCTCCACCCTCTGCCTCCTTCCCTGCCCGCACCACCCTCTAACTCTTCCCCTCCCCTAACCACCCTCTTCTTCCGCCCCTCTCCTGCCTCCTCCTCTTCCCCCTCCTCCTCCTCCTTCTTCCCCTCCCTCCTCCCCCTCTCCCCTCCCCCTCCTCCTCTCCTCTCCCCTCCCCATCGTTCCCTCTTGCATTTTTCCTTCTCTCGGTGATGGGCGTCGAGATACGAGGACCCCGTACTTTCTTAATCACTGGACCAGAGCAGGAGAACTTAGACTGTACCTCTTGTTCATTGCTGCTTCTCGCCTTTGATTGGCTGCCGAGACTTTGTTCGGTGTCTTATGCTGCAGTGTAACGTTTTGCTAAAGTATACTTTGTATGTTATATTGATGTAATGTTACAAAAAATAAAAAATCGCACATACTGTATATGTAATGCATATGTTTAATGTACGGCATGTGTGTACTTTATTTGTGTGTGTTCTAAGTTTGTTTTTTTTCCTCTTGCGAGTTTTAATAATTTGGATTTGGATGATTTTTGTTTCTACACTACAGCCGCACAAATGTATTGTATAGTGTGTGGTATTTGTTCACCCGTGGATTTTTTCCCTGGGAGTTTGTAAATTGACTTATGATTTAGTTGGTTTGTTAAAACATTTTGGTAGGAACAACGTTTCATGAGTGTCATTACTATATTAATTTTAAGTTGTCTAATCTAAGTATATGTGCAACATATATCTAAACAGGAATCACTCATTTAGTCTTTCCAATTAATAAAAACTATATCTTTACAATTTACATTTTTTACATGCTTTCTTGATCACGTTTTACAAATATGTGGTGATTCATCAGTAGATTTTCTCAAGAATTTTATTTTCTTGATAAAGTAAACTCTCTTATCTAATTACATTATGTTCTTGGTTCTTTCTTTCTTTTTCCCATCCGATGGAGAAAAAATTGTTTGTATGTGTGCTTTTATTTAAGAGAGGGACGGAAGGAAGGGAAGAGAGGGGGAAGGAAGGAAGGAGGGAGTGAAGAAAGGAAAGAGGGAGGGAGCAAGGAAGGGAAGGAGAAAAGAAGGGAGGTGAGGGCGGGCTAGCTAGCTATAATAAAGTATTACTAGATTCTCGTATGTGTAATTCTAGTCCTGAAAACAAAACAACCTTCACAAACAACGAGGGACAACCAGCCCAAGCCGCCTAGCTTCGCGCCACCACTACTAGAAATACTTAGCCTCCCCAGTTTGCCCAAAGAATACGCGACGACGACCACCCCTTTGACTTATAGGTCGTCCGGCGCATCATCAACCCCCCACCCCCACCCCACCCCACACCCCCCACTCCACTCCACCCCATCCCCATCCCCATAATTCGTGCGCACGAGCGTGGTCTTGGACACACAGATCTCTTATCGCCGGATGATCCAGCATGGGGCCATTAGTGTCACTCCAGTGTTTATCTTCAGCTGGTCCCTCGTCTGCCGGGAAGGAGCGAAGGAGTTTTTTATTTTCTTTTTTCTTTTTTTTTTTTTTTGAAGACTGTCATCATTGTGGGAGAAAATCTTCGTCTTGGGTGAGCGTGCACGTCGGCGGTCGGGTGTGTTCTTTTTTCTTCTTTTTTTATGTATTATTCTACTTTTGCTCCTTCTGCTCCCCCTTCTCTTCTCCTCCTCCTTCCACCTTCCTCCTCCGCCTCCTCCCTCCACCTTCCTCCTCCTCCTCCACCCTCCTCCTCCTCATCCACCCTCCTCCTCCTCCTCCACCCTCCTCCTCCTCCTCCACCTTCCTCCTCCTCCTCCTCCTCCTACTTCCATCTTCCTCCTCCTCCTCCTCCTTCCATCTTCCTCCTCCTCCTCCTCCTCCTCCTCCTCTTCCTTCTACCTTCCTACTTCTCCTCCTCCTTCCATCTTCCTC
>NW_028234412.1:11455720-11473220 GCF_977035675.1 Penaeus japonicus
ACAGAGCCGCTGAAGCCATTACACACACCGTTCGAACAGTACAGTCATCACGTCCCCGACACAGAGGGCTTACTAACGATGGCTAATTGTTATGATTACTGTTCAGTGCCCGGTTCCGAAGGCCACCTCCGGCTTATAACAGTAGGTCTGTGATCACGCACAGCTCGACTACTGCTCGGTGCCCGCACTGTTCTTTTTTTTTCTTTCTTTCTTTTTTTTGCCAACGCTACGATATCTGTTTTTCCCCGGCGTATGATGAGTAGGGATCCGATGTTGTAGGTGATCTTCCCACGGGGAGGAGCTGTGTTGCCCGAGACCCGCCAGTGGGATCGTACCCGGCCTGGGTAGGGATGTTCCCACGGGCATAGCAGCCTAGCAGCCATGTTGCCTGACTCACGGCCATTACGGGCGGTTTTGGGTCATTATCACGCTGTTTCCGACCAACGCCTTCCTGTTGGGATTAACCCGTTGGAAGATGCCCCCCCCAATGATACCTAATGCCCCCCCCCCACACTCCACCCACCCCAACTAATTTCTGCCCCCTTCGTCCCCATTCTATTTCCTCCTCTCAGTCCCTCCACCCATTTACCCCCCCCCCCATCAACTCATCAATTCAACCCTTTGATTTTCACCACATATCTGCGCCCCAGCCTCCCACCTTTCGCCGTGGCATTCCATTCCTACTTCTACATTCCTCTCGTTCCCTTTCCATCCTCGTTCCGTCCAAAGACCTTCTCCGAAAGTGTCGTATACGAGAGCCACTGCTCCTCCCCCCCTCCTCCTCTTTGCCCTCTTCTGTTTCTGAGATTCGCCAAGAAATGTGGAGGCTTAGTTCCTACGATAGGAATGACTTAGCGAAAGCAATGAGCGTTAATGCTTTATGGTAATTTATTTTGTTCATGTTCTCCAATCTGAACTCACTCTCTCTCTCTCTCTCTCTCTCTCTCTCTCTCTCTCTCTCTCTCTCTCTCTCTCTCTCTCTCTCTCTCTCCCTCTTTCTTTTAATCTCACTCTCTCTCTCTCTCTTATTTTCCCTTTTCTTTTTTTCTTCTTATTATTTTCCTCCTCCTCTCCCTCTCCATCTCTCTCCCTCTCCCTCTCCCTCTCCCTCTCCCTCTCCCTCTCCCTCTCCCTCTCCCTTTCCTTCTCCCTCTCCCTCTCCCTCTCCCTCTCCCTCTCCCTCTCAAGTTATGAGATGATAGCGAAGCGAGAACACGCAAGATGCTTCACGTCAGCTGATAAGAGAAACAATGTTATCTGATCAACGAATTATTTTCCTTATCTAAAGCCGGCCTTTTAATAATGTGTTTGAGAGAAAAGATATATTTGTGATATTAATAATGGCGAGAGAGAGATGAAGATTGTATTTGTAGTATCAGTTTTTTCCTGTCTACATTTTTACGGTGTTGTTATCAGTAAAAGCTTCGTTATTGTTTTTATTTTATTGTATTTGATTTTATTCTATTGTATTTTATTGCATTTTATTGTATTTGATGTTGTTGCATGGTTATTATTATTAGTAATGCTATTATTATTATTATTATTATTATTATTATTATTATTATTATTATTGATATTGTTATTATTAGTAGTAGTGGTATAATTGATATATTATTATTATTCATGTTTTATAGTGTTATTGTTATCATCATCGTCAGTATCATCACTATTACTGTTATTGTTACTGTTTCTATTATTATTGTTCTTACTATCATTATCATCATAATTATTATCATTGCTGTTTGTATTTGCCTTCTTATCTGTGTTTATTTTTGCCATTACCAATCGTCGTTGCCCCATGAGTATCGCCATTAATGATGATTCTCTTGTTGTGGTTGCTAGAGTCCCAACATATTATTTTGACCTTTATTTACATCTTGTGCTGTCCACGGGAGAGATGGATGGGGGTGGAATGATGTAAACTCGTCGAAAGAGTGGCGTTTATACGTTTACTTGGGATTGTGTTGGATTGCTGTTACTTTTTGGTTTAATTGTGTGTGTGTGTGTGTGGGTGTGGGTGTGTGTGTGCGTGTGTGGGTCTGTGTGTGTGTGGGCGTGTGTGTGTGTGTGTGTGTGCGTGTGTGGGTGTGGGCCTGTGTGGGCGTGGGCGTGGGCGTGTGTGTGTGTGTGTGCGTGCGTGTGTGTGTGTGTGTGTGAGTGTGAGCGCGTGCGCGTGTGTGGATGCGTGTATGTGTGTGATTGTTCTTGTTTTCGTCTGCGCATGCATACATACACATACTATCACAGTGAAATAATGTCTATGAATCTTAGCGGTAGCGCCCATGTGCGTGACGGGGTACATAGGCTACATAGGCTTATGCACACGGTCCCCGTAGCTTATTAAAGACGGCTTGATAGGCCTATTTCCTCCCTGGTCAGCGATGTCGGCAAATTAGCAGAGAGAGATGGAGGGCTTGTTAAGACTGCCACGGTTTGCATAGCTGAATATATGAATATTTATAAAAGGGGAATGGAAGGGAATGAAGCACGCGACTTGTGGGGGGTAGGGGGGGGATAGGTAAGGCTCCCTTTTTGCCATTGTGCTTCCTTATGTGATGGAAAGAAATTGAACAGATAATTGATTACCCGATCGATAAAGATTGAATGTTATCACCACAGGACAAAGGAGGTTGTAGGCCTATCTGATAAGAGCTGGAGAAGGAATATGTGTCTGTGCCGTTCATTCTCTAGCGGACCTTTCTTTGGCAGTTTCTTTTGTTGCACCTTTTCTCGTGCTCTATTTTTCTTCCACTTTCTTCATCTTCTACTCCTCTTTACTATTTTCCTTCTCCTTCTCCTCCTTCTCATATTACTCTCTTGGTCCTCCTATTTATATTACTCCTCCTCCTCTTCATCTTCTTCTTTTTCCTCCTCCCCATCCTCTGCCTCCCCCTCGTCTTCCTCTTTCCCTCCGTCTTCCCCATCATCATCATCATCATCATCATCATCATCATCATCATCCTCTTCTGAGACCTCTTTTTCTTCCTCTTTCTCTTCCCCCTCCTCCTCTTATTAGTCCTCCTTCTCCTCTTCTTAGTCCTCCTCCTCCTCCTCCTCTTCTTAGTCCTCCTCTTCTTAGTCCTCCTCCTCCTCTCCCTCTTCCCCCTCCTCCTCCTCTCCCTCTTTCCCCTCCTCCTCCTCTCCCTCTTCCCCCTCCTCCTCCTCTCCCTCTTCCCCCTCCTCCTCCTCCTCCTCCTCCTCCTCCTCCTCGTCATCGTCGTCCTCCCCTCCCCCTCCCCCTCCCGCTCCCTCCTCTTTCCCCCCACACTTACCTGCCAATTCCCGTATCTCTCCTCATTAATCGGCCTCTCCGTGTCCCCAAGTTACGGTAGCACACCTGGTCAGCGTCCGCCGTGATTTGAATATCGGGCGATGTAGTTCGGACGCGGATAGGCCTAGGCGCCGCGCCGGGCAGGACGAGGCCGGCCGGAATTGGCGCCTTGGACCAACGGCTAATCTCGCTTGATGGAGGTGATTGATTTATTGTTGTTGTTGGTGATATTGTTGTGCTTGTTATTGTTATGTTTGAGAGGGAGATCATGATAGGGAGAGAGAGAGAGAGAGAGAAAGGTGTGAGGGAGAGAGATGTATAATGAGAGAGAGAGAGAGAGAGAAAGGTCGTGTGAGGGAGAGAGATGTATAATGAGAGAGAGAGATAATTAGAGAGAGAGAGAGAGAGAGAGAGAGAGAGAGAGAGAGAGAGAGAGAGAGAGAGAGAGAGAGAGAGAGAGAGAGAGAGAGAGAGAGAGAGAAGGAGAATGCCAAATCGCTCTCTATGGCCACGCGAATGGGCTGGCCACGATATAGGGTTCCAGGCCATGACGAAGGGTTCGGATGGGCGGTGGGTGGCCTATCAGGGAGCGAGAATTACGGGCGCGGCAGCCGGGAGGGGTCAAGGGTCGCGCCCGCCCCGGCAGCCCACTGGAGGCGGGGTCAGGTCAGCCCACCCGAAATTTAGGGTCACGAACTCTTGGCAGATGGGGCAGCTCGAGGGTCAGGGATGCGAGTGGACGCTACTGCAGAAGGCGGAAGAGGGAGGAGGAGGGAGGAGGGAGGAAGAGGGAGGAGGAGGGAGGAGGAGGGAGGAGGGAGGAAGAGGGAGGAAGAGGGAGGAGGAGGGAGAGGTAAGTGGGGGGAGTCGGCCAGGGGGAGACACAAGGAATAGGAAAGCTCGAAAAAAAAGAAAACTATCAGCACATAAAGGAATAAGGTTAGGAAGGAGGTACCGAGAAGCGATTCGTCCCAAGCTAGTACGTTGGGAACGAGGGGTGGGAACAACCACAGATTATTAGTATTTTGGTTATCATTATCATCATCATCATTATTGACATTGTTGTTTTTATTATCATTGTTGTTTTGTTATTATTATTATTATTATTATTATTATTATTATTATTATGAGCATTTTTATTATTATTGTTATTTTTAGTATTGCCTGTACTATTATCATTATTGTTATTATTGTTAATAATATTATCAATATTGAAATTATTATTATTATTATTATTATTATTATTAATACTATTACTATTACTATTATTAATACGGTTCTTAAAGCTTTTTGAGTGATGTTTTATCCCTAATGATAAAAGGGCATTTAGGTGAACATGCCTAGCAGTGTCAGCTGTCACTCGCATGTAGGCTTATGTAGCAAGATTTGCGGTAGAACTTAAGCCTACTGTGGAATGGGAAGAGGAAAGGGTGATGTGCCTGGGACTTCTCTTTCTCTCTCTTCCTCGTACTCTTTTTCCTCTTTCTCTCCCACCTTCTCCATCCCCTCCTTCCCTCCATCCCTACTCCCCTTCTTCCCTCTCTCAATTTCTACCCACTGGTTCTTCCCTTTTTCTCTCTTTTGTTTTTCCTCTTTTCGTCCCCCATCCACGGCCTTCTCTCTCTCACTCTCTCTCTCTATCTCTTTCTCTTTCATATATATATATATATATATATATATATATATATATATATATATATATATATATATATATATATCTCTCTCTCTCCCATCCTCTCCCTACCTTCCTCCCTCCCTCCCTCCCTCCCTCCCTCCCTCCCTCCCTCCCTCCCTCCCTCCTTCTCTCACTCACTCCTTCCCTTCCCTCTTTCCCTCCCTTCCTCCCTTCCTTACCTTCCCCCCGCCCCTCAGTCAATATTATTCACCCCGCCTCCGTCCTTCCCCTTCCTCTCTGTCGCATAAATAATGAACAATATTATAATGATAATAAAGAAATAATTAGGAAGTGCGAGCGGAAGAGAGGGCGGATGAATGAAAGTGAATGAGAGAGAGAACCCGATGAATGAAATGGGATGGGGGGTAGGGGTAGGGGATGGGATGGGGGGTCACGCAAGATGGGGGCGATTATGGCGGAGAGGAAGAACGATGTTCCCATGATGGGGGGAGTGCGTTGAGGGTTGGAGGGGGGGGGGCGTGGATAAAAAAGATACCAGAGGAGGCATATCGTTCTCTCTGGTCCGCCCCTCTCCCTCCTCCTTATTTTTTTCCCCTTTTTCCCTCCCTTCTCTCCCCTTCTTGTTTTTCCTCCTCCTTCTTCTACATTTTCTTCATTATAATCACCACCTTCCTTCTCCTCCTCCTCCTCCTCCTCATCATCATCATCATCATCATCATCATCATCATCATTATTATCATCATTATCATCATCATCATTCATTCTCTCTCATCTCCCATTCTTTCTCTCCCTCCTCTCTATCTCCTTCTCTGTTGACTCGTAAATAAGAGAGAGTAGGGGAATAGGGTTGTGGGGGTTGTGGGATTAATGGACAAGTGAGAGAGGAAAGGAGAATAAACACCCTCTTTATTAATACCAATCTGTATCGAGCTTTCCATATTTTCTTTACGATTTCGCATCAAATTCGATCGAAAGTCGTCAACGGTTCCACCATCGCCGCCCACGCCCTCAAAGCAAGACCCTTGGAGATGCGGGAACCTCAACTTTTTTCGTCACTTAGATTCTTTAGGGAGACATTAAGCTCAATGTTTGTTTTCTCGTTTGTGCGTAATCAATTGAGAAGTGATGAATAAATAAAGAATCATTCGAGAAGGGAGAAACAACTCGAAAGAAACGGAAGCACAGGAGAGAGCGAGGAGAGGCAAGCGTGATGAGAAGCAACAGGTGCGGCGAAAAGAGGCACGTAAGAAGAGGGAGGAGGAGGAGGAGAAGGAGGAGGTGGAGGGGGAGGGGGAGGGGGGGGGATAGGAAAAGGAGGAGGAGATGGAGGAGGAGGATGGGGAGGGGGAGGGGGAGGGGGAGGGATAGGGAAAGGAGGAGGAGTTGGAGGAGGAGATGGAGGAGGAGGAGATGAAGGAGGAGGAGGTGGAGGAGGAGAGGCAGGAGGAGGAGGTGGAGGAGGAGAGGCAGGAGGAGGTGGAGGAGGAGGAGGTGGAGGAGGAGAGGCAGGAGGATTACGTGGGGAAGGGGAAGGGGCTATGAGGAGGCCCGCCAGGTAAAGTGGGAAGGACAGGTGCCGCTCCGTGTTGAGAGGAGCTGCCTGTAGGGATCGTGCTGTGAGGGAGTCCTTGTTCTCCCGTTTATTTGTTCGGTTGATGTTTCGTTTCATTAGGGAAGCGGATTGTTTTTTAACCGGGTTGTTTTTCTTTTTCTCGTTTCTTCTGATAATGAAGTGGGTTTCGTCTGCATTTATTTTCTCTCTGGGTAATGGTAGACGGAAGGATAAGAGGGAAATATAGATATTTTTTTCCCCGTGTCTGAAAGTGTCGTCGTTGAGGGAAAAAATGGGGTTCTGTTTGTTTGCGTTGTTGATCCTCGGGTGCTTTTGACGAGGTGGTGGTAGTAGAAGGAATTATCTTCCCCATCCCCCCCCCCCTTCAATTCCCCCTCAACCATTTTCTTCTCCTTCCCTCTTTCCTTCTGAAACCTCTCTCGTCTCCTTCCTTCCCCCTTTGAGTCCTCCTCTCCCCCCTCCAATCACCTTCTTCCTCTTCCCCTTTCAATCCATCTTCCCCCTTCATCCCCCTCTTTCCCTTCTCCCTTCAACTCCCGTCTTTCCCTTCCCCCTTCTTTCACCTCCCCATTGCTCTCCCTTACCCCTTATCCTCCTTGCCACCTTATCATCTTTTCCTCCCTCTACCCCATATCCCCCTTCTCTCCTTATCCCATTCCCACCCTTTCTTTTTTTCTCCTCTCCCCCCTTGCCTCTTTCCCCCCCTGCCTCATCCCTCATATTCCCTCCTTCCCTCATCTTCCCATCCCTTCCCCTCTCCCCCGTCCGTCCCTAACCCCCTCTCTCTCTCTTCCCCCTACCCCCCTCTCCCTCTTTTCCCACCCATCCTCTCCCTCTTTTCCCACCCCCCGTCTCTCTCTTCCCCCTTCACCCCTTCTCCCTCTTCCCCCCCACCCCTTCTCCCTCTTCCCCCCACCCCTTCTCCCTCTTCCCCCCACCCCCTCTCCCTTTTCCCCCCACCCCCTCTCCCTCTTCCCCCCCGGGTCTGGTTTAAATATCTATGGTCGTGTCGTTTATTTGTTATGGTAACCAAGTTGGGTTCCGCGCACTGTAATCTGCCCCGCATCTCGCTCTTTGGGTTGGGCTGTACTTAGGCCTACGACGCGACGGTCTGGGGTACAGGGAGGAGGGGCATAGGGTACAGGTACAGGTGGGAGTGACTAAGGTACAGGTACAGGTGCAAAGGGAGACTGGAAATATAGTACAGGTGGAAGGGGTTGGATATGGGACAGGTGGGAAGAGGTACAGAGAGGAAGCAAGGAAAGGGTACAGGTACACAAGGGGAGGGATGGAGTAGGTGTACACAGGGAGAGATGGAAGAGGACAAATATGCCATAAAGTACGAGAGAAGGAGAGAGAAGGAGAAGGGAAGGGAGAGAGGGAAAGGGAAAGGGAAAGGGAAAGGAAAAGGAAAAGGAAAAGGGAGAGAGAGGGAGAAAGAGAGAGAGAGGGAGAAGAAGAGGGCGAGGGCGAGGGCGAGGGCGAGGGAGAGAGACAGAGAGACAGAGACAGAGACAGACACAGACACAGACACAGACACAGACACAGACACAGACACAGACACAGACACAGACAGACACAGACAAAGAGAGTGTTAGAGAAACAACAATAGATGGAGTGTTGTATCCAGTCGTCAATCACCCAATCCCTGTCAAATTAATCCTAATCAGAAAAATATGAATTCTCACATGTAACTTCTATATTTTTTTTATCCCGTTATTTGTGTACCAAAGGGGAAAGCAATACGAAAAAATACCCATTTTCAACATATATTCGCCCTTCATCTTAATATTGTACAACATTGAATGATTAAGTAATAGCTGGAATTTAAAGATAGATAAATCATTAAATAAGTAAAATAGATACATAAATATGAACAGGCATGGCAGAAAAAATATTTTTTTAACGTTCTTAAAAAAAAAAAAAAAAAAATAGAACAAAGTTTGTCATGATAATGTCTGATACATGATATGCCGATGTATTAATGACTGATGTACGATAAGCAGTCATTCTCGCTAATCAGCCAGATGATATATGGTTTCGAGACAGTGAAATACAACATTAGATAAAAAGGATTGGTGGTTTGGAATGACAGGAATCCCAAGACTGGTATTGGATAATGAGGTTAATTAGAGACAGTTATAAGGATGTGTTTGAATGTAAGATGCGAAAGCCTTTTCGAAACGTCTTTGTGTGGGGGTGTTTTTTTTCGTAGTGTTCGTAGTCTTTGTTTTTGAGTGTTTAAATAGTTTGAATATATGTATGTGTATGTCATTGCTTGTGTAGGAGTGCTTTCCAAAGATGATATTCTCGTAAGTTCCAGATATATAGAGAAAATATATTGACTTGTTTATCATTATATATATATATATGTATATATATATATATATATATATATATATATATATATATATATATATATATATATAATTACGATTTCAACTTTGAATTGTGGAAAGGGCCTCTTTGATTGTATCGCGCGCGTAGAATTCAAGATACCGACCCAGGATTGTTCTTCGTAGTCCTACGTTCATCTACAAGACAAAAGAAGCCCATCTGTTCCTTCTGGGTCTGAAGCCAAGGGTCGAGTGCCACCCAGCCGTGTGCGTGCGTGCGTGCGTGCGTGTGTGCGTGAGCGAGCGAGCGCGTGAGAAGGTGAAAGTGTGGCCCGTTTAGCGTTCTACACTATCGTCGTGTTAGGGGTGTTAAGTTCCGTCGGAATTTTGCCTTTAATCTGATTGTGGTCCTTCGTGCTCCCTCCCCCTCTCAGCCCCCTTGCCCCCTTGATCTCTCTTGTATTTAAGTTGCATTCTGTTTTTAGTTCTCTCTCTCTCTCTCTCTCTCTCTCTCTCTCCCTCTCTCTCTCTCTCTCTCTCTCTCTCTCTCTCTCTCTCTCTCTCCTCCCTCCCCCCTCCCTCCTCCCCTCCTCCCCTCCTCCCTCTCCTCCCTCCCTCTCTCTCTCCCTCTCTCTCTCTCTCTCTCTCTCTCTCTCTCCCTCCCTCCCTCCCTCTCTCCCTCTCTCTCCCTCTCTCTCCCTCTCTCTCTCTCCCCTCTCTCTCTCTCTCTCTCTCTCTCTCTCTCTCTCTCTCTCTCTCTCTCTCTCTCTCTCTCTCTCTCTCTCTCTCTCTCTCTCTCTCCCCTTCTCTCTCTCCCCCCCCTCTTTCTCTCTCCCCCCCTCTCTATCTATCTCTCTATCTATCTCTCTATCTATCTATCTATCTATCATTCTGTCTTTCTATTTTTTAATTTTTTCTATCTTCCCTTCTCTCTCCCTAACCCTCCCTTCTCCTACTCATCTAAGCTCCCTTCCCGTCGATCTCGTATGTTGGTCCTGATGGCTCTACCTTACGACGCACCTATCGCAAGTTTAAGACACAGAGGAGGAAGAGGAGAAGGAGGAGAAGGAGAAGGAGAAGGAGAAGGAGAAGGAGAAGAGGAAGGGGTGGAGGGTAGATAGAGTAGATAAGGATAGATGGAAGGTCGAGTGGATGAGAAATAGGTAGAAGGTCGAGTTGATGGAAATTAGATGGACGGGATAGGGTTGAGAGTCGATGTTGGCGGAGTTGAGTGGATGGAAGATAGATGGAGGGTGAATGGAAGGATAGATGAGGTAGATAGAGGGTAGATAGGGATAGATGGAAGGAGCATATATGAGTAGTTAGGAATAGATGGTGGATTGAGGAGGAGGGGAAGGAAGGAAGGAAGGAAGGAAGGGAGAATAGGAGTAAGAGGGGAGAAAGAGAGAAAGAGTAAGATGAGAGAAAGAGTATGAGGAGGAGTAGGAGTACGAGTAGGGGGAGAGGGAGGAAGGGGGAGGATAGGGTATCTCCGAGCCATCGGTATTCGGCGCTGGTGGTTTCGAGGCTGGACAAAGAACTCCGGGAGGTTTCTCGCTCTTATCGCTGCCTTGACCACACGCCACAAAGACCGGCCTGCCCTGCCTGCTTGCCTGCCTGCGTTCGTTGCCCGCTTGCGTTGCTTGGCCGCCTTGTCTGTCTGTCTTGCCTCCCTTATTTGCCGGCCTGATTTGCCTGTCCACTTTCCTGTCTGCCTTCTTTGCCGGCCTGCTTTGTCTGTTCTCTTTCCTGTCTGCCTGTTTGTCTGTCCGCCTTGCCTGTTTTTGTAGCCTGCTTGCCTACGTTGTCTGTTTGCCTATCTACGTTGCCTGTCTGCTTGCCTGCGTTGCCTGCCTTGCCTAAGAATGATTGTTTTTGTTTATTATGTACCTTTTTTCTCTGTCACATCATAATTTTTCTCGTTCCCTTTAATTTTTCTATTCTTTATAATTCTCGATATATGCAGTAATGACTATACATTTTCACGGATTATTTTTCCTGCTGAATATACCCTGCCTTTCTTGTTTTCTCACTTTTTCCCCCACCCTGTCTCTTTCCTTTCCTCTCTTTATCCTTCGCTCCCTTTTTGTCCTCTCTCTCACTGTGTCCGTCTCTCCCAGATCTACTCGTCCCCATTTTTTCATTCCCCACTCTCTCTTTCCTTTTCCCCTCCATCTCTTTTCCCTCTCTTTTCCCTCACATCCTGTCTCTGCTTTCATCTCTCCCCTTCTTCCCTCTTCTTCCTTAACCAACTTCATTTCGACGGACTTTTAACCTAAAAAGGCATCTACCCGTCCTACTTGTCTTCTTCCTTCCTCTCTATCTCTCCCCTCCCTCCCTTCCCTCCTCCCTACCGCCCCCATCATCCTCCCCCGTCTCCTCCTCAATCCCCCTTCCCTCTCCCTACCCCCTCCCTTCCGTAGCCATTATTAAAGGGACTCCGACTACCGGCATCGCACCTAGCCTAACCTAACCGGATTGGTGCCATTAAAAGTAAACCGGATGGGTGACCTTTGACCTTTAACCTGTCTGCACTGTCCCCTGTCCATTTCCCACTCCCCCATTTTTCCCCTACTTCTCTTTCCTCTTTCCCTCTTTCTTTCTCTCCCTTTATCCTCCTCCCCCCCCCTTTCCCTCTATTCCTCACTCTTCCCTTACCCCATCCCTCTTCATCCCCCTCCCCCTACCTCTTTCTCCATCCTCTTCTCCCTCTTTTCTTTCCCTCCTTCCCCTCCTTCCCCTCCTCCCCCCAATCTAGCTCACTCTTCATTGCCATGGGTTCGAACTGATGGGCCGTTCGGGTTTCAGTGGCGTTTCGGTCGGTTTTCCTTTCATTTTTCGTGCTCTTGTTGATTTGGGGAGGGGGAGGGTTGTCTCTCTTGGCCTAACTGGGTTGTTTTAGGAGCATGGGGCATTTTTTTAGGTAATCCGGATGTTGCTGTCACTATTATTATATTACTATTATTGCTATTATTATCATCATCATCATCATCATCATCATCATCATCATCATCATTACTATTGTTTTGTTATTTTCATTTTTGTTTTGTTATTTCTATGGCTATTACTATCGTTTTTTATTGTTGCTGCTCTTATTATTACTGATATTATTGTTATTATGACTATAATGTTATCCTTATCATCATTATTATTATGTTAACTTCATCATTATTATAATGATGACTATCGTTGTTGTCTTGTCATTAGCATTTCCCTTCATCAATCATCGGTTTTATTTCCTCATTTCAATCGCTACTTTTTCTATTTCTGTTACATGAGTTTCGGGATGGATGCTCCCTCCATTTCCTTCCTGGTTACAGTGGTACCCCGTGTCTGGTTATCAAGGTACCTATCCTCGCCCGAACGACCACTGATCTCAACCACCTTGCTATACATTCCATTGGACCAATCGCGCGATAAAGCTTGGAATGCCGGCTTTACGATCGGGATTAAATTTCGGTATGAGGGAATAAATCACGGGTAGTTTAAAAGCCAAGCTTTGCTCCCACCTGATAGGCGCTCTTATGTTGGCACTCCTCCCTCCTTCCCTCCCTTTTTCCTCTCTGCCCTTCCCTCCATCCTTCTTTCTTCCCTCCCTTCCCTCTCCTCCCCTTCCCTCCCCTCCCCTTTCCTTTCCTTCCCTTCCCTTCCCTTCCCTTCCCTTCCCTTCCCTTCCCTTCCTTCTCTCCCTCCCTCCCTCCCTCCCTACCTACCTGTTCTCTCTCGTTTGGGTGCCGTTACTAGTTCTCTTTACACGCCCCCACCCCCTGTTCCATCGCATCTACATTGGGTGCCCCTACCCCTTTTCTCTCTCTCCTCTTAATTGGCAACCTCCCCTTTCTCTGCCCCCTGCCCCCCTGTTCCCTCTCCCCTCTGTTGGATACTTCTCTCCCTTCCCTCTGCCCATTTGCCCCCCTCTCTCCTCGATTCTATGCTCCCCGTTTCTCTGCCCCTTGTTCCCTCTCCCTTAGATTGGCACCCTTCTCCCCCCCCCCCGTTTCCTCTCCCCTCGGTTGTCAGCCTCCCCCCCCCCCATCTCCATGCCCCCTGCACCCACTTCTCTCGAAGGAAGGCGGCAGGAAACGAGTCCTGGAGTCTCTGCGTCGAAGGAAGGCCCACAAAGGATATGCTCCTCCGAGGGCCAGTCTAAGAGGGTCGCGATGGATGGGAGGGGGTGGAGTGGGGAAGGGGAGGTAAAGGAAGGGGGTTGACCAGGGGGATGGGGAGGTAAAAAGGGTTCGGAAGGGGGCTGTGCAGGGGTTAGGGGGAGTAAAGGGGGTATGGTAAGGGCACGAGGAGGAGGAGGAGGAGGGGGGGGAGCGGCAGCCTCTGACCCTAGCGGTAACAGGGTCATTGTTCTGGCCGCGGCAGGGAGGGAGGCAAAGGGTGGGGAAGGGAGAAGGGGAGAGGGCAGGGAGAGAGGCCGAGCGAGGGGAGGTCAGGAGACGAGACGATGGGAGGAGAGAGGGAAGAGAAGGAAGGGCAGAGGCAGACAAGAGAAAAGGGAGATGGGCAGAGGCGGAGGAGAGGGGGGAAAGGGAGAAGGACAGAGACGGAGACGAAGGGAAAAAAGGATGGACAGAGGGGGAGAAGAGGAGGGAATGGAGAGAGAAAGAATATACAACAGAGAACGTAATGCATTAGAACAAAAGAGTGTGTTAAAAGCGAGTGTGTCGAAAGGTGCGCGAATGCATCGCCTTTTACACAGGTATATAGGGGAAGGGTAGACTATGAAGGAAAAGAGAAGTTTGTGAATTAAGGGTGAAAATAAGGTAAGAGTGCCTTATATACAGGGATTGGGAATTAAAAAACGTAAGAAATAGACGAAGACTTCAGGTTCACAGCATCATAGGATATGATCCGACTACAGGGTATGACAGGACGTAAGGAATCTTCTGGAGAGGAGAGGGAAGTCCCGGAGATGCTGGAAGGAGAAGGGTTCTCGTTTCGCACGAATTCTCGGGGCAACGGAACGAAAAGGAACTGAAAAGAATGGGATACAGTACGGTGGAACGAGGAGCAAATGAAAAAAGACGGAACGGAACGGAACGGAACGGGAAGGGGAACGGATGGAACGGGGCGGCGGAACGGAAGAGATACTTATGAATACGGGGGATAAATCGACTTCCGGACGCTTTGGAGGGGCGGCGAAAGGGTGAGGGAGTTTAAAGGGATATGGTAGGGGTTCAAGGGGTTTAAAAAAAGGGGGGGGGGGTAAGTTGTGGTCTTTCGTTGGCGGGAGGGGGAAGGGGAAGGGAAGGAGGGGGGCGGAAATTTTTGGTTTGGGTTGAGGGGATAGAGGGAAGGGAGGGGGGGAGTTTGGGGGGGTGTGTGGTATAGGTTGTGGGTGAGGGAAGGCTTAAGGAAACCGGGAGGGGGGGGGGTGATGGGGGTAGAGGGGAGGAGGATAAGACGAGGTTAGGGGGAGTGTGATGTGGGTGGGGGAGAAAGGCTTACAGACACGGGGGGGGGGGGGCAAACTGTATTATAGGGTGGAGGGGGAAGAGGGATGTAGGGGTAGATACATAAGCCCGGGTACAGAGCATGCGGTTGGGGGAGAATGGTTATGTTGGAAGGGTAGGTGGGTTGGCGACATGGCAAGCTGCTATGTGGTTGGACTTTAATTGCGTAAAGTCGTGTATGCGTGTGCGTATTTTTGAGTGTATGTATATCTCTGTAATTTTGTATGTGTGTCCGTTCTGTAAGTCTGCATGTGTGTCGGTGCGTATTCGCGTGCGTATCCGAATGGTTGTACGTGTAATTGTGCATGTGTTTATGCGAATGTATGTGTTTCCGCTGGCTTAAGTGTGTGTGTATGTGTGTGTGTGTGTGTGTTTATCTGTATGTGTGTGTGTGCTTGGGCTTCCATGTACGTGTATGTGTGTCATCGGCCATAGAAGTCGCCTCCTATGAGCTGTTCCCTTGGGTGAATACTATCCTCGGTGGCTCCACAAAATATATAAAGGACAGGCCAGGGGCGTCGGGTAACCACTCAAACTCAAGAAGTATATAGACACGTGTCCATAGCCTCTTCAAGCACATGTAGATAACAAGCAGACCATTGGAGTATATTTTTTTTTTGCTTAAAAAACGAAGAGCACAGTAATATAACCTAAGTAGATTTAGAGTGAATAAACTCGCTTTTAAAAAGAGAACATAATGCGAACTGAGGTTTTTACTTATCTCTTAGTCTCGTGCGCACTTAAGAGAGAAAATCCTTTTATCTTCCAAGTTAATTCCCCTAGGCCTATATGTACGATTATCCCTCATAGGCTCGAAAGGGTAATTCTTCTCGCTCTTTCAAAAAAGAAAAAAAGAAGAAGAAAAAGAAAGATGTACCGTGCGAGCGAAAGAGGTAACTGATGTAATGGTTACAATATTATTACATTAATGGGCTCCGGAATTGGTTTTCTCAGCGGGAGACCCGTAATTGGAAGTGATAGCGCCAGGCCCTTTTTATCAGCGAAATAGGCCTCTTTTTTTCCTCTCTTTTTCACTTTAGTAAATTCTGGGCTTTTTTTTTAATGTGGTTATTTGTTATTCACTCGTTTGATTTATTATTATTTTTTCTTATGTCTGGAGTTTTATTGATGGATTTGGTTTTATGTAAAAAAATAATTGTGATGTCATGTTTCACGCTGAGTTTTTATATAATTTTATTATATATCGTTTTAAAATGCGAAATGTATTTTGTAATGTTTTTTTTTTTATCTAAGTTTACCCGATCTTCGACACGTTCACTGAAACGTCGCAACGCACATCAAATATAACACATACACACTACACGTACCTCACATTAAACAAGCCCCACACATCACACTCACTGCATATCACAGACTATATACATCATCTCATATCACACACTACGCAGAACGCATTACACTATACAAACCACTCTCCACCACACCCCGCCTCACTACATACACCACCACATACCTCAACACAAACGCTTAACCTCCCCAACCCCTCCCCCAACATACTCCACCATATTCACTCCACCGCTACCCCCTTACCCCCCCAACATCCACCCAGACACAATCCCCCCACACCCCCACCTCCATCCCCACAGTCACCATCCAACCTTGTTTATATTCCCGTATCAGCCTCTGTTTATGTCTTACCCCCTCCACCCCCACCCCCACCCCACCGTCCAGTCCAACCCCCCGACGACGAACTAGCTGTTTCCAGTCAGCAATCCTCCTTCCCCCCAACCCCCCAACCCCCCGACCTCACCCCACTACCCCACCACCCCCACTCCCCCAACTCCCCCAACTCCCCCCAACTCAGCGCAATGTTTTCTTTTTCTCTTCCGCAGGTACGGTCTCGGGACGCTAGGATGCAAAGGATAGGAGAGCTGCGTGGCTGGGCATAATCGGCCAAGTGTAAGTGTGGGAAAGGAATTTGGATGCGGGGGGAGGGGGAGGTGGGTGAGGAAGGGGGGGGGGCGGGAGGGAAGGGTGATGGATGAGGAGGGGGGATGAAGGGAGATGGATGAGGAGGGAGAGGGGTGATGGGTGATGGATGAGGAGGGGGAGGGTAGGTGGATGAGGAGGGGGAGGGAAGTGGATGAAGGGATGATTAGAGATGGATGCCAGAGAGAAGGGAGGAGATATTTTATTAATAGGGGGCGAAGGAGAGGAGAGGAGAAGTGAGGAGAGAGAATTAGGAGGAAAAGAGAAAGAACAGGAAGAGAAATGAGGCAGGTAGGAAGGAGTAAAGTGTAAGGTAAGATAGGGGAAAGGAAGGAGGATAATTTTCATAAGGAAGATGGAGGAAAGCGAGGAAGGGAGAAAATAGGGGAGAATATGCAGGGACGCTAAAGGAAGTTGGATGCCTGGAAATGAGGGGAGGGAGAGTGAGGGAAAAAATATATGAATGGACGGACGAACGAACTGGGGAGGGGAGGGGGGTAAAAGATGAGAAGCAGAAAGGAAACCTAGGTGAGGGGAAGAGAGAAATTGGGCAGATAAAGTGTTTGAATAAAGGAAGGGAGGAGAGAGGAGGAGGAGGAGGAGGGGAAGAAGAAGAAGAAGAAGAAGAAGAAGAGAGGATGAACAGAGAAAGAAGTACTCAGAAAAGTAGGAAACAAATTGGAGATAAAAGATGGACGAAAATAGAAAAATGGAAAGAGTGGAAGAGGAAATGAAAATTTGTGTGGAAGGAGATGGACGGGGAAGAAAGGATGAGAAGAGGAAGGGGGAAGGGATGAGGAGAGTGAATTGGGAGGGGAGGGGAAGGAAGAATGAGAAGGGAAAAGGGGGAGCACGAATGAAAAGGGTAGGGGGGAAAGGGTACGGAATGAAAAGGGGAGGGAAACGAGGAATAAGATTTTGAAGTAAATGAAGATTAAAGTGAAAAAAAGTAAAAGAGAAAATGAAAAAGGCGGGAGAGGGTGGTGTTGGAATGGGAGGTAGAAGAAAGAAGAAATAAAGATAAGAAACATAGACTGAAGGCTTAGACTAAAGACTAGGACTTTAAACAAAGACTGTGAGGTTTTAGATGAAGAAAGGAGAAGCAGAGAGAGAGAGAGGAGAAGAAGAAAAATTCGCATAGTTATATAAAAAAAGTCAAAGAAAAAAAGAAATAGTGAAAACACGAGAAACAAGAGACGGAGAGAAGAACAGGAAAGTAATGGAAATTGGACAAAAAAGATAATTAAAGGCAAGTTGTATGATGCTCTAAGT
>NW_028234412.1:11510720-11513220 GCF_977035675.1 Penaeus japonicus
TTCGCTCTTAACATACTGCAAAACATCCGACATTCCAGAAATTCCTCAAGACGTTTGCCGAAGCAGCGCAACAACTTCGCAACATGTCGTGTCGCAAACAACAGGGGCTGGTATAACAAACGAAGTAACGCGGTGTTTAGGGAGTCACAGGCGATGTTGGGGTGTTGTTGAAAACCACCGGGATGATTTACAACCTTGTGGCGACGGCTTTCGGGTTGTTTACACCTTTAATGAGCATGAAATCGGTGTCTGAAGCCTAACTAAGCCTGTTTGTCGGCTGCCGGGGTGATTTTTTGGAGGAGGTGATGGTGGGGGTGATGGTGGTGGGGTGGTGGTGGTGGTGGTGATGGTGGTGGTGATGGTAATGGTAATGGTGGTGGTGATGGCGGTGGTGGTGGTGGTGATGGTAATGGTGGCAATAGTGGTGGGGAGGTAGCTGATGATTTTGGAGATGATGGTGGTGGAGGCGATATTGGAGATAGGGATGATGGTGACGACGATGACGGTAGAGGTGGAGGAGGAGGAAGAGGAGAAGAAGAAGAAAAAGAAAATGAAAATGGAAAAAAAGAAAAAAATGATAGGGAAGAGAAGAGGAAAAAGAAAAAGAAGAAAAGAATGGCAGGGAAGAGAAGGAGAAAAAGAAAAAAGAAAACGGAGAGAGAGAGAGAGAGAGAGAGAGAGAGAGAGAGAGAGAGAGAGAGAGAGAGAGAGAGAGAGAGAGAGAGAGAGAGAGACTTAAGCAACACTAAAAATAAGTAAATTAATTAATTTTTAAAAATTGCATTCACAGCACAAGTCCCACTACAACCCCTCCCAACAACCCCTACACCCGACCCTCTCCCAACGCCAGTCCCCTACAACATATCTATAAAACAAATCTCTACCACAACCTCACAACATCCACGGACCTCCCCGTTACCCCCCCGTCACCGCCCCAACCCCCCAACCTAACCCCACCCCCCCCAACCGCCACCCCAACCTTACACATCTCTACCACAACCTCACCCAACAACCCCGGACCCTCCCCCGTTACCACCCGTCCCGCCCCAACCCCCAACCCCTAACCCCCCACCCCCACCCCCAACCGCCCCAACCCCTCTACAAACCATCTACACAGCAAGTCCCCACCACAACCCCACACTGTCACTCACGGACGCAGACATAAACAAAGCTCTCGGGGCACTTGTAAAACACCTGCGCTCGACGGTGGCGTTGGAGGAGGCAGATTCCCCGTGACATTTGTGTCGATTACACCGCCAGATTGCTATTAATCATCATAATCATCATCATTTACCTATATTAATTTCCAGGATTGCTTCAATTACACACGAACACCCGTCAAGTTCTTTAGTCATTTCTTTTAATAAAGGTTTTCGTGTATTAGTCTAATCGATATGTTTTTTTTTCTTCGTTGTTGTTTTTTCCCCCCGTTTGAAACTATACCTTTTCCCGTTTAGTATCATATGTATATACACACCTCATCTAGAATATACTTTGTCAACATACCAACAAACTTGGACAATTCAACGGCCTTGAGATTTGTAGATAGAAATTCCATATAAACTCCTTATCTTGTATACATCATGGTGTTCGGATGCGATGTGATTGAAGGCACACGAACACATCTGCAAATCCGTTTTCAGTAAATATACACTAACATGTTCAACAGCCTACTAGAGAAAACAGAGCGTATTAGTTTGCCCGGGTATCTTGTACATTAAATGCTACATTCTTCCTTTGCTTGGGACAAGCGCCTGACGTTAACATTTACAAGCAAGCGTAATAAACATATTATTATCAAATGCCAACACGACAGGTGAATTTTAAACGCATTTTCCCCCGTGTCATGTTTACAGTGATTATGTGACTTTTACTAACCAGCACAACCGGTAAGACGTCAGGCAATTACGTAACTGTCTGACTTTTATATAAAATAAAATGTAAATAAACATATGGTGGGTGTTCTAGCTGCAAACATCTTAGGATCTTATTATCAATCTCTATTTTGCAGCTCGGGAACTATCCTTGGGAATGTCATAGGGTTCTCTCTGTCTCTCTCTCTCTGTCTCTCTCTCTCTCTCTCTCTCTCTCTCTCTCTCTTTCTCTCTCTTTCTCTCTCTTTCTCTCTCTTTCTCTCTCTTTCTCTCTCACCCATTCTTTTCCTCTCTCTCTCTCTCCATCTCATCTTTCTCTCTCTTTCTCTCTCTCTCTCTACCTCTCTCTCTCTCTCTCTCCTCTCTCTCTCTCTCTCTCTCACTCTCTCTCTCCTCTCTCTCTCCTCTCTCTATCTCATCTCTCTCTCTCTCCTTTCTTTCTCTCACTTTCTTTCTCTCCATCTTTTCTTCTCTCTCTCTCCTCCTCACTCTCCTCTCTCTCTCTCTCTCAGATCTCTCTCTCTCTCTCTCACTCTCACACTCTCTCACTCTCACTCTCTCCCCTCTTCTCTCTCCTATCCCTCTCTTTCATTCTCTCACTTTCTCTCTCAAAATCATTCTTTCTC
>NW_028234412.1:11533220-11538220 GCF_977035675.1 Penaeus japonicus
ATTAATTGATTATTAGGTTAATAACACCGATCGTCCTGGTGATCATTGCACTAAGAGTAATTATGTTATCATGATTAGTTCGACTTAATTGAAATGCTAAAGATAGACGTGACGGTGGTTGACATGAGTTGTCTTGGCGAACTCTCCCGACCCAATTCCGCATGACATGACTCGCTGACCTTGTTTTTTCCTCGACTGACACACTTGACTGCATGACTCGTGAGCTGCTGATCAAATTCTACGCAGCATGAATAGGCTTCTGTCCTAATCCTATATGCTGCTGACCTGTCTCTGCATGACGATGAATTCGTTTTGCATTGGTGTGGTATCCTGTACCCCATTTTCTGTGCATGACGAGAACTGCTTACCCGTGTCTGTATGCCTCGATCGGATCATTTACTTGTGCATGATTTGATAGGCTCTCATCAGTGACTTGAGATCATATCCCTCTCCTCTACATGACGCTGTTTGCTATTCCACCTGCATGACCTGCTGACATTTCCCTACATGGCGTGCTTGATGACTCCGCTTCTCATGACGTGACCCATCTTTTACATCGCTTGACCTTTGCCCTTTCTGTTCATGGCGCGACCCTACTGGTCTCTCTACCTCTGCATGACGTGACCATATCAACAGGAAGTGCCGCCCGTCAGCATTGTGAACTGACCCGTTGACTCCAGCTCTGGTATTTGCTTCTTTGTTATTATGGTTGCTGTTGTTGTTGTTGTTATTACTATTTGGTGCTCTTCATTATAATTGTAATTATTGATATTATCGTCATTATTATCATCATTATCCGTATCCGTATCCTTAGCAATATATACATATATATATATATATATATATATATATATATATATATATATATATATATATATATATATATATATATATATATATATATATATATATATTTATTTATTTATGTACGTATGGATGTATGTATGTATGTATGTTTATATGTATATATGTATGTATGTATATATGTATGTATGTATATATATATATATTATATGTATTATATATTATATATATTATGTGTATATATGTATTATACGTATATGTATAAGTATTATATGTATATATATATACATGTACATATACACGTATATACATATAAGCATATGTATATACATAAATATCCATATCCATATCACACACACACACATGTATGTATGAATGCATATGTATGCATTAGAATAGGAGAGAGGGCAGCCTGACATGCCTGACCTCTCCTGTTCCTTGAGGGGCTTGCCATGACCTCCGCGCATTAAACAGATCCCCGTGTCCTCACGCCGACCCGGGCAGCGAATCCGTCACTCGCTCCGTATTGGGTACCTGACTGGCCACTTTTTGCCTGCGTGCTTTCGTCCCTGTATGTTTATATAACCTTTACCAGGCTGCAAGCAGGCAAGCAGCCGCGCCATCCCTGTTTTCTGCCAGTGTGCCTGTCTACCCCCGAGGAGGACTTCTGCCGGTGTCCCTTTTTGTTTGACGTCGGGTGTCCTTAGGAGGTCTGCGGATATCCCTATAGTGAACGACTCTAGGCTTAGTCGGGGTCAGCTGTCGACGTCGCTTTTTGTTTGACGTTGGAGGTGTCCCTGGAGGTCTTGTGTCTGTCTGTCTGTCTGTCTGTGGATGCCAACTGTCGACGTCCCTCTTTCCCTGACGTCAATGATGTCCCTGGATGTTTAGTGTCTGTCTGTCTGTGAATACCTCAGAGTGGACGCCTCGATGCCATCTGTCGACGTGTCCTTTGTCTTGCCCCTGTTGGGTTCATGTTGTCGCCATCTGTTGCTGAAAGTGAAACTTTTTTTTAGGGGGGGAGGGGTGTATGGCGAGGCAGGTGGCGAGGGACGGCCACCTTAGGGCCTAAACGGGAAGGAGGGAAGGAGTGAAGGAGTGAAGGACTTGGTAAGGTTAGGTCAGGTCAGCGCTTGATGTTGATAAAGAGGGGCACATAATGGATTTAGAAAGAAAGATCAGAAACCAAATTTATGGAAGGGGATCGGCTTTTGTGGTGAAATGAGAGACCAGTGAAGTGTGCATACATATATTAATGCACGCATACAAAAAAATATATATTGTGTATGCAGTTATGTATAGTGTAAATGTGTGTTTACTTACATTTATTATAGAGGTTTAATAACTATACATGGATTACGTACATAAAGACACACACACGTAGTTCACTCACACTGTGAGCGTCGACGTTCTTGTATGTATATGTATGATAATTTGTAAGTATACCTAAGTACGTAAGCATATAGACATATAATTTAATTCAGTGAAGCATGTCATAAACTCAAATCGAACGTGTTACCTATAAGAAAAGGCAGGACTCTTAGCTTTTGGTGGGGCGGAAAGGGGTGTGACTCTGTTTACATAAACACTTAACGTATATTTGTTTGTAACGTGTTTCTGAATGATATTAAGACAATGTGAAGTCATTGTTGGCTGTTTTTTTTCAGTCATCAGATATGCCTCTATTTCCTGTGCTTGGTTTCGAATAATAATTCTATAAAGTGTAGTAATAGTTTTTTAATCAGTAACACAACACATAACTCCTTTCGGCGTGCAATATATCGCAACGTCACAGTCATTGGATGAACACAGTAATTGTTTTTAACGTTTTTTTTTTATGTTCCTTGTTTTTCTTTGTTCCTTTCCCGCTCGTGCCAGCGCAGGTGAGTCACGTGCCTTTCCGTCACTCAGGTGTCATGCGGGAGGGCAGTCATAGGCCGTGACGTCATTAATGATTATGACACATTGCCTCGTAATTTTGTAATGTTGTCTTCCTGTTTACTATGTTGTCTCGGATCTCTCTCTCTCTCTCTCTTGCTGTCTCTCTCTCTTTCTATCTGTCGCTCTCTCTCTTTCTCCTTCTCTCTCTCTCTTTCTCTTTGTCGCTATCTCTCTCTCTCTTTCTCTTTGTCGCTATCTCTCTCTTTCTATCTGTCGCAGTCTCTCTTTCTCTCTGTTGCTCTCTCTCTCTCTCTCTCTCTCTCTCTCTCTCTCTCTCTCTCTCTCTCTCTCTCCCTCTCTCTCTCTCTCTCTCTCTCTCTCTCTCTCCCCCTCCCTCCCTCCCTCCCTCCCTCCCTCCCTCCCTCCCTCCCTCCCTCCCTCTCCCCCTCCCTCTTCCCTCCCTCCCTCCCTCTCTCCCTCTTTTACATTGTCGCTCTCTCTTCCTTTCTCTGTTGCTCTCTCCCTCCCTCCCTCTCTCCCTCTCTCCCTTCTCTCCCTCCCTCCCTCCCCTCCTCCCCTCCTTCTTCTCCTTCTCTCCTTTTCTTCTCCCTCCTTCCTTCCCTCCCTCCCTCCCTTCTTCCTCCTCCTTTTCCTTTCCTTCCTCTCCCTCCCTCCCTTCCTCCCCCTTCCCTTCCTTCCCTCCCTTTTCCTTCTCCCCCTTCCCTCCCTTCCCTCCCTTCCTTCTCCCCCTTCCCTCCCTTCCTTCTCCCCCTTCCCTCTCATCCTCCCCCCCTTCCCTCCCTTCCTTCTCCCTCTCTTCCTTCTCCCCCTTCCCTCCCTTCCTTCTCCCCCCTTCCCTCCCTCTCTTCCCTCTCTTCCTTCTCCCCCTTCCCTCCCTTCCTTCTCCCCCCTTCCCTCCCTCTCTTCCCTCTCTTCCTTCTCCCCCTTCCCTCCCTTCCTTCTCCCCCCTTCCCTCCCTCTCTTCCTTCTCCCCCTTCCCTCCCTTCCTTCTCCCCCTTTCCCTCTCCCCCTTTCCCTCTCCCCCTTTCCCTCTCCCCCTTTCCCTCCCTCTCTCCCTCTCTGCCTGTCTGCCTGTCTATTTATCTATCTGTCAAGCGGAAGTCGAGGACGATCACATGCGCACGTGTAGAGCTTTTTTTCCCTCCCGTCCGAGGTGATTAGAAGACGACAACCTAATCCGTCTTCTCGGAATAGCGTTGATAGAGATGGATTGGAGTCGGTGATGGCGTTATCATCTTTATCGATTCTTCGTTTTTTGTTTGATTCCCCCCCCCCTCCATTATGCGTTCAACCTTTGTTTGTTTTTCTTTATTTCTCTTTCTTTGTCTGTCTGTCTGTCTGTCTGTCTGTCTCTGCCTGTCTCTTCCTCTCTCCTCTCATCGCCCTCTCTCTCTCGAGCCCCCCCCTCTTCTCATCTCTCGTTTCTCTCCTCTCTCTCCCCCTCTCTCTCTCTCTCTTTCTCTCTCCCTCTCTCCTCGCTCCTCCCTCCCTCCCTCCCTTTCCCTCCTCTCTCCTCCCTCCCTCCCTCCCTCCCTCCCCTCTTTCCCTCCCTTCCCTCCCTCCCTCCCTCCTCTTCCTCCCCATTCCTTACCTCCCTCCCTCTCCCTCCTCCTCTTCTCCTCTCCTCTCCCTTCTTCCTTACCTCTCTCTCTCTCTCTCTCTCTCTCTCTCTCTCTCACACACACACACACACACACACACACACACACACACACACACACACACACACACACACACACACACACACACACACACACCAAATAGATAGTTTGAATATAACATTTGATAGCAGGTAACGTTGAACAAAGGCGTGGACCTTACAATGCCGAGCAGTGCCACCCGGAATCAGCTGTTTAGTGTCACTGTCTCTCACTCTCTATCACTCATTCTCTCCCTCCCTCCTTCTCTCCCTCCCTCCCTCGCTCCCTCTCCCCTCCCCATTTTTTGATACACGGCTAAAAGAAAAAACAACAAGCACGAGATAATCCTAAGATCAAACGGTTTCTTATCCTTGTAAGGGCGTGGGCGGCGATGGGCGGCGATGGGCGGCCGAGATAAGGAGAGCCACGTATGTCTCCGAACAGGTGTGGCGGTTGGACGAGGAGGGGAGGGGGCTGGCAGCGTGGGAGTCGCGGTCATGCCTCCGTCTTTGGCACTCACATCTTGAGAGGGAGAGAGAGGGAGGAGGGGAGTGGGAGTGGGCGAGGGAGAGGGAGTGGGTTTTTGTCTGGAAGAGTGGGAGTGGGGAGGGAGGGAAGTGGGGGTGTGAAGGAATAGAGTGGGAGGGGGATAGG
>NW_028234412.1:11545720-11553220 GCF_977035675.1 Penaeus japonicus
GAGACTGACAGAGAAAGAGAAAGAGAAAGAGAGAGGGAGGCAGAGACCTAAAGAGCAAGCAAGAACATCAAAAGAATAGAGAAAGATCACATAGACACGACCAGAGGGACGAGGCTATCTTTGGCTATGAACGGCAGGCCAGCCCGCGTGGGCGGCCGTAGTAAGATGACGTGGATAGCGCGGCCGAGGTGTTGGCTCCTTCTACGTGAATGGACCTTCGGCAGCCGCGAGGGAGGGCGTCGCTATAGTAGTAGGGAGTCGTAGTAGTTGTAGTAGTGGTAGTGGTAGTATTGGTGTCGTTGGCGGCGTGTCATGGCGGGAATGGTCAGGCCCGACATGGGCGTCGACAGGGCGAGGCGCTGTTATAAGGATTAATTACCTTGAGAATTGTAAAGGCTTGTGTCTTTTGCTCGCGTGTCTAAGACTTCTTTTTGTGTCTGTGTGTGTGTGCGCGTTTGTGCTTGTGTGTGAGCTTGTGCATTAAATGTGAATGTTTGCCTGCATGCCGATTGTATATATGTGTATATTTGCTTTTTGTAGATGTGTGTCTGTTTGTGAGTATGTATATATGTAAGAGTATATGTAAGTTCTTGTGAGTGTATGTACAGACGAATGTGAATGCATGCATGTGTATATGAATGAATGTGTTTGTGTAGATGTGCGTGTGTGTTCATGTGTATATGTTCGTGTGTGTGTGTGTGTGTGTGTGTGTGTGTGTGTGTGTGTGTGTGTGTGTGTGTGTGTGTGTGTGTGTGTGTGTGTGTGTGTGTGTGTGTGTGTGTGTGTGTGTACGTGTGTACGTGTGTATAAGAGTTTGGTGCCCCTCCGAGATACCCAAGCAGTAAAATGTGGTATTGGGTGTACCACAGAATAGTGCTGGGGCTTTAGAAGGGATGGGGGGAGAATGCGTAGTGTGTGGGACAGAAATAGAGGGGGACGATATATTACGATTAGGAATGCTTTGTGCGTGGCGTGTGTGTGAATGTACGTATATGCGTGTGTGAATGGATGTGCGCATGTGCGTGTGCTGCGTGTATGTGTGCGTGTGCGTGTGTGTGGATATGTATACGAACGTGTCGGTATGTGAATGCGTATGTTTGTTTTAACAACCGATCCTCCATCGATGCACTTATTCCGTTCACTTCGACTCGTCCCACATTTATCCATTTTTGTCAGAGCTATACTTTATTTCTTTGTCTTACGTCGCTCGACTTCATTTCCTGATTTTTCTTTGTTACTTTGAGCTGCGTCTTTTTTACACTCGTTCAATGATTTTTTTTTTTTTTTTTTTTTTTTTTTAGTGTATTTTATTTTATGATTGTAAAAGAATGATGATTCGATTTTCTGATTGTAATGGCTCTTATTGTTATTGTTCTTTTGTTCTTGTTATGTTTTTTATATTTTTATAATTATGTTTTGGTAGTTATCATTTAGATTGATAAGAGGTACGTAAACAATTTTATTTTTATTTTTATAGAACAGGAAAATTGACTGCCTTATTTCTTCAGTTATTTTTCAAAGATTTGTTCCGCCCTTCTTTCCTCCTCACGCTCAGAGGATAACCATATTTTCCTTTCTCTCTTTTATATATATATAAATATATAAATATATATATATATATATAATATTTATATATATATATATATATATATATATATATATATATATATATATATATATATATATATATATATATATATATATATATATATATATATATTATATACATACATATATATACATACATATATATACATACATATATATACATATATATACATACATATACATACATATATATACATATACACACATACACACACACACACACACACACACACACACACACACACACACACACACACACACACACACACACACACACACACACATGTATATAAAAATAATATATATATATAATATATAGATAAATATAATATAATATATATATATATATATTATATAAAATAAAGAAAAGCGTGATGGATGTTGTGTTTGTATCTCTCCTCTCCTCTCCTTCCCTCACACACACACACTCACACTCACACCCACACATATACTATCATTGGCTATCTTTGGCCCCTCCCCTTCTTTCTCTGGCTCTCGACGTTCTCTTTCTCATCGCTTCGCCTCGGAAAGTTTCTCTGCCGCGATGGCCGTTCCTCCCGTCTCTTCTGACTCATTTTCTTGCCTGTGTTTTCATTCGTCTTCCCGGTCTCTTCATCTCCCTCTTCTTCCCTCTCTATCTCTCTTTTCTTCTGCCTTTGTTCCTCTTCTTCTTTTTCTCATTCCTGTTTTTCTTCTTCTTCCTCTTCCTTTTCTTTCTTCTCCCCTTCTTCCTCCACTTCCTCCTCCTCCTTCTCCTCCTCCCCTCCTCCTCCTCCTCCTCCTCCTCCTCCTCCTCCTCCTCCTCCTCCTCCTCCTCCTCCTCCTCCTCCTCCTCCTCCTCCTTTGATCTCCTTTCCCTACATTCTACAAGCAAGTGTTATAACCCGTCCCCCTCCCACCTCCCTATGCTATACAACACCTCCCTCCCCTCCTGCCCCCCCCGTACATTAAAACCACTGACCTCAGAACACCTTCCCTCCCCCTTCCCCTTTACCCCCTACCCCTACATACCCAGGGTTCATTGGTATTGGTATTTTTGCTTTTGTGTGTGCTTTTGTTACTGCCTCCCTTGGTGTTTGAGATTAGCGCAGGAAGGGTTGTCGGCAAGACCACCCATTTCGCGCGCATGCTTGTTTTCCTTTTTCTATTTATGTTTCTCGTTCTCTCTCTCTCTCTCTGTCAAGCTCTCTCTCTCTCTCTCTCTCTCTCTCTCTCTCTCTCTCTCTCTCTCTCTCTCTCTCTCTCTCTCTCTCTCTCTCTCTCTCTCTCTCTCTCTCTCTCTCTCTCTCTCTCTCTCTCTCTCGTTCTTTCTTTCTTTACGTTTGGTGTTAAAATGGATGTGAATAAGAATAAATAATTAGATATTTGTTAATTGATGTTATGGCTGTTCTTTGGATACTTTCCTTCAAGTAGCATTTTAATGAAAGGCCAGATATTCTTGAAAGCCAATTTTAGCAATTTCAACCGAGAATTAGTTTTCGGAAAAAATTCTGAATGCACGAGCATATTCATGTTTTTTTTTAGCGTAAGAAAAATAGATGATTATTGACATTTATTGCACTCCGTGATGAAGTTAGGGTGAAAAGAGCTACGCTTTTTGAAAAAAAAGATATTTTTGACGCTGATTCAAAAACTGCTCTTTGTTTGGGTCCCTCTGCTTCGCCTTACTACGTCCACCACGTCACTTACTACTACTACTACACCCTCATATACCCCCATCCCCCCCCTCTGCTACGTCAACTCCTCACCCCCCCGCCCTTCTTTTCGTCCACCTGCTCCCCCTCCTCCCCCTCCCCCCTTGTGGTGTTGCGGTCAGTGGTCAGCGTCTGTCAGTCATGGCAGGGGTGACCCTCCTCTCCCTCTCCTCTCAGAGTCCTAAACTGTTCCCAGCTATTTTCTCTCTCTCTCTCTCTCTCTCTCTCTCTTTCTCTTTCTCTTTCTCTTTCTCTTTCTCTCTCTCTTTCTCTCTCTTTCTCTCTCTTTCTCTCTCTTTCTCTCTCTTTCTCTCTCTTTCTCTCTCTCTCTCTCTCTCTCTCTCCTCTCTCTTCTTCTCTCTCTCTTCTCTCTCTCTCTCTCCTCTCTCTCTCTCTTCCCCTTTCTCTCTCTCTCTCTCTCTCTCTCTCTCTCTCTCTCTCTTCTTCTCTCTCTCTCTCTCTCTCGCTCTCTCTTCCTCTTCTCTCTCTCTCTCTCCTCTCTCTCTCCTCTCTCCCCTCCCCTCCTCTCTCTCTCTCTCTCTCTCTCTCTCTCTCTCTCTCTCTCTCTCTCTCTCTCTCTCTCTCTCTCTCTCTCTCTCTCTCTCTCTCTCTCTCTCTCTCTCTCTCTCTCGTTCTCTTTGCTCTCTCAGTCACTCCCTCACTCTAAATAAATTGATCAGTAAATTAATTAGTGCTTTGCCGAGGTAGCAAGGGCTTTTGAACAGGGCATGGAATCGTGTGTGTTTGCTGATCGCTTGCGTAAAGCAGGAGCGCGCATGTAGAAGAGATTAGAGGCGCCTTATATACAAGCTTCGAGGCAAAATTTGCGGGACCGAAGTAAGGAAGGAGTTTAGATGGGCGTGGATTGGAGGCGTTATGAGCGTGCGGGACGGATGTTTTTTTAAGGAAATAAGTTCGGATATAGAGAAATAGATATTGCAGAGCGTTTTTTTCGTTTTTTTTTTTACTATCTCAGTCTATTTTTTCTTTTCTTCGTCTTTTTCCTATGTTCTCCTCTCTACTTCTCCTTCTTCTCCTTCTCCTTCTCCTCCTTCTCCTCCTCCTCCTCCTCCTCCTCCTCCTCCTCCTCCTCCTCCTCCTCCTCTTCCACTTCCACCCCCACCCCCACCCCCTCTTGCCCCACATGTGTCACCAGAAGTCGCGACACCCTTAGGCAGGATGGGAGGAGGGGGAGGGGAAGCTAGAACTGCAGTCACCTCCAGGGTGTCGCGTAGGCCCAGCACTGCAGCCCCTCCCCCCCTCTCCCTCTCTCCTCCCTCTCCCCCTCTCCCTCTCTCCTTCTATCTCTCCCCCTCTCCCTCTCTCCTTCTCCCTCTCCCTCTCTCCTTCTCCTTCTCCCTCTCTCCTTCTCCCTCTCCCCCTCTCCCTCACCCCCTCTCCCTCCATCCTTATTCCACCTCCCTTCCCCATCCCCCTTCTCCCTCCCCTCCCCTCTTATTCCCTTCCACCTCTCTCTCCTCCATCCTCCCTGCCGTTCCCCCTGCCCTCGTACCCCTCCCCCTTCTCCGCGTGTCATTAATTCCAGCGCCTACGCCGATTTTCCCCGCATAATAGAAGCCATAATCGTGATGAATGAAGCTGGAAGGTAGGAGAGAGGGGGAGGGGGAGGGGGAGGGGGTTGAGGTTAGAGGGAGGAGGGGGGTGTATGGGGGTGGAGGAGGTGGTGGGCGAGGAAATTACAATGGGTCGGACACCTTTCTAAAGGTGGGACGGAGGAGGAGGAGGAGGAGGTGAGAGGGGGAGGGAGGGAGGGAGAGATGGGAGAGGAAGGAGAGATGGGAGAGGAGGGGTATATGGGGAAGGGGGTAGGAGGGTTAGATAAGGAGAGGGAGGAGGAGGGGTAGTTGGGTGGTGGGGAGTTTGGGAGAGAAGGAGGAGGGGTAGATAGGGATTGGTAGGTGTAGAAGGGAGAAGGGGGAAGGGAAGGAGGGGAGAGGGGGAGGGGAGGGGGAGGAGATGGCGCTGCAGTTTGGGACATTTCTAACCTCGTGGTAATGGGGAGATATCACTCTCGTGTCACGCCTAGACGTGCTTATGTGGCGGCGAGAGGAAGAAGATTAAGAAAAAAAAAATGCTGAGGAATAGAGAAGAGAAGAAAGAAAAAAAGAGAAATCGAAGACATAGAGAGAAAAAGAAGGATAACCAGGGTACAAAATAGCAGAACAAGCGATTCCTATTAGCTCGCTAGCAGGGGAATCCCCGACACTAATGGTGTGCTTGGGTGAGTGGTCGGTCGGCCATGTTTTGCGTCCCTCCGCGCGCCGCCATGACTGGTACTGGATCTTACGTCGGAAAGATAAAGGATTTTCTTACTTTCTCTGTTTTTGAGCATTAGCCTTTTATCTCTTTCTTAGTGGCAGTTAGGGAAAGAGAGATGACAGTAGTATGGGATTGCACATAACGCAGCGGGGGAGACAAACGGCTTTTTTCATGGTTTTTCACCTGCTGAGACGCTGGCGAGTCTTACTCTTTCTGGCGGCATCCTCATCCGCTTCCCTTTGAGTATGCCTCTTTATGCTACCCATGGCGACACTATGCCGTGGCCCTCCTCCCCTTTTGGCCCTTAAACTGGCCCCAAAGCCCCTATCCTCCCCTCCTGGCCCTTGAACTGGCCCCTCGCTGCACCCACCCCCCCTATTCCGACAATCCCCCCAGCTTCTCTCTTTCGGCCTCTCACCCGATCCGCGCTATTTGCGAGACGACCGCTTAAGAGGGGTTGGAGGGAGGGACTGATAGGGGGGGGGGTATATGATAGCAGAAGGGGGGGGAGGGTGTGTGTGCTTGTTAAAGGGGGATGGGAAGGGGAGAGATATTTAGATGGTAAGGGGTAGATTTTTGTGTAATAACAAGAGAAGGGTGGGGGAGGTGGGGGTTGTGATGGTAAGAGGGGGGAGGAGGGTATATGATAGCAAAGAGCGGGGAGAAGAGAAGGGGATATGCGATGGCAGTAGGATAGAGTGGGGGGGGAGGTAGGAGAAAGGGGGCGTGGCGTCACCAGAAAAGGCCGCGGAATACTTTATGGCTGAGTTTACACTTACGGGCATATTTCCCCGCTGTGGTGTGTGTGTGTGACCCAAAGGAGGGTCAGGAGCATCGGCAACTTTTCGGGTGTAGTGGCTCTGTCTCGGATTATTTTTTCTCCTGTTTTTGGTTCCTGTGGGGGGAGGGGGGAATGGAAATTGTATTGGCACCTGTGATGTTTTGTTACTTTATTTCTTTGATGTAGAGATGCGTAAATGAGGCTGTGTACTAACTGTAGTAAGTTTAGAAACTATTATTTTTGTGTTGTATTTTCCAATCGACTCTGCTTCCCTCCTGTATTTGCACGCACAAGAACATCTCCCCATGTCTGTAATACGCGTTATATCTAACTAAGATTGTTATTGGTTAAATAACTACTTTAAATAAAAAAGTCCATTCAAAGTTTTTTTTGGTCAAAGACATTTCTAGAAATCTTCATCATGAACAATGAACGGACCTGAAAAGAGAGAAGATATAGCCAAACATGAATATAATGTAGCTTAGATCTGTTTTTTCCATGTCCTTCGCCCATTCATATTCTTTAAAAATAGATATTCTTAAAAAATAAAAGTAGATTCTGTGTATATCATTCAAAGTTTTACAGATAACTTCCATCACACGAAAACCCTGCTTTGAGACACTGTTCAATCTTGATAGTAGTAGAAGTTGTAGTAGTAATAGTAATAATAATAGTAGTAGTAGTAGATGCCATTGTTATTTTTTCTTTTAAAAGATATCCAGTAGTAGCGGTAGGACGTTGGTAGAAAACTTAGCTATGCGGGAAGGATAACAGATGATACATTTTTTTAACGTATTAATGATAATATATTTTTACTAAGAAAGATAAAGACAATTATTAAATAACTACACCGAGCGCGAAACTAGGACAAAGGTACAACTCAGATCAAAGATTATGGAGCAATGACGAAACATGACTCGGAATTAATGAAAGCAGTTCGCCGTTTCGAAAGACTGTTTACAGATCGGTGTGTTTTGTGCTCGCTTTTGGAGAGGTATGTATGTGTGTGTGCGTGCATCATAGCACTTGCCTTTATTGTTTTTTCTTTTCAAGGTGGCTATTTCGTCCCGTTTTCTGTTCTATCTGAATTTCTCGTACCGCTTTATTTTTATTCTGATTTTCTCGTCCCGTTTTCTT
>NW_028234412.1:11563220-11573220 GCF_977035675.1 Penaeus japonicus
ACTCTCTTAGCATTACATAGCATATTCATGTCACACTCTTAGTCATGTCGAACTCAAATCATAGCATGTCATACGCATGTCATATTTAGCATTGTATTACATATCGAAGGCATGTTTTCCTTTTGTAATACTCATGGTATTATTCTACTTGTCATACTCATTATACTCATGACATACTCATACTCATAATACTCATAGAAATATCATATTAGTCATACTCATTATACTAATACCTTTTTCATGACGCACTCATACTTGCCATGCGCATATACTCATTATACTCATATCCTCATATCCTCATGTCATACTCATACATCACCGCCTCCCCCACCCCTACCCTAGTTGGAACCTCACTCCCAATACCCACAAAACCCGCAATAGCAACACGATTTGCAACATTACTGTAAACTGCAACGAGGATAAGAATGGCGGTTCTCCTTTTTTTAAACCGTAATGGCCTGGCCCTTCTCGGTCTGTTAATAACCAATAACGCTTCACGTAATCACTAAAAGGCTCTCTTGAAGTTGCAATAGAAATCGATTCCCCGCGGCGTTATATGGATGCCATGTGATCTCCCCCCCCCCCACCGGTTGGGTATACTTACATAGCACATTGATTGTTTGTTTATGTTAATGATTGTGTATGAAATGGTTGAAATGGTTGAGATAGAATCATGCTTTCATGTTGTTAAGAAAGTGTTGAAAGATGTTCGAGGTGGAAGAAGAAGTGTTGCAGTGATGATGATGTTAGAATAAAACAGTTCTCTCTCTGTAATTGCAATAATGATATTCATTGTGATAATAATCCTTGATATAAAACGATGACAAAAAACAGCAGCAGCTACAGCTAATATATCAAAGTCGCTCTATTGACATCCCTAATGCAAGAATATGCAACTGGCAATTGATAGGTAGATGGATGTAGATAGTCAGATAGATGTAGATTGATGTATGTAGATATAGGTTGATAGAAAGGTATAGATAGATAGATAAAATTAAAGATGAACATGATTATAGATATATAATTATAGATATGATTATAGATACATATAAACAGATAACTATACTTGTGTATATGATTATAGATAGATATAAATCGATAGCTATCTTTATAGATGTAGATAGCTTGATAGATACAGACAGCGATGTCCTTCTGTGTAGGCCTATACGACAGACCTTTCCTTACACCTGTGAACTAACGCCATCTCTTGGCCGTGTTACAGGTGCCGAGGCTGCCACAGACGCCACCGGGACAAGACCTTCCCCATTTCGCTGTAAGTATTGCCGCTCGTTGCAAATTAGCTTATTGCAAGTTAGGTAATGAATTAGAATGAACCATCGAGAATAATTGAATATATTAAGCGTTCGTCACAAATCGGGTGACGATCTAGAACGTATCACAGCTGAATATGATATACGTATTACATATCGGGTAATGGCGTAATATGAAGATATATTACACAACTTTTGGTTTGCACGGAATTTGTATTTATATCATCGAGACAACACGTCTTAGGGACACCAGTTTGCAAGGCACCAAGGCGGGCTCGTTTGCAATGTGTTTACGTATGATTTGCATCGTGATTTTTGAGGAAGGACAAGAGGGGAAAGTTTATGCAATATGCCGACGGATGTCTTTTGGCCACTGAGACCGGATTCTGTTCTGTGTTACAGTGTATCGCGCCCTACGGTTTAAAGGGACCCGCGCTGGACATACATTATGCATTGGGTGTAGCGACTCGAGGCGGCCAGGGAACCACTCGGGCTTATAAATCCACTCGTAAATAGTAAATAGGATGGGGGAAAAAAAATTAATTCGACTCCTCGACCGACAAAAAAAAATGTATATGTATATCACACCCTAAAATAATGATTAACCCGTTTGTCTCTTATCGTCCGTAATTTGCATATTACGGTCTTGAGGGTAAAAGAGGCATGATGTTATCGCCCCGCCCGCACAGCTCGCGGGACCGAAATCCAGCGCCCGTGAGGATTTTCTCCGGCCAGGTAGGATGGGGGGAGAGGAAGAGGAGGCCGGTAGGAGAGCGTAGGAGGAGAGGACGGATTAATAGGATGGGATAGGAGGCGATGGGAAGATAGGAAGGAGGCCGATAGGAGAGGGTAAGAGGAGAGGACGATTATTAGGATAGGATAGGAGGCGATGGGAAGATAGGAAGGAGGCCGATAGGAGAGGGTAAGAGGAGAGAACGGATTAATAGGATAGGAGGATAAAAAAGAGACCGATAGGAAAGGATTGAAGGATAGAAAGGAGGACGACAGGATAGGAAGAAAGAGGTGAGGCCGACAGGACAAAGAAAGGATAGCGATAGGACGGGAGGAGAAAAAGGATACCGAAAGGGTAGGGTAAGAGAGGGAGAAAGGAGCCAGACCTTCTCATTTTCTTGTCGCCCTCTTGCTTGCCTCTCTCCCTCCCTCTCCTTGCCTCTCCCTCTCCCCCGCCTGTGTCTTATTCTCGCTCACGTGCTCGCTGGCTGTGTCTTCGGCCTGTGTTTGCGCGGGTGTTTGGACTGGCCTTGCTTTTTCCCGCCTTTGCTTGCCCTCATGCATCCCATCCGCCCGCCATGCACCCCCAACCCCTTTGCTTCCTCGCCCCCCCCCCCCTCCCTCTATACGACAGGGAGAGTGCGTGCTTGCTATTGCTCTGGTGTTGACAGACTTGCTGCTATCCTACGTTGGCATTTCTCTCTCTCTCTCTCTCTCTCTCTCTCTCTCTCTCTCTCTCTCTCTCTCTCTCTCTCTCTCTCTCTCTCTCTCTCTCTCTCTCTCTCTCTCTCTCTCTCTCTCTCTCTCTCTCTCTCTCTCACCCTCTCGTACTCACTCTTTCTATTCCAGTTCTCGTTTCCCATCTCCTTCCCTTTACCTTTCCTCTTTCTCTTTCCCCTTCCCCTTCCCCTTCCCCTTCCCCTTCCCCTTCCCCTCCCCCTTCACTTTCCCCCTTCGCTCATCCCCTTCTCCTTCCCCTTCCCCTTCTCCTTCCCCTTCCCCTTCCCCTTCCCTGTCCCCTTATCTGTCCCTTTACATCCCCCCTTCCCTCTCCCCGTTCTTCCTCTGCTCCTCTCTTCGTTCCGTTTAGTATTTCCTTTCGCCCTTCCCTTCCTCATTCCTTCCTTCCTTCCTTCCCTTTCTCGTCTCCTTTCGACACTTGTGTCTTTTTTTCGCTCCTCATATCGATTCCCCCTTCTCACCACTTCCCTTTCCTTCCCCTTCCCCTTCTCCCTCTCCCTCTCCTTTTCCCCTCCCCTTTTCCTTTCCCTCCCCCTCCTCCTCACTTCCTCCTCTCCTTTCCCAATTGCTCTTCCCTTTCTCAGTAACCCCCCCCCCCTCCCACCCTCACCTCCGTACGACTTAGGCTACTGTAGTCCTACCTTTACCTCATTAAGGCATGTCACAAGCCCACGCCTAGCGCCCATATAAAGACAGAGATCAATAAAGACTTACATAGGCTTTCGGGCTATATAGCTCTTAGGTGCCATGGGATAGGCCTACCTGTGCCCAATCGAGCTCCTTGGTGATGGGTGTTTTTCGGTCTTTTTTTGTTTTGTTCTTTTTCTTTTTTTCGATTTTTAGAATGTTCTCCCTCAGCGTGGTACTCGATGCTCGTACGACCTACGACGTGGGACGACCTCCTGGTGATTTAAATGCACCGCTGGTAGTGGTAGTAATAGTAGTAGTAGTAGTGGTAGTAGGGATGATGATAATGTTTGTGATAGTTTGGGTTCTAGGACTCTTCGGTTTAACCTAGTCTGTTCAGCACCGCGTGGTCGTGCGAATGGCGGTCATTAACGGAATCTAGTACCTCTAGATTTTTCAAGTCGGCTTTAACATGTCGTAGTTAGGAGTCGTCTCCCGCGGTCGTCCCAGGACCCCTTTAACAGCGATTCCCTCTTTCCTCCTCCAGTTGGTCTCGGCCCCCTGCCCGACCCCTGCCATTATCCTGCGCCTCACCCTAACCTTCGACCCTTTTTGCTAGCCGCTCCTCCATCACAGGCCGTGCGCCCTGCACACTCGCGCTCGTCTCCGGCTTGCTCCTCTCCGGCGCCCTGCGCGCTCCTCTGCTCTCTGCGGTCTTTTTTGGTTTGGCTCTCTCTCTCTCTTTCTCATTTTTTCTCTCTTCTTTCTCTTTTTCTTTCTCTTTTTTTTTTCTTTTTTCTTTCTTTTTTCTCTTACTCTCTCTCTCTCTCTCTCTCTCTCTCTCTCTCTCTCTCTCTCTCTCTCTCTCTCTCTCTCTCTCTCTCTCTCTCTCTCTCTCTCTCTCTCTCTCTCTCTCTCTCTCTCTCTCTCTCTCTCTCTCTCTCTCTCTCTCTCTCTCTCTCTCTCTCTCTCGCTCTTTCTTTCTTTCTTTCTTTCCTTCTTTCTCTCTCTTTATCCCTCTCCCACGTCTTTTCTCTTAACCTTCTTCCCTCCCTCGCCTAATCCCCGTTTTCCTCCCCTTTCTTTACCCCTTCCTTTTTTGCCCCCATTTACTCCGTCCCTTTATCGTCAATCTCTTTTCCCATCCTTCCCATCCTTGTCGTCCCACCTTGTTCTCTTCCTTTTCCTCCCTCCTTCCCTCCCCTTCTTTCCTCCTCCCTCCTTTCCCCTCTCGTCTTTTCCTCCATCCCTACTTACCTCCTTTCTCCCCTCGCCTTTCCCTCCCTCCTTCTTCTCTCTTCTTTCCTCCTTCTTTCCCTCCTCCCTTCCTTTTCTCCTCTCTCATTTCCCTCCTCTCCTCGCCTCCTTATCTCTCCGTCCCTCACCTCCTTTTCCTCTCACCTTCTCCTCTTCCCCCTCCTTCTCCCCTCCTTTCCACGCCTCCCATCCCGCCCTTTCCCCTCTACCTTCCGCTCTTTCCTTCCTCCTTTTACCCTCCACCTTCCGTAGTGTGTGGGCCGCCTGAAAGCCCGAGGTGGGGGTGGGAGGGGAGGGTAGGGAGGGGGCGCTGTCTATCTCTCGAGGGCGCGGAGGATGACGTCAAAATTGCTTGATGATATAGAACAAAAGGCCATTAAATTTCGAGCAGATAGGCATCGGCTCGACTTGGATGCAGAGCCAGTCATCCCCCGTCTGAGGCTCTCTCTCTCTCTCTCTCTCTCTCTCTCTCTCTCTCTCTCTCTCTCTCTCTCTCTCTCTCTCTCTCTCTCTCTCTCTCTCTCTCTCTCTCTCTCTCTCTCTCTCTCTCTCTCTCTCTCTCTCTCTTTCCGTCTCTTTCTCTTCTCTCTCTTTCTTTTCGCTTCTCCTCCCACTACTCGTTTCATTCTTCCTTTCCGTATCTTCCCATTTTCTCCTCCCTTTCCCCCTTTTCCTCCTAATCCCCTCTTTTCGCTCCTTCTTCCCTCCCTCTTCCCCGTCTTCTCTTTCCATTACCCTCCATATTCGCCGTTTTTACCTTTCTCTCTATCCTCTTGTCCTCTTCCCCACGGTATACATATAAAGACACAAAACTCGCTCTGGTTATGGTGAGCAGAGCGGTATGGTGACGGCGGTGATGGTGCTCTCTATGGCGTCGGGGCCTTTTGTCGATAACCACGAGATAGTAGTTAGAACGGACCTGATTGTGACAGCGATCGTGATTGTGATAATGGGGAGAGAAAAAGAGGGAGTGGGAAAGAGATAGAGAAAGGGAGAGGGACAGGGAAAGATAGAGGGAGAGGGAGAGGGAGAAGGAATAAAGCAAACAGAGGGAGGGAGATAGCAATATAGAGGGAGAGAGAAAGAAAGGAAGGGAAAGGGATAGGAAGAGGAACGATAAGGGAGAGAGAAAAATGATAAAAAGAGAATAGAGATACAGGAAAAGAGACAAAAAAGGAAAGAGAGAGGGAAAGACAGAGACGAGGACAGGGACAGGAATGGAAGGCAGAGCGAGCGAGTGAGCGAGTGAGTGAGTGAGTGAGTGAGTGAGTGAGAGTACCCTCAAAGAGCGCGTACGTCGCCAGGGTGTGACGGCGTGTTTGTGGCGCCGTGGAGGTAGCGGTACCTGCCCAGTCCGCCTTTAATTGATAAGAGATAAGCATCGCGCTGTGTCATCGCGGTTCTATTGTTAACGCGATGATGCTGGTACTGCTGCGATGGTGACGGGAACGGTTGCTGTTCGCGCGGGGATGGTGATGGTAGTGGGCCAAGTGATGGTGGTGGGGATAACGTCGTATGGTGAGTGTGATAGTAATGGACTTGGTTGGTTTGATAATTGTGAGTCTGATGGCGCTCAAGATTGAGATAGTGATAATATAAGTTACCGGAGTTTTGCGAATCGTTAGGTTGCGTTAATGTTTGCAATTCTTGAAAGTGTCTACGAATAGGAAGATATATAAGTCTATAGGATGTTGACAGCTGATTGCAGCGAATATCTCTCGGCGTAGGATCGGCCTCAATCAGGACCCCGGCTTCATCTGGCGGGAGATCCGTGGCACTCGCGGTTGCTCCGTCGGCACTCCGAGGGCGCGCTGGGTGGGCAGGGGCGGCTCCGGAAGATGATGACGAGGAGGATGAGAGCGACATTTTTCGAATCCGTTTTACGAGTATCCTTCGCCACTCTCTCTCTCTCTCTCTCCCTCTCGCCGCGGGATCTTGCATGTCATCGCTTTTAATGGCAGAGTGGCTGGTCGAAGGGGGATTGTGATCCGGCGAGGGCGAGGCTTGATGCTGCATCTCCCGGCCTCCCGCACGCGCGCCCGCACTCACTCACGCGCCGACTCATTCATCCTCATCCTCGCTCTCGTCCTTACGTGGCCTCCGCTGTCCCTCATCCTCAAACTCTGAGCCTCGCGGATCGTGGCAGACGCAGCCTAATCCACCCTGATCCGTACTGATCCGCCTTGGCTATGTTGAAGGCGCGAGTGTTAATGAATGAATGGATGTGTAAATAATGTTGATCAGAATGTTGATTGTTATTCTGTTGCTATGTTACTATGTGTTTCCGTCTTCTCTCTTACTCGTTGTCCTACTTAAAGGTTACTCTTAACGTCACACGAATAAATCGGTGAATATATAGGTAAATTGATGGATAGATATGCAAAAATTATACATTAAAGTCCAAAATTATAAGGTAAAGTAAGATCTCTTACTTTGAAGGTCTTCTTTGCGTAGCATGATCACCCTCATATTTTTCCTCGCTCGTTTTTGATAAGAAAGAAGTAGATTAGGGCTTTCTAAGATATTCATAAGCAGGGAGATGAAGGGAGAGGATGATGAGGGTGAGAATGAGGAGGAGAAGAAGGATGATGACGGTGATGGTGATGATGATGATTATGGTGATGACATTGATGACGTCGACGCTATCGACGATGATAGTGATGGTTGATGATGACGATAATGAGGATGAGGATGGTATTAATAAGGCGAAGAAGAAGGAGAAGGAGACGGAGAACGATGAAGAATAGGAGGATGAGGTAAGAGGAGGAAGAAAGAAGAAGAAGAAGAAGAAGAAGAAGAAGAAGAAGAAGAAGAAGAAGAAAGAAGAAAGAAGAAAGAAGAAAGAAGAAAGAAGAAGAAGAAGAGAAAGAAGAAGAAGAAGAAGAATAAAGAAGGAAAAGAAGAAGAAAGAAGAAGAGAAGAAGAAAGAAGAAGAAGAAGAGAAAGAAGAAGAAGAAGAGAAAAAAGAAGAAGAGAAAGAAGAAGAAGAAGAAGAGAAAGAAAGAAGAATGAAGAGTAGAAGAAAAGAAGAAGAGGAAAGGAAAAGAAGAAGAAGAAGAGAAGAAGAAGAAGAGAAGAAGAAGAACAAGAAAGAAGAAGAATAAGAGAAGAAGAACAAGAAGAATAAGAAGAACGAGAGAAGAAGAACAAGAACAAGAAGAGAAGAAGAAGAATAAGAGAAGAAGAGAAGAACGAAGAACAAGAAAGAAGAGAAGGAGAAGAGGAGGAAGAAGAAGAAGAGAAGAAGAAGAAGAGAAGAAGAAGAGGAAGAGAATAAGAAGAAGAAATAGAAGAAGAAGAAGAAGAGAAAAAGAAGAAAAAGAAGAAGAAGAGAAAAAGAAGAAAAAGAAGAAAAAGAAGAAGAAAAAGAAGAAGAAGAGAAGAAGAAGGAGAAGAAGAAGAAGAGAAGAAGAAGAAGAAGAAGAACAAGGAGAAGAGGAGAAGAAGAAGAGAAGAAGAAGAACGAAGAACGAAGAACAAGAACAAGAAGAAGAACAAGAAGAAGAAGAAGAAGAAGAAGGAGAACAAGAAGAAGAGAAGAAGAAAAGAAGAAGACGAAGAAGATGAAGAGGAAGAAGAAGAGGAAAAAGAAGAAGAAGAGAAAAGGAAGAAGAAAAGAGGAAGAAGAAGAGAAGAAGAAGAAGAAGCAGAAGAAGAAGGAGAAGAAGAAGAGAAGATGAAAAAGAGAAGGAAAGGAAAGGAAAGAAGAAGAAGAAGAAGAAGAAGAGAAGATGAAAAGGAGAAGGAAAGGAAAAGAAGAAGAAGAAGAAGAAAAGAAGAAGAAGAAGAAGAGAAGAGGAGGAAGAGAAGAAGAAGAAGAAGAAGAAGAAGAACGAAGAAGAACGAAGAACAAGAAAGAAGAAGAAGAACAAGGAGAAGAGAGGAAGAGAAGAAGAAGAAGAGAAGAACAAGAAGAAGAAAAAGAAGAAAAGAAGAAGAGGAGAAGAAGAAGGAAGAAGAAGAAGAAGGAAAAAAAGAAGAAGGAAGAAGAAGAAGAAGAAGAAGAAGAAGAGAAGAAGAAGAAGAAGAAGAAGAAAAGAAGAAGAAAAAAAAGAATAAGATGAAGAAGAGAAGAGGAAGAAGAAGAAGAAGAAGAAGAAGATAAGAAGAAGAAGAAGAAAAAAAAGAATAAGATGAAGAAGAGAAGAGGAAGAAGAAGAAGAAGATATAGAAGAAGATAAGAAGAAGAACAAGAAGAAGAAGAAGAAGAAGAAGAAGAAGAAGAAGAAGAAGAGAAGAAGAAGAAAAGAAGAAGAAGAAGAAAAGAAGAAGAAGAAGAAAAGAAGAAGAAGAAAAGAAGAAGAAGAGAAAAAGAAGAAGGAGGAAGAAAAGAGGAAGAAGAAGAAGAAGAGAAGAAGAAGAAGGAAAAGAAGAAGAAAAAGAAGAAGAGAAGAAGAAAAGAGAAGAAGAAGAAGGAGGAAAAAGAAGAAGAAGAAGAAAGAAAAGTGGAAGAAGAAGAAGGAAGAATAAGAAGAAGGAAGAAGAAGAAGAGAAGAAGAAGAAGAGAAGAAGAAGAAGAAGAAAAAGAAGAAGAGAAGAAGAAGAAGAGAAGGAAGAAGAAGAAAAGGAAGAAGAGAAGGAAGAAGAAGAGAAGGAAGAAGAAGAAGAAGAAGAAGAGAAGAAGAAGAAGAAGAGAAGAAGAAGAAGAAGAAGATAAGAAGAAGTAGAGAAGAAGAAGAAGAAGAAGAGAAGAAGAAGAAGAAGAAGAGGAGAAGAAGAAGAGAAGAAGAAGAAGAGAAGAAGAAGAAGAAGAAAGAAGAAGAAGAAGAAGAAGAAGAAGAAGAAGAAGAAGAGGAAGAAGAAGAAGAAGAAGAAGAAGAAGAAGAAAGAAGAAGAAGAAGAAGAAGAAGAAGAAGAAGAAGAAAGAAGAAGAAGAAGAAGAAGAAGAAAGAAGAAGAAGAAAGAAGAAGAAGAAGAACAAGAACAAGAACAAGAACAAGAACAAGAAGAAAAAAAGAAGAAGAAGAAGAAGAAGAAGAAGAAGAAGAAGAAGAAGAAAAAGAAGAAGAAGAAGAAGAAGAAGAAGAAGAAGAGAAGAAGAAGAAGAAGAAGAAGAAGAAAGAAGAGAAGAAGAAGAAGAAGAAAGAAGAAGAAGAAGAAGAGGAAGAAGAAGAAGAAGAAGAAGAAGAAGAAGAAGAAAGAAGAAAGAAGAAGAAGAAGAAAGAAGAAGAAGAAGAAGATGATGGAGGGTGAACGACCACACAGCTGACGTCGAGGGAGTGGATCTGCTGACTTCGACGCCCTGCGAAGGTCCTCGACGCGGAAGGAGACGAGGGCCAGGTCGACCAAGCCCTTCGTGTGCGGAATGGGTCTGGCTCCTTTTGTGTCGATCGGTTTTGTCTTGATTTATTTTTCTTTTTACTTTTTTTCTT
>NW_028234412.1:11578220-11583220 GCF_977035675.1 Penaeus japonicus
TCTTCCATCCCTCCCCCTCCCTCCCGCCTCCCCCTCTCCTCCCCCCTCTCTCGAATAAAAATGAGAATGAGAGAGAGAGAAAAAAAAAATCCCTGCAAGCCTTGAGTTGCGTATCATCAATCTCGCGTCCCCTGTCAGCGCGCTCGTCCGGCAGGAAAGCGGGAATGACGAGGACACAGGGCGCGACGCTGTTGCTTGGCGGAGCCCCGGGGTTGCGTGGCCGGCGTGATGTATGCTCCGGCGAGGGGGAGGCGACGCTCCTGCGCTCCAGAGGGATGGGCGCCGTCGCTGCCCTCAAAGCCACCTTGTTCTCGGCCCGTCGCCACCTCAGCGGAGATGGATGTTGCGTCGGAGAGCCTCTCGTGCAGGCAGTGTTGGCGAGCTGTTAATTAAACCTTCGGTGGCGCCCCGTAGAGTGTGGCGGGTGGCGTCGACACCTGCGTCCCCCCCACCCCCCACCCCCCAGCCTCCCTCCTCTCCCTACTTCTCCTTCTCCCCCCTTCCCCCTCTTATCCCCCTTAGCGACAGTCAAACCTTTTTTTTCTACTTTTCTTCCCGGTGTGTGTCAATGTTCCCGAATGTTCGTCCGGAGTATTAATCATAGTTCTATCTCTCTCCGCTGCGGTATAGCTTATATGATAAGGCGTATCTATTCCTGTTTATTTATCTGTTTTATGTATCTATTCCTTTTTTTTTATCCATGCAAGATATACATTTCCCTTCATGACCACCCCAACCGAAGGATATTTGATAGGGCATGGGAGGATAGTGCAGGGCAGAGGCAGGGCAGAGGCAGGGCAGAGGCAGGGCAGAGGCAAGACAGGGCAAAGCAGGGCAAGTCTCGATCGTGCAGGGCCTGGGGAGTGATGAGGAGTCCCCTCAGAGTGAGGGCGAGAGCGAGGGAGGCAGGGGGGCGCGGCACCCTGGGGCAGGCGCGGTGGTGTCCTAGTGGCGCTGAGGGGAGAGCGGGGGAAGGTCAGGGACAGGCTAGGGATCAGAGGGAAAAGGGGTGAAAGGGACGTCCCGAAGTGTAGAGGTATATAGAGTCTGGGGTTTGGAGTACTTTGAAAAAAAGAACAACTTATTTCAGGGACAAGTTATTTCTCTATACTGCAGTATCTGTTGGTAAGATGTGTCGCTGCAAATATGACTTCTCTCCTGTCCCTCCCTCTTCCATTATTCCCCTCTCCTTACTCCCTCCTCCCCTCTTACCTCTTCCTTTCTCCGTTATTCCCCCTCCCTCCCCCTTTATTCCCTCATCTATTCTCCATCTTCCCACCCCCCTACCCCTACCACCTTTCCCTCCCCCTACCACCTTTCCCTCCCTGTTCCCTCCTCCCTCCCCTAACCCCCTCCTCAATCCTCTTTCCTCCTTCCTCCATCTCCCCTCCTCTCCCTTCTCCCTCCTGCCCCTCCTCTCTCCTCCCCTCCCCTCCCCTCCCCTCCCCAGTGCGGCTCGAATACCAGTCTGAAATGCGGTCCGTCGAGGATGATTGATTGGGACTTTTTTAATGACATAATAAAGAGCCATTTTGCGTTCTGCTTTCCTTCCTGTTCGGGAGGATAATGCTTGTTTGGGTTCTTCAGCGCACATCCTGGACGGCCACAAGCAGAGGGTCCATGTCGCTGCTCGTTAAAGAAAAAAAATCACAACAACAACAGTAACAACGTTTGTAGGTTTTATTGCTTGTTTGTGCAGAGTCTAAAGTGGGCCTTTGTTTTATTTTTATTTCTCTTATACCCATAGTTGGGGTATGTTGCTGTTTCACTCTCCTCTTCTCTTCTCTTCTCTTCTCTTCTCTTCTCTTCTCTTCTCTTCTCTTCTCTTCTCTTCTCTTCTCTTCTCTTCTCTTCTCTTCTCTTCTCTTCTCTTCTCTTCTCTTCTCTTCTCTTCTCTTCTCTTCCCTTCCCTTCCCTTCCCTTCCCTTCCCTTCCCTCTCCTCTTCTCCCCCTCACCTTCCCTCCCCTCTTCTCCCCCTCACCTTCCCTCCCCTCTTCTCCCCCTCACCTTCCCTCTCCTCTTCCCCCACCCTTTCCTGTCCTCTCCTACCGACTCCCCCCCCCCTCCCCTTCTCTCCTCCATCCGTCACTCTTGTTACAAAGAAGCGCGCTTGGTCGTCTTCAATGACTCCCCGCTGTCTTCCATCCCGTGTTGTTCGCCGACATGTTAGATGGCTTGTCTTGTTTGCAAACTTGCTAGATTGCTTGCTTTGTTAGTCGAGTTGTTAGAGGGCTTGCTTTATTAGCCCAGTTGTTAGATGGCTAGCTGTTGGCGGAGTTGTTAGATAGCTTGCTTTTGTTAGCCGAGATGTTAGATGGCTAGATTTATTAGCGGAGTTGTTAGATGGATTACTTTGTTAGCGGAGTTGTTAGATGGATTACTTTGTTAGCCGAGATGTTAGATGGCTAGCTTTGTTAGCGGTGTTGTTAAATGACTTGCTTTGTTAGCCGAGATGTTAGATAGCCTATGTTGTTCGCCAACATGTTAGATGTTTTTTTTTTGTCTGCCGGCCCTGTGTTTCGCCCCGCCTCATGTAGTCAGTCGTTCGGTCTGAAGTCGCGGCGCAGTGTTGACTCGGGATGCAAAAACCAAAGGGGGTAATCTGCTAAGAGGACAAACAGGGGGCTAATGGCGTCATTAGGAACAAGGAGCCAAAGGGTGACAAACGCTCGCCGAAGTCAACATTCGACACGGGGGTCTTGAGGCATCGTTCGAGGGGCATCGTTTGTGAGGCATCATTCGTGTGACATTACTTATTCGTCCGCGTGTCTATGTCTGTAGGCAAATGTAGAGATTCGGACGCACCCATACGGTCGTTAGGGTATGCAAATCCGCATAAGATGCGTATTTGAGGCATCATGCATGCACGCAGGCGATCCACGATAGCATAGTAACACGCCCAAGGGTTGGGATGCGATGGTCATGCAGAGCTTTAAAAAAGAAAAAAGAAAAAAAGAAAGAAAATAATACCCTCAAGTTGTCCGACCCTTACCCCTCTTCCCCCCTACCCCCTACCTCCTACCCTCTACCTCTACTCCTCAACCCCTCTACCCCTCCGTTACCCCCTTTTGCCTTGCTCGCCCCCCTCCCTCCATCAGGGCAGTGTTGCCATATGTAGATCTCGAGTCCGTTCTGTAGTAGACCGCAAAGTTCGCATGCGTTTGACGAGTGTTTGATTTAGTTTGTATTTTTAAAATTGGTTATTATCATGATTATTGTTATTTATTTATTTATTTATTTATTTATTATTATTGATATTATTGTTGTTGGTTTTGTTTTGTTATTGTTATTATTATTGTAGTTATTATTATCTTTATTATTATTATGATTATGATTATTATGATTATTATTACTATAATTATTATTACCGTTATTTACTATTATTATTTTATTGTTCTCTCTCTCTCTCTCTCTCTCTCTCTCTCTCTCTCTCTCTCTCTCTCTCTCTCTCTCTCTCTCTCTCTCTCTCTCTCTCTCTCTCTCTCTCTCTCATGACGGAGATACGTCTGAGATGAGGTCATTATTCAAGAAGTGTCAAGGGTCAAACGTGACATCTTGTGCCCTCGCATGCCAGGTATTTTAGGGCGCGTCCTTTTAGTATGCCGGGTTGTGACGAAGCGGGTGTTGGGCGCGAGGAAGACGAGAAAGCGAGCAGAAGAGGGCTTCGTAATCAAGCACACAGGGAGGCAGGCAAGCAGGCAGGCAGGCAGGCAGGCAGGCAGGCAGGCAGGCAGGCAGGCAGAGAAGCAACCAAAGACAGACAGACAGACAGGAAATCAGGTACGCAGGCGAGTAGGCGGTCATGCAAGCAGATATGCAAGTAGGCAGACAAAGAAAGCAAGCACAGGGTCCAGCTGGGAAAGTTGCATAAAGCCGTAGGAGGAGCAAGTCGAGAGCCAGTTTTTCCTCAGGAACGAAATTAAGGAGACTATGAATACCTCGGCACGAAGCGCCTCTTTCGAACTCCTTGTGTGGGAAAATACTGTCACATTTTCCCCCTCTTGAAGTTGCTGCTTGGCGATAGGCCTATTGGCTGTGAGTGGGACAGCTGGTGAGTGTTGGTGAGGTGTATAAGTCGCGCTGTGAGGTTTATGTCTGCGAGGTGTTGAGTGTTATGAGGAAGATGTGTGGCGTAGCGAGCTGTGGCGTAGCGAGCTGTTGCGTATGGTGGTGTGGTGCCTCGAGGATTTTGTTGTTGGAAGTTTGAAGTTGCAGGCCGGTTATGGTGTGGGGAATTCGTTTAGAAAATACAGGCTAGGTATGATATAAAACCCTGTGACGGTATGAAATGAATATGCATTCAATCATTACGTATTTATGCGTCGGCACAGTACATACACTGGTAAAGTATGCGCACAAAATAAAGACCTGACCGAGACCAAGGATGCAGCACAAAGGACGGACACCTTTGCATTACAAGTGCCAATCTACCTGACCTTCCCTGCCCCCTCCTCTCTCTCTCTCTCTCTCTCTCTCTCTCTCTCTCTCTCTCTCTCTCTCTCTCTCTCTCTCTCTCTCTCTCTCTCTCTCTCTCTCTCTCTCTCTCTCTCTGTATGTGTACGTATACGTACATATATATATATATATATATATATATATATATATATATATATATATATATATATATATATATATATATATAATGTAGGTATATGTGTGTGTGTGTGTGTGTGTGTGTGTGTGTGTGTGTGTGTGTGTGTGTGTGTGTGTGTGTGTGTGTGTGTGTGTGTGTGTGTGTGTGTGTGTGTGTGTGTGTGTGTGAGAGTCCGTCCGTCCATCCGTCCGTGCATCCAGGTATAGGGCTCGGCCGCGGGCGGGAAGGGCCATTCATGTCTCAGAGTCCCCTTAGAATGCAAACGCTACGTCGGCTAATTGACACACGTGGAGATATGAGCGCGTTGCGACGGCCAACTTTATGAGGCAGAGGTGAGAGGGTACTGGCCACGGTGGCCACGGTGGCCAGGGTATGGCTGGCCCGGTCGGGATTGTGCTCTTGGTA
>NW_028234412.1:11588220-11590720 GCF_977035675.1 Penaeus japonicus
CGAGCCTCCTCCTACGGCGAGCGGGCAGCGCCGCCCGTGAGTGATGGCGAGGGTGCCGTGCGTATGCAAATGCCAAGAAGTGTCGTGGCGGTGATTTGTGTCTTCGTCGTGCGGTTTCCGAGGCAGTATCGACGCCGCGTAGGCCAATCAGCATGCAGCTCACGTGGCCGCCATTTTGTTGCGGTTGCAGCGCGGCGAGGCCCCGATCTTATCTGCTCTCGGAATCTCCCTCGCCTTCTGCGCCCAGGGGGAGATCGCTCCTCGGGCGTGCGCATGCCCCGCCGTCCCTCGAGTGCGCAAATGCCCCGTCGTCCTCATTCACAAAGGACGGCCTAACATTACGTACCGGGAGGTTTCACGTGACGTCTGCATGTGTCCATACGTGCGTGCACCCGTCATGTTTGCGGGGAGGCGAGGAGGGGGGGGGGTTGGGTAGGGTTGGAGGTGGAGAGGTAGAGGGCGGGTGGAGGGGAGGGGGGTTGCTCCAGGCAAGGACCGCCCACACTCGCCCGGGATTAGAGAAGAAAGGACGGGGCGACTCAAGATTTCCTAATTACTGTCGGCCGTGGATGGGAGTTTCCACTCGCTCTCTATCAGATATTCTCTAAATACACGTCGAATAAACTTGACTCGCAGAAAAAGATTTCACTCGTTGCATTAAAGCGACATCCGATTTTTATTCCCCGTAACAAGGCTATCTAATGATCCTTAATGGCCTTTGTTAATAGTCATCGCACGGCCCAGTCACTATTAATTCGAATGAGTTTTAATTGCGCCAACCGAACGCTCATTTGGACACGGAGGCTGTAAAAATCGTGCTCTAATGACACACGTCGCCGAGAGACGAAATCAATGCGATAGAGCTATTCGATGACGCCAGGTGACCAGCGACAGGTGTTGCTAGTATTTTCCCTCTTTTCTTTCCTCTTCTTAGCACGTGCGGTGCAAGCAGGTGGGGAGGAGCGGGTGGTGGGGGCTAGGTGGGTGTGGGTCAGGGGGATGCATGGGCGGCGTGGAGGGGGAGAGGGAGGGGGAGGGGGAGACCCGATGATGAGGTTACGGGCGTAAACACAACAAGTGGGGCTAATTGCACTCATTACGCCCAGTGGGTTTATCTCACCTGGCTTACCCAGCTAGGATGATAGGGGAGGGAGGGATTAATTGATAATTATAGGTCATTAACGCAATAATGGGCGTAGCTTGTTCCAGTTAGCAGTAGTCAAATGAGTGATTTTTCATTGGCAGAATTAATTTATTAACAAGTGATTAGCACTCGTCATTCTCGGTAAAGTCACATAATGAGGCAGCTATTAGATTAAGAGGTGTGTGTGAGGGGGGGGGGGAGGTGCTATATGGCAGTCACTGTAAAATGGAGGTCTATGCTATGATGGTGAGGGTGGTTGTAATGATTGTTATGAGGATGATGACGGTAATGATGATGATGGTCATGAATGTTAGGATTATGTTTATGGTTATTATGATTATGTTGGTTGTGATGATAATTATGATTATGATGATTATGATTGTTATGATGATTAGGGTTGTGATGACCATCGTTACAGTTATAATGATTTTTATTGTGATGATTGTGATCGTGATGAAATGTGATTGCGGTGGTGATGGTGAGCCACACTGAGCAATTGATTGGTTGATACCCGGGGCAGCGAAATAACAAAAAAAAAAAATAAACTTTCAATACTCATAAGTCTTCAGATTTGTTTTGAGTGCTTGCAAGCGGCTGGGCACGTCCTGTGTGGTCTCAAACAGTTTTTTCCCGTGCGAGGGGGGCGGCGTAGCGTACAGTATACCAAGGGCATACACGGTGACCTTTGACCTCCCAGCTGGATTTTTTTTTTTTTTTTGGGGGGGGGAGAGGTGATGGAAAAATATTCAGGCGATTGGTTGTGGCCATGTTTTTTTTTTTTAACTGCAGGTGTTATTTGCTTGACTGGTGTTTGTTTTTCATTTTTTTCGTGGTGGGGGGTATAGGGATGATGGGGGACTTTCCATTGCGAGGACACTGTTTGGGGGTCATCGGTCGCTCTTGTAGGTCTGTGTGTGGGATGGTGGGGTCTTGTTTGATTCCTATTTTATTCGGTCTTCATCTCTCTCTGTCTCTTTTCTATCTCTCTCTGTCTCTTTTCTCTCTCTCTCTCTCTCTCTCTCTCTCTCTCTCTCTCTCTCTCTCTCTCTCTCTCTCTCTCTCTCTCTCTCTCTCTCTCTCTCTCTTCTTTCCTCCCCTCTCTCTCTCTCTCTCTCTCTCTCTCTCTCTCTCTCTCTCTCTCTCTCTCTCTCCCTCCCTCCCTCTCTCCCTCTCTCCCTCTCTCCCTCTCTCGTTCTCCCTCTCTTCCCTCCTTTCCCTTCCTCCCTCTCATACCTTTCCTCTAACCCTACTTCCTTCACCATTACACTCCTTCTCCTCCTCTCCTTTCCTTCTCCCTCCCTTCCCTTCCCCTTGTTCCTTCCCTTCTTCCCCTCCTCACCCTCTCTCCTCCCCTCC
>NW_028234412.1:11593220-11598220 GCF_977035675.1 Penaeus japonicus
GGTGACAGGGCGCTTGCTCCGGCGTGGACAAGACGATCGTCAGCCGCCGTGAAATAGCCCCCCTGCTGACACTTCCGGCGTGACTAATCCTCGGCCTCACGCAAGCACGCGCGCGGTCGAGTGCACGCAGGCACACGCGCGAGACGGGCGTGTGTCTGCTGGCGGTACGTGGATGTCCCTTGTCACCTGCCGCCATTGTCTTTAATGGCTGTGTTAGGTGATACCCGGCCTAATTGTAGGTGTGAAGCGCAAGCAGGTCACGCGTCGGTGCTTCCTCGACGCATGATGTTTTATGGTTTCGACGCCTCCCTCGCGACGACGGCGGTGGAGCTCTATGGAATAGTATTAATTCGCTCCTATTTCGAGTGGGTGTGTGGGGGAGGGGGCTCTCCGTCCGCCTCTCGTAATGACTTGAAAGTTGATTTGAAAGTCAGATAAGTTTTTGTTTGGTTTTCCATACAGCAGGAATTGCATCGTGTTGTTAAGATGATTTGCATAATTAGCCATGTAATGGATAGCATTTCAGTGATAATCGCGGGTTTGCCCATGTGTATTGTCCAATTCATGATTTTCCGTGAATTAATACCATGTTACCAACTCTGCCAATTCTAGTGTTTGACATACATAGAGAAATGGCTCAGCTAACAGTTAGATTCGCTAGAGGCAAGAAAGTAACCAATTAGTCCGCGTTTTAATGTGTAACTACTACACATGATAACACATAGCAGGACAACGTCGCTAATGATATCTAGAAATTCTTTACAAGGCATTTCCAAGACCAATGTAGGAAAAGGCATAAATGATAATAGATAACTTCTAAACCCAAGAGATGCAATTGACGCGTTTTGATTATATCAACAATATTATATTGTGTACTTCTGGTAAAGGCATCATCGAACCGCGTCAGTTACATCTCTTGTTCTGTGATACATTCTCACTTATTTTCTTACTTCCGTTTGTAAATTTGCATTGAGTGGGGATTGAGAGGAGGCCCCCGAAAGCCTAGGATCGACTACAGTGGTTTGACAAAGTAGCCTATTTATTGTTCAAGGAATTCGAACTTATTTGGGGCTGGGACGATCAATCATGGACCTTACTGATATGCACATACATCCGAGTATTAGTATCATTTGCAGAAGCATTTATAGGTATGCAACTTTATCACAATTATACCTAATGTGATATATGCAACTCTCCCACTGAACACGTCATGCCTAACGTGTACAGGAGATAAAAAGGCACCTATATTGAACGCGAGAACGAATGTGGGTATCGGGACGCGCGAGTAAGGTAACGGCGAGCGTGGTAGGCGTAGGTATACCCGACACACCCAGGCCACGCAGCTGTTCTCAAGGAATCTCCGGGCTACCCCCTGTGCTAACTCTTTCGCTCACTTGAGGCAAGGGTGACGTTTCTAGAGTCAAAGCGTCATTATGCTGATGATGCCGATGCTATGTGTTTGTGTTAGGCTCGTTTGATATACGATATGACTATAGCGTCCAGAGTTAGCTCAGGTTTCGTAACGAGAAATGTTCCCAGAAAGCGCCGTACTTGTGTGTGTGTGTGTGTGTGTGTCTCCGGCGAGGAAATTAGTGAGCGATGTGTTCGTTTCCTTTTGAGCGTTGCGGTTCGCCGGGCGCGGGAATAATAACTTTAGAAATTGTCACCCGCCCGTTTCCTTTAAGGCGTGAGAGACCATGTGATAAAGACAAGTTGGTTCACGGTGATGATGACTCTTTGAGCAAGGTGAGCCGCCGCGACTTCCTTCTATTATTAATTGGCAGTAGGGAAATTCAGTGTTCCAATGTTTATTTCCTTTACGGAATCGGCATCAGCCTAAGACCACGCATGTGCTAGAGACGTTCAAATTACTGACTTGAAATTCGTTCTGCGAAGATGAATTCAGGAAAGGAGTTAGTGCTTTAGGAAGAAAACGGGCGCGCGACTCATCCTAACGCACCAGGAGCTTTGGCGCGCATTTTCCAATTTCCCGCTACTGTACCACGCTGTCCCGCAAAGGGGCCCGAGGCGGGAGGCTCGCTTTGGGCGCGTGGTATCTTACGCTGTAAGGAGCTATTTAGGATTGCATCTTTTTCTGTAATTTGATATAAACAAGAATCCCATCTTTGAATATAAATGGATCATTAAGGCGATATATATGTCAAGATAAGTACTTGGAAACTGCTTGTGATGTTGGACCACGTGGTCGACCTCTAGACTCGCCCTGCCCCCTCGCTCGGGTGACTGCCTCGCGTTTAATTGTTTGGCGGCGCCTTTCGGTTCGGCCGCGATGGCCTTTACGCGCCCGTCCAAGGATGTGCGAGCAGGCGGCGGGGCAGCCGTGGCTTCGGCGAGGCGAGGAAGGAGCCTCTGAGACGAGGGTCCGCCATTACGAGAGAGGAGCGAGGTTGTCGGAGGGGAAAGGGGAGGTCAGGAGGTCGTCGAGGTTGATGTGGGAAATATTATATGGTTTCTGTGAATTGTTTTATAATTATTGCCCCGTTGTAACTGGGGACGGCGTCGGCCTGCGTTCTGTCAGGGCGGGGTGCGGATTTCCCCGTCTGGCTGGCAAGGGGAAACTCGTTTATTCTGGGCTTAGTTTATCACTGACAGGTATTAGACATGATAATGAATAGGAATATCGAATATCAAACGTGTAATCTGGTTCAATTTGACTGCATTACCTCGTCATCTCGCATTTGCTTTTTACAATGGGATTTATGAGTGTAACAAATAACAACATGCAAATACTTTACGTTAAATTGATATAGAAATGAGTGATATCCTCGCCAAAGTATCATTAGTGATTTTCTTCTCGCTCGTATTTACGCGTCCATGTAAAGACTTCATTAGAAGAGATGGTTATGATGAATATGCTGATTTGCATTACATCATACACTTCCAATGAAGCATCTTCGCCGATAACCGACATAGCAGATATACAACGAACAAACATAACAATCATACCAGGCACACACCGAACAGACATACCAGATATATACAGAACAGACATACCAGACATCAAGCGAACAGCCACACCAGACATACACCTAGCAGACCTACCAGACATACACCGAGGATGAAGTCGATGCTAAGACCGCACCGCCGCCGTGTGGGACCTTCTCGGTGCCTCTCCCTCGCCATCCGCAGCTGCTGGTGGAGTCGGCGAGGTCGCAGCTTGGGTTTTTTGCCGCCCGGGAAGGTGTTCGGCGGAGGCTGGCCAGCTGCCGGGCTAAGGACTCGGCTCTTCCGCTGCCGTACGTTACGTCTTCCGGAAGTGCATTAAGGAGCAATGGGAGTCCTTGGTGGGGGGTGGGGACGGGGTGGGGTGGAGGGAAGAGGGAGGAGGCTAGCGTTGTGTGTGTGTGTGTGTGTGTGTGTGTGTGTGTGTGTGTGTGTGTGTGTGTGTGTGTGTGTGTGTGTGTGTGTGTGTGTGTGTGTGTGTGAGATTACATAAGAGCTGAAGGTAGAGTGAGAGATGAGAGGAAGAAAAAAGGGGGGATATATATGTGTATATATATATATAATTTGTGTGTGTGTGTTTGTGCGTGCGTGTGTGTGCTCTCCTTGCTTTCTGACGGGGTGCTGGTGATTAACACATTTACGATGGGTTGCAAGTTTAAGAAGAATGATGTTGCTTTGGTGATTTCCTTGTTTGGGTTATTGTTTTTTTGTGATAATGGTGATGTAAATATTATTTATGATCATTATCAAACGTCAAGCCGGTTTCCAGTTACCCAGTATCCTCGCCACTTCCGGCATTGCTCAGATCTTTCAGTTATGATATTAAGAACGAAAATATCATTTCCGAAATATTATTTCCTTTTGGCATTGCAGCTATGAGGACTGGTACCGTTGTGACCGCTGTTCTCGCAGCTTCATGTAGAACTACTTCACTAAAATCATGTCTACTAACGCTACTTCTTGTACCCCTACTGACACTGCTGGTACTGCTATAGGTCTTATAACCGTTAGACTTACTACCAAGACATCAGTCATTGCCAACCCCCCTCCCCCTCCTCCCCCTCTACAGCCACATCCACCGAGTTCCCTGCCTCCTTACTCCCCTCACTCCCTCCCTCCCCTCCCCCTCCCCTCCCCCTTCAACTGACATCAAAAAGTCATCTTCTTTCCTTGGAAATCCTCACATCCGCCTTTGGAGCCCCGACCGCGTCCTTCCCAGATGTGGGTATGTGGTAGAGGGAAAAGGGGGGTCGGGGAGGAGAGAGGGCAGAAAGGGAGTAAGAGAGGGAAGACGGGAAGGGAGGAAGGGAAGGGAGGAAAGGGAAGAAAGAAGAGGAAGGGAGGAGAAGTGAAAGGGAAAGAAGGGAAAGGGGGATGAGGGAAAGGAAGGGAGCAAGGTGAGGAGTGAGGAGAGAAGGAAGTAAGGGAGGGAAAAGGGATGTGGGGAGAGGACAGGAAGAGAGTTGGGGAAAGGGGGAGGATGAGGGCAGGAAGGGAGCAAGGGTGAGAGGGAGTTGAAGGAGAGAGGGAGGGAGGCGGGGGGAGGGGAGGATGCAAGGGACTCATAAGAAGAAAACATTGTTTGGTGTCGCTGCTATTTATAGAGATGAATATAAAGCTGCCGATTTGTTTGAATGCGACAGAGAGAGAGAGAGAGAGAGAGAGAGAGAGAGAGAGAGAGAGAGAGAGAGAGAGAGAGAGAGAGAGAGAGAGAGAGAGAGAGAAAGAGTAGGAGAAGAGAAAGAAGAAAAAAGAGAGAAAAAAAAACATGAGGATACGGGACAGAGTGAGAGAGAGAGGGAGAGAGAGAAATATAGACGAGGAAGAAGAGAATAAAGGAGAGAGCGAGAGTGAGAGAAAGAGCGCACTAGAGAAAACGTGTCCCTCAGGAATGAGAAGGGTGTGTGTGGAGGGGGGGGGGGGGCTGAGAGTAGTGGGGTATAGGGAGAAGTGAAGGGGTGGGGTGCGGGATAGAGGGGGGGGGGGCAAGGGCGGGAAACTTGACACAGGGAGGTTTGAATGGTGCAACCTTTAAG
>NW_028234412.1:11603220-11638220 GCF_977035675.1 Penaeus japonicus
AACTTAACTCAAGGCATAGTTTGTGTGTGTGTGTTGGGGGGCGGAAAAGAAGGAATATAAGAAAAGGAAAATAAATGAAAATGAGACACGAGAAAGTAAGGATTTTAGCGCAATGGTCCAAGAAAAAATAATAAACAAATAAAAATCAATAGAAAAAAAGAAAACCGAAAAATAAGAAAAATGAAGGATATGTCCTCTTTGATGAAGATGTTGTCATACTCATGACTATTCATCTCCTTAGCGTATGAGAGGATTGTTATGGCAGAAAAAAATCCCGTTCTGGCTCATGACTCTCATTGTTGTGTTGCACAGAGCCAGGAAGCATAATCTGACCATGTGTGGATGACGGTTGTGTTAGTCTTCTTGTTCTCTCACTCTTTCACTCTCTTACTTACTCACTCACTTTTTCATTCATCCACTCACTCTGTCACCCCCTCACTCTTTCACTCTTTCACTTTTTCACTCACTCTTTTCACTCACTAAATCTTTCACTCTTTTCACTCACAAACTCTTTCACTCTTTCACTCGCAAACTCTTTCACTCACTCACGTACTCACTCATTCACTCACATTCACTCACTCACTCACTCACTCATTCACACACATGCTCTCTCTCTATGTGAATTACATATCTTCTACAAAATCGAAAATTCATGTCGTTATTGTTATATCGTATCATTTTTTATTTTTTGTCATGTCACGATTTAAACATCTTGAGTACCACACGCAAGCATTTATCTTTGTAGTCGTGATTTGGGCAACGTTCCCCGTTTTGGTTTTTACTATTATTTTGTGATATTATTGATTGATAATTCATACGCTCTCTCTCTCTCTCTCTCTCTCTCTCTCTCTCTCTCTCTCTCTCTCTCTCTCTCTCTCTCTCCTCTCCTTCTTCTCTCTCTCTTCTCCTTCTTCTCTCTCTCCTTTCCTTCTTCTCTCTCTCCTCTCCTTCCTCTCTCTCTCTCTCTCTCTCTCTCTCTCTCTCTCTCTCTCTCTCTCTCTCTCTCTCTCTCTCTCTCTCTCTCTCTCTCTTTTACTTTCTCTGCCACTGCCGATATTCCGGTCCCTCTCTCGCTCTCTCTCTCCCTCATCTTCTTCCTCTTCCTCTTCTTTTCCCAGCCTTCCCCCTCCCCCCCCCCTATTTCCCCTCCCTCTCCTCTTCCCCTCTCCCTTTTCCCCCTCCCTCTCCCTACCTTCCCCCTCCCTCCCCCTCTCCCTCTCCCCTTTCCCCCTCCCTCTCTCTTCCCCCTCCCCCTTTTTCCTCTTTTTCCCCCCCTCTCCTCTCCCCCCCCTCTCCCCTCCCCCCTTCTCTCTTTTCTCCCCCTCCCCCCCCTTCCTCCCCCTTCCCCCTTCTCTCTCCTCTCCCCTTTTTTCCCCTCCTCCTCTTTCCTTTCCCCCCCTCTCCTCTCTCCCCCCTCCCCTTTTCCCTCTTTCTTTTCCTCTTTTTTTTCCCCCCCTCCCCCTCTCCCCTCCCCCCTTTCCCCCCCTTCCCCCTCTCTCCCCCTCTTCCCTCTCCCCCCCCTCTCTTCTCTCTCCCCCTCCCCCTTCCCCCCCCTCTCTTTTCCCCCTCCCCTTTCCCCCCCTCCCCCCTCTCTCTTTTTCCTTTTTTTTCTTTTCTCTCCCCCCTTTTCTTCCCTCCCCTCTTCCCCCCTTCCCCTTTTCCCCCTCCCCCCCCTTTTTTCCCCCCCCCCCCCTCCCCCCTCTTCCTTTTCCTCTTTTTTCTTTTCTCCTTTTTCTTCCTTTCCTCTCCTTTCTCTTTTCCTCTTTTTTTTTTTTTTTCTTTTTTTTTCCCTTTTTTTCTTTTCCTTTTTTTCTCTTCTCCCCTTTTTTCTTTTCCCCCCTCTTCCCCCCCTTCCCTCCTCTCTTTTTCCCCTTCCCCCCCTTTCTCTTTTTTTTTCTTTCTTTTTCCCTTTTCCCTCTTTTTTTCCTTTCTTTTTTCTTTTCTTTTTTTTTTTCTTTTTTTTTTTTTTTTCTCTTCTCTTTTCTCCCCCCTTTTTCCTTTTTTTCCCCTTTTTTTCTTCTTTTTTTTTTTCTTTTTTTTTTTTCTCTCCCTTTTCTTTCTCTCCTTTCTTTTCCCTCTTCCCTTCCCCCCCCTTTCCTTCCCCCCCCTTCCCCCTTCCCCCCCCCCCTCCCCCTCTCCTCTTCCTTTCCCCCCCCCCCTAGACCCCCCCCCCCCAAGCCCCGACCTCCCGACTAACAGCAGCGCCAATCCTCGTCCACGGGCGCCGCCCCAGCAGCCGTCTGTGATGACCATGGCAAGCTCGGGCAGCGGTGCCGGGGACGCTGGCGGGGGCAGGAAGGGAGGCCCCCGCGCCCCCCAGCCCCCCGAGGAGGAGCCCCTCCAACCCCCCGCCGCCGCCACCGCTGCCGCCGCCACCACTGCTGCTGCCGCCGCTGCCGCCGCCGCTGCCGCTACGACCGCCCCGGCGCCCGCCGTCTCGTGCGCGAGCAACGTGTCGGGTCTGCCACGTGCCAACGAAAACTACGAGGAAATCAGCATCATCGGCAATGGTAGGTGGCGGACCGCTCGCCGGAACAGCCGGCCCTTAGTTAGGGAAGAGGCAGGGCAGTATGAAAAAATTGATTAGTTCAGACCTCAAAGTATAACCACTGTCTTCGCAAACACATTTTGGTAGGAAAGCGGGGTCACCGACGTAGATATTTCAACGGCCCGCTTAGAGCGTGGCAGTTGATTCAACTATAACCCACAAGTGGTACAAAAGATATACCAAACTTGTGTCCTCTTCATAGCTGTAAAATTAATGCGAAACGATTATCGCACCTGCCATCTTGCACGCGTGCATTCACCGAACAGGGCGACACCCGCAGTAGTTCTAACAAGGCAGTGTGTCTCTCCCGCAGGTGCATACGGCACGGTGTACTGCGCGCGGGACCTGAACAATCCTGACCGCGTCGTCGCCCTCAAGAAGATCCGAATCACGCTCAACGAAGACGGTGTCCCTGGCAACGCCGTCAGGGAGATCGCGCTCCTCAAGCAGCTCGAGCGCTTCGAGCATCCGAATATTGTCAGGTAAGTTGCGCAGTTCGTGCTTTGGTTGTTTTGTTGTCTTTAGTATTATTGATATTATGTTGGGTTTGGCTTTTTTTTACAATTATGTCGGGGTTTTTCATTTTGTTTGTGTTGTTTGGTTGCCTTGTTTAGGAGGGAGACTTGGGCTCCGTGGTGGAACATAAGGCTTTGGCAAACCCATGACCCGTTATGTCGATGGTGGATTAATCTTGAGGGAGAGATCCAAAAAAAATGTTTTAATCAGTTTCACTTTGTAACGTAAAGGAAAAAAAATGTATTGGCTACTGTATAACTGTATTGTTTTTACGAGGGAATTAAGGGTGTCAGTTTTTTTTTCTCTTCTCATTTTAAAGATAATCCTGCAAGATTTCTATACTGAAATAGTTCCCATGTACGTATTCGGTCATTGGAAGCGAACTTGCTGTACGGAACTGCCCGATCACCTACTCATAAAGAAGCTTACGTGTCGCGAGTATTTTTATAGTCGAGAGCCGTATCATCAAACGAAGAAAAAATAAAATGCCCCGAGCGAAAAAGGGCGTCTGGATGAAGGGTCATTTTTCGCCAATTTGGAGCGGGACGGCACTGCTCATTGTCTCGGGAAGCGTCGGCCACCAGCCAGCGCTCGACCTTTGTGGCGGAGGACGTGCCGCCTTCGTCGCCTCCGTCAGGTGACCACCCGGCCCTAGGAGCAAGGTCGGCTGGATGAAAGACAGGGGGAAGAATAGGCTATGTAAGGGGGAGGGATGCGAAACACGTCGGCGGTGGCTGGAATGACAGGCCTTTATTGAGCCGAAGAATGTCATATCGTGAGCGGCGAGACTGCACGGCACAATAGACGGATGGAGGAACAAGTGGCAGGTCGAGAGGATGGAGAAAGTACACCCACCCACCCCCACCCCCACCCCCACCCCCACCCGTCTTCTCCACATACCCAGCGCCCCCCCCCCTCGCCTCCCCGCTCTCCCAGGTACGAGGCAGTGGACAGTGACGGACCCTGATCTGCACGCCCGCCATCTGCCATGCGGGCGTGTTAGTACGGGATGCTGTACCTGCCATTTTGTTGTGTTCCCGAGAGAGAGAGAGAAAGAGACAGAGATACAGAGACAGAGACAGACAGAAAAAGAGAGGCAGAGGCAGAGGCAGAGGCAGAGGCAGAGGCAGAGGCAGAGGCAGAGGCAGAGGCAGAGGCAGAGGCAGAGGCAGAGGCAGAGGCAGAGGCAGAGGCAGAGGCAGAGGCAGAGGCAGAGGCAGAGGCAGAGGCAGAGGCAGAGGCAGAGGCAGAGGCAGAGGCAGAGGCAGAGGCAGAGGCAGAGGCAGAGGCAGAGGCAGAGGCAGAGGCAGAGGCAGAGGCAGAGGCAGAGGCAGAGGCAGAGGCAGAGGCAGAGGCAGAGGCAGAGGCAGAGGCAGAGGCAGAGGCAGAGGCAGAGGCAGAGGCAGAGGCAGAGGCAGAGGCAGAGGCAGAGGCAGAGGCAGAGGCAGAGGCAGAGGCAGAGGCAGAGGCAGAGGCAGAGGCAGAGGCAGAGGCAGAGGCAGAGGCAGAGGCAGAGGCAGAGGCAGAGGCAGAGGCAGAGGCAGAGGCAGAGGCAGAGGCAGAGGCAGAGGCAGAGGCAGAGGCAGAGGCAGAGGCAGAGGCAGAGGCAGAGGCAGAGGCAGAGGCAGAGGCAGAGGCAGAGGCAGAGGCAGAGGCAGAGGCAGAGGCAGAGGCAGAGGCAGAGGCAGAGGCAGAGGCAGAGGCAGAGGCAGAGGCAGAGGCAGAGGCAGAGGCAGAGGCAGAGGCAGAGGCAGAGGCAGAGGCAGAGGCAGAGGCAGAGGCAGAGGCAGAGGCAGAGGCAGAGGCAGAGGCAGAGGCAGAGGCAGAGGCAGAGGCAGAGGCAGAGGCAGAGGCAGAGGCAGAGGCAGAGGCAGAGGCAGAGGCAGAGGCAGAGGCAGAGGCAGAGGCAGAGGCAGAGGCAGAGGCAGAGGCAGAGGCAGAGGCAGAGGCAGAGGCAGAGGCAGAGGCAGAGGCAGAGGCAGAGGCAGAGGCAGAGGCAGAGGCAGAGGCAGAGGCAGAGGCAGAGGCAGAGGCAGAGGCAGAGGCAGAGGCAGAGGCAGAGGCAGAGGCAGAGGCAGAGGCAGAGGCAGAGGCAGAGGCAGAGGCAGAGGCAGAGGCAGAGGCAGAGGCAGAGGCAGAGGCAGAGGCAGAGGCAGAGGCAGAGGCAGAGGCAGAGGCAGAGGCAGAGGCAGAGGCAGAGGCAGAGGCAGAGGCAGAGGCAGAGGCAGAGGCAGAGGCAGAGGCAGAGGCAGAGGCAGAGGCAGAGGCAGAGGCAGAGGCAGAGGCAGAGGCAGAGGCAGAGGCAGAGGCAGAGGCAGAGGCAGAGGCAGAGGCAGAGGCAGAGGCAGAGGCAGAGGCAGAGGCAGAGGCAGAGGCAGAGGCAGAGGCAGAGGCAGAGGCAGAGGCAGAGGCAGAGGCAGAGGCAGAGGCAGAGGCAGAGGCAGAGGCAGAGGCAGAGGCAGAGGCAGAGGCAGAGGCAGAGGCAGAGGCAGAGGCAGAGGCAGAGGCAGAGGCAGAGGCAGAGGCAGAGGCAGAGGCAGAGGCAGAGGCAGAGGCAGAGGCAGAGGCAGAGGCAGAGGCAGAGGCAGAGGCAGAGGCAGAGGCAGAGGCAGAGGCAGAGGCAGAGGCAGAGGCAGAGGCAGAGGCAGAGGCAGAGGCAGAGGCAGAGGCAGAGGCAGAGGCAGAGGCAGAGGCAGAGGCAGAGGCAGAGGCAGAGGCAGAGGCAGAGGCAGAGGCAGAGGCAGAGGCAGAGGCAGAGGCAGAGGCAGAGGCAGAGGCAGAGGCAGAGGCAGAGGCAGAGGCAGAGGCAGAGGCAGAGGCAGAGGCAGAGGCAGAGGCAGAGGCAGAGGCACTGATCATCCCCGGCGGTGTGTGCGCATCCGCCTGAGGGTGACCCTATCAGGCTGCCACACGGCGGTCCTGCCAGGCAAGGCTGGGCGAGGCCTCCATGCCTGCAGGGGGAGCGAGACCCTGGGAGGGGATGGACGCGGGAGGGGGGGGGAGACTGGTTTGATGCTCCTGGGAATGTTAGTTTCATCTCGGACTCTAGGGACCCCCAGATACCTTTGCGATGTTTCTTGATAGCCCCAAGATGCCTTCCTAGCTCCCCTGGCGCCACGTGTGCGTGCGTGGTTCCCACAGCAGTGCACTTGTTTTGTGGGGCGCCGATTAAAAGAGATTTATGATCGTGCACCAGTAGTTAATAAGATGATTGTAGCTTCATGACTGCAGGTGCATTCCGCGCACACGGGCACATCGTCATGCAATCCTTGAAGTAGGCACCATCATGTATAGAGGTGAGGCAGTATAGCATATTCATGTCCGCACATGAATAAGCTATTCTGTTTGAATAAGTATAACGTCTTAGAGCGCCTGATCATACAAAGCCTCGCGGTGTGTGACCATGTCAGCGGCGACCTCCTCTGTGTGTGGGAATCGAGTGTGGGTTTATGTTTGCCCCGGTCATGTTGGGTCGTGATGCGGAGTCATGTTGACACGGTCGTGGACGGAGACTGCAGGAATGCGACAAGGCGAGGGAAGAATCCAGACCTCTCGGAGCGTTTCCATTTCTGGGAGAGTGTTCTTCGTGACCCTTTATTTTCGGGAGGACTATGTATAGATTTTATTTTATTTTTTTAGATCATTTTTTGTGGAATTTTCCTTTCCATTTGTTATTATCCTCGGAGTGGTGCGGTGGAAGAGGCTTCGTAGCAGGCTGAGGGATAAAAGGAAAGGCGAGGATACACGGAGGTTGTAGCGCGATGGGATGGATCTAACGAATAGATAGTAATATGTATGGAGTGAGTGGTTAGTAGGATTAGGGTGCGAAGGTTAGTTAGTAGGATAGGTCCCGATAGAGCCAAGAGAAAGAAATAAAAAGGGTAGTCTTTATGGTCGGGGTTTTTTTAAGGTGGTAACACAAATTCCTTTAATTCATATTCAAATGTTTGCGCAGGAGCCTTGTGCGGAGGATTGAGGGAGAGATCGGGCTGGGTAGGGTAGGATTGGAGTAGGATGGAGTGGAGCCGGAGTGCAGCCCTCGCGTGTTCCCTATCATGCTCATCGCTACCGCTGCCGCCGCACAGCATGACAACCTATTCATCAGGATCGCTCTTTCTCTCTCTCTCTCTCTCTCTCTCTCTCTCTCTCTCTCTCTCTCTCTCTCTCTCTCTCTCTCTCTCTCTCTCTCTCTCTCTCTCTCTCTCTCTCTCTCTCTCTCTCTCCACTAGACTGATTTTCCTCTCTCTCCCTCTCTCCATCTTCGTTTGTTCCGTTTTTTGCTCGCTCATTCTCTCCTCCTCTTCCCTCCTCCCTCCTCCCTCTTCCCTCTTCCCTCTTCCCTCTTCCCTCTTCCCTCTTCCCTCTTCCCTCTTCCCTCTTCCCTCTTCCCTCTTCCCTCTTCCCTCTTCCCTCTTCCCTCCTCCCTACTCTCTCCTCTTTCCTCCTCTCTCCTCTCTCCTCTCTCTCCCTCTGTCTCCCGCGCCCTACGTCACGCCGGGCAACCTCGCCGAATTGAAGCACTTCATAAAACGCGTATCATTTGGTTAATTAATCTCCCGATCAGCTGAGCCTATCACGGTGCAACGAGAGAGGGGAAGGAAGGGGAGAGACGAGGAAAGAAAGATATTCGTATTGTTGATTTGTATTCGATTTGCTGGTTTCCTTTTTTTTTTACTTATTTTTTGCATGAGTTGATATTATTGTTATTGGATACAGGATATTTAGCTTCCTCCTCCTCCCTCCTTCTCTCTCATTCTCTCTCTCTATCTATTTATCTCTCTCTCCCTCCCTCCCTTTCTCTCTCTCTCTCTCTCTCTCTCTCTCTCTCTCTCTCTCTCTCTCTCTCTCTCTCTCTCTCTCTCTCTCTCTCTCTCTCTCTCTCTCTCTCTCTCTCTCTCTGTCTCTCTCTGTCTCTCTCTCTGTCTCTCTCTCTCTCTCTCTCTCTCTCTCTCTCTCTCCACGACCGAGCGAGCGAGCCAGTGTATCTGACGCCCCATCTCGGCGCTCTCAACACTTACCTGTTTCTCATCGATATAAATCCTCACATAAATCACCGGCATCTTGGTCTCGCCCGCTTTCAATCCCCCGCTGGAGATGTCGGGACGTCATCAAGGGAGAGGACATTTATATCTACCTTTTTTTGTTATTAATGTATACATATATAGATGTACATATAGTGATAGATAGACATAGATATAGATAGAGATATTATGAGTGTTTGTGTGTTTGTATTTATGAATCTGTTCAAGTATGGGGCAATTGCAAGGCTGCAAACCGTATTTTATTTTTGGTACTGTCACTTTTCGTTCGTGTCCGTAGGCTGGTCTCGCAACATACGTAACACACTCTTTTCAGAGGGTTGAATTAGTGATGCTATGATGACCTGTTTCTACGTGCCCAGCAGAGGTATATATTTTTATCGTCACTGCAATGTAAAGGCAGTGTATTGAATTACGTTAATGGCTGTGATATGCGTCACGTAGGTAACAACACAGGCAGCGGGCAATGTATCCATCCTTGTGAAGGTCGGCGAGACATGAACAGGTTATCTGGGAAAAAGACAGCTTTGTGGTTCATGATTTGACTAAGGACTAAGCGTTATTGGATTGAGATCTTTGGCGGTGTAGGATCTTCTGTATTCGTAGGATTGAAAGATGATATTTGCTTGCTTCCCCCCTCCCCCTAAAAAAAGGAGAAATACATTTAAAATTCCAAATGTAAGGACATAAGGAAAGGCTGAGACACCGCCTTTGTGGCGAGGCGGTGTCAAAAGCCTTTTAAATTTCCCAAAGATCTAATTTCCGTCAGTTATAAAACGCAAGAATTGTTTTTTCATCTTGTCCATGTTGGCTATACTGGCTGTCCCGGGGTTTGGACAAAGGATAAAGGATTATAATCATCATCATCATCATCATCCTCTTCTTATTTCTAATTCTTATTAGTGGTGAATAGGCAATTCCCAGTTGTCGTCGTCCATGGCGGTCGTCTGCATAGGACGCGGTGGCCGGAGGGGGACGGCGCGGCGCAGCGTGTCATGCGTGGCCCTGAATGCCGCCCCGGGATCCCCCCTTGTACGGCGGGCACAGGATTCCCATCCGGGGCGACGTAGGCCTAAGCGGAGCGGCAGTGGAAGAGAGAGAGAGAGAGAGAGAGAGAGAGAGAGAGAGAGAGAGAGAGAGAGAGAGAGAGAGAGAGAGAGAGAGAGAGAGAGAGAGAGAGAGAGAGAGAGAGAGAGAGAGAGAGAGAGAGAAAGAGAAAGAGAAAGAGAAAGAGAGAGAGAGAGAGAGAGAGAGAGAGGTTTCCCCGTAATGAGAAGGCGAAGGGAGTCCCGTCGTCCCAGCCATAAGCTCGGTATCTCGCCGGTATCGCCGCTGTTAACGTTCGGTGGCGACTACCCGCGCGTCAGATGCCGGTCGTAAAAGCCTCCGGTGCGGTGAGGAACGGCCCTTGGGAGAGGCCGCCTCGCCCTCGCGCGCGCTTCTCGCAAGGGCACCGGGCTTCGGGGGCATCACATGGCTTTGGTTTATGTAGCGGGGGGAAAGGGGCACTGTGGGGCCTCAGATAGAGATCTTTTCGTTTTATCGACTTTTTACATGTCCAAGAAAAAGAAAATCGACAAAAATCGACATTTCTTCTTTTCTGGACCAACGATTCTTCTCGCATTAATAACACAAACAACCACATCAACAATGCCAACAATTAAATCGATGCAAACTATTAAAGAAATAGACAAACCAAAATAAAGTTTCGCTTCAGTGGCACAGTCAGATTAAAGTTAGAGAGATTTGAATATGGCCCAAAGGAGCGATCTCGAGGGCCTTCAGGCAGGCGATCTGACCTCGAGGGCCGACGGTCATGACGAGAAATGAAGTCGTCGCCGAGAGATGCTATCGTTGCGCGTTAAACCTTTTCTTCGTCCCTTTCATTACACGACAGCAAGCGTGGCCAATGTTACCTTCTTCTATTTCTCCCTTTTCTTTTTTGTCTTCTTTATTTTGTTTTTCTTCTTTTTCATCTACTGTATTTTTCTGTTCTCCTTCTTCTCCTCCTCCTCCTCCTCCTCCTCCTCCTCCTCCTCCTCCTCCTCCTCCTCCTCCTCCTCCTCCTCCTCCTCCTCCTCCTCCTCCTCCTCCTCCTCTACCCCCCCCTATTCAGTGCCCTGCTTGCCTTTACTGCTTGGCTGGTGAAGCGATAAGTTATTTTTATATTCTTTTTTGGGAGTTGATTTGGATACTCATTGACGGGGGTAGCGAAGTGGGGGTTGATGGGGGTAGGGGGTTATAAGCCTACCTTTACGTACGCGAAGGTTGGATTAAGCGCGCGATTCTAGGCGTTTGTTACGCTTTCGGATTCGTTCACGCGGTGTGCTTCTCTTTTGTTCCGATTTTTTTTTGTCTTTGTTTTGATTCTCTCTCTCTTCTCCCTCCCTTCCTTCCTCCCTCTCTCTTTTTCTATTCATTCTTTCGTTCTCATTTTTTTCTGAGGAGGGAACTCCCCCTCTCCTCTCCCACCCCATCTCATTCCCCTCCTCCCCTTCCCCCACCCTCCTCCTCAAGGCAAGATCCTCCCATCGCTCGCTTATCTCCGCGAGTAAGAAGAGCGAAGAGCGCAAAATCGCTATCAATGAGATCAACGGGAGGAGCGACCAGCGGAAAATCGCTAGCTGGGATATCTGTAGCGGGGTGACGTTAGCAGAGGAGGGGGAGGGAAGAGGAGGGAGGAAGGGGAGGGAGGAGGAGGGAGGAGGGAGGAGGGAGGGGGGAGAAGGGAAAGAGGAGCATGGAGAGAGCAGGGAGGTGAGAAGTAGGAGCAGCGAAGTGGGAGAAGGTGGAAGATAGAAGGAAACGTGAAAAAATGGAATAAAGATACAATACAATAGAGCATTAAACAAAGAAAAACAGAAACAAATGTAGATGAGAAAGAAGCAGAAGCTGTTTCGTAGGCCCACGACAGCCTGTTATTATCGATAGGTACCGTCTGGCGTTTGATTATATATTTTGTATAATTAGATTTTTTTATTGTATGGTATTGTGGTACTGTTGAGAGTTTGCATATAGTTGTTATGCTTTATTCATTTTTTTCATTATTATTGTTTTAATTATTTTTTTATGTTAGTTTATATATATAATACTTTAAAATATATAATTTATACGATGAAAAGTTCTCCATTGCGCGTACTTTTAAAGATTGGTTTAGCTCTATTTTGTAATTTTATTTTATTTTTTTTTTCTCGAAGGTTTTGTTGTTTTTGGCGACAGGAGTCTAAGGAATTGTTGAAAGCACGACCTCCTTCTGTCTCATTCGGTGATATTTCGATGTATGTGAGCTGTTAAGTAAACTTTTCTGCCTAGAAATGCACACACACGAAAGCCAACATTTTGGGTCGCCGGCAGGGAATTATACTAGATTTTGCGTGTGTAGGGGGGGAAGAGAGGGAGGGAGGTAAGGATGGGGTGAGGGGGCTGAAGGAGGGAGATGGAGAGATAGAGAGAGAAAGAAGTAAACAAAGTGATATAGACACAGACAGAGAAGAAAAGCCGAAATCTTCCTCCTTCTCCTCCACCCCTCCCTATCACCCCCCTCCTTCTCCTCTCGCACGTCCCCGCAAAGCAAGGGGCAAAAAGCCTCCCCAAACACATTCCTCTTTGTTTTTCACCATTTTGTTAATGAGTAAATGACATCGCCGGCTCCTAATGAGGCTCCCCCAGCCTCCGTCGCCATGGCCGCCCCAGCTGCTTGTCTTATCGCGTGCCATCTAAGCCTAGCGGGGCTCTTAGGCTATACATAAATAATTCTCGTAGGCGTAGTCGCGGCCACTTGCAGCGCTGGGGCTAGGCTGGAGCTTCTCTGGGGCTACTCAGTGTGCTCCCCTTAGGGCTACGCTGGGGCTACGAGTGGTCGTTGGTGTTTTGGCTCATCTCGGTTTGTTTTCTCGTTGTAACGTTGTTTTTCGTTGCTTGTAATTGCATGCTTGTTTGTTTTGTTACTTAGAGTATAAGTTGTTTTTGGTTCTTGAATGCGAGAGAGATGGAAGGTGGGTTTTCAGAAACAAAGGCAAAACCAAACAAAAAGAAAAGGTCTCAAGCGAAATGTAAAGTATAAAACGTGAACGTGGATGCTGTAAATGTATATATATTTCGACCAATGGCGAAAATCTACCGAAGATGAAAATGTATTTTTCCAGCTGTATGAGAGAAAACAAAGCCGAACGGACAAACATCGTGTTATTTACTCGCCAAATAGCAAATGTAGCTCCGTACATCCCCTCCTCCCCCTCCACTCCCCTCCACTCCCCTCTCTCCCTCCCCCCCTCTATCTGTCCCATTCTTTGCCACTCCCCCTCCCTTCCCCCTTCCCCCTTCCCCTCATCCTTTCCTTCTCCCCTTCCCGGTCTCTCCTTTCCTTTCCCTTCCTTTCCCCTCGATTCTTTGCCTGTCAGAGGACTCGGCTAAAGGGAGTGAGGGAGTCCCGATTCCCACCAAACAAGAGTCCTTCGAGAGGGAGGCCCGAATCCTACGAAAAAAGAGTCCTACAACAGGAGAGAATCCTACAAGGGGGCGTCTCGAAGTCTACGAAAGGAGAGTCCTTAAAGAGTGCGAAACTTAGAAGAGGAAAGTGTCAAGTCCAACGTGAAGGTGAATCCCCCAAGAGGACGTCTCGGATCCTACGAAAAGAGAGTCCTGCAAGAGTCATGGGATAGAGGGGATCGGGGGGATGGGGGGGTGGGAGTCCTACAAGAGCGAGTCCCGAGTCCAGGCGCGGTTGTCGGAATGCAGACGCGGGAGAAGCTCGAGGGAAGAGGGAATCGATCGCCCGAAGCCCGTAAAAGTGTCTTGCCTCGGCCTTATCGCGTGTCGATCGGGCCCTCGGATGCCTAATTCTCGCGTCCGCCTCTCCTCACGCGGAAGCTGGGGCGGGAAAGAGGGGTGGGGGGGAGAGGGGGAAGGGGGGAGGAAGGAGAGAGGGGGAGAGGTGGGAGGAAGGAGAGAGGGAGGAGGGAGGGAAGAAAGGAGAGAGGGGGGAGGGAGAGGGAGGGAATGAATGATTGAATGAATTAATGAATAACTAAATGAGAGAGAGAGAGAGAGCGAGAGCGAGAGCGAGAGCGAGAGCGAGAGCGAGAGAGAGAGCGAGAGCGAGAGCGAGAGCGAGAGCGAGAGCGAGAGCGAGAGCGAGAGCGAGAGCGAGAGCGAGAGCGAGAGCGAGAGCGAGAGCGAGAGCGAGAGCGAGAGCGAGAGCGAGAGCGAGAGCGAGAGAGAGAGAGAGAGAGAGAGAGAGAGAGAGAGAGAGAGAGATGTTCGTCCTCCGAGAACATATTGTCTCCTCATATCGAAAGCCATCTGACGTCACGCATAGAAATATATCTCTTTAAAGGAGATAATAACTTCAGCTTCACCCCCCCCCCCTTCCCTTTCCTTCCTCTCCCCCTCCCCCGCTGGCTCTGCTCGACTGATGACAGTTCCCGAAAAAATTTCCATAGGCGCGATAGGCCTACCCGATCGTGCTATCGCGTTTTTCTCTTATCTGCATGAGGACGGGGATGACAGCTCGTAGTGGCACAGACTAATTAGATATGAAAACAGGTTTGTTATGTGTGTTTTTTCTTTTTTTTTTCTTCTGCGAATCTGAATTAATTAGCTTTCTGTGCTGGACACTTGAGGGTAATTAATGGATCTTTCCTTTTAACTTTTTTTTCGGGGGGGGGGGGCGTTAAAGGGGAGCAATTTCTTCTCCATTTTTTGTTCATCCTCCATTACCAACGATTCGTCTTTCGTCTTTTGCTAATGGATTTTTTGTGTGTGTTGCCGGTTTCTATTGTTATCATTTCTTGGTTTTGTGCCCCCCCCCCCCCCCCGAAAAAAAGAAAAATGCTCCTGGAAAGTAAGATACCATTTTTTTTCTTTTCTTTTTTTTTCTTTTTTTGTCGTCCTTTCTGAAAAGTCTCGGTCTCTGCCTTATTGTCTTGCATTACGCGAATTACTGGGCAATTACACGGCCTAACTGCGGCACTCGAGTGTGACTCCGGCGTGACGGTAGGCCTACTGAGGGGAGATGGGGGGGGGAGGGAGGAGGACGACCGCCACCACCTCCTCCACCTCTACCTCTACCCCCACTTCTACCTCCACCACCACCACCACCACCACCACCACCACCACAGGGAGAGAAGGGGGGGGGGGAGGTAGAGCCGGATACGTCACTATGATCTGGAGTTGAAGATGACTGAAGAGAGGAAATAAGAGAGGAAAAGTAAAGGTGACGATGTATCGAAAGTAAACTACATTAGTGTTCAGAGTTTTAGGCGACGGATTGCCTTTGAACCTTAAGATACCAAACGAATTAGTAGATTCCGCACTCGCCAAAACTCGCCGTGCGATGGCCGGCCTTCATGCTCTAGATCATACGCCACGTTCACGCCCAATTATATGCAACCCTGCAATAAATCTGCCGTCCCTCCCGTGTAAGGATCATTACTCGGAGCCTCGTTGAAATTCCCGGGCGCGTGATCGGAAGAGCGGGGCGACCGATCAGCTGTGTTCCTCACCGGCCTTCCTCATCAGCGACAACGCTCACGTCCTCTGCAACCTCCCTGCCTCGGACACTGACACGTACCACGGCATGAAGTTGTGGATTTTTTCCCCCTTGTTCTCATTTTCCGTCTTTTTTTCCTCCCCCTTTCGTCGAGTAGATCCATTGTGCTCTCTCCTCCCCCCTCTTCCCCCCTTCATCCCTGGGGTCCTCCGACTCTGACCCCCGAGGTGTGGTTTTTGTCTTGGCTCCGACGTGAGGTCGGCGGAGCTCCCGGGGTGTCGAGGTGTCCAGCGCGGAACATGTGATTCCGCCTTGTGTCTGACCGCCACTTTTGTGTGTGTGTTAAGCTGCCGGTGTGTAATTTTGGTGTCAGCACGATCCTTGTGTAACTTGGGTTAGGGTTTGGAGTGGGGGCGGAGAGAGGGGGGGGAGGCAGGTGGCGAAGATATGATGATTGTTGTAGCAGCTGTTGTGCCAGAGAGAGAGAGAGGCAGACAGGTCTGCTAGCAGAGTGGTCATTGGTAACATTAGCAGACCTCGCCATCTATTCGGGTGTGTTTTCATTTTCAGCTGTCACCGTTGCCACTTCTTTGGAATCTCGGGCCTTTCTTGGGTATTTTGAGATGCCCGAAGTAATGTCAGATATGCAATACATAGAGTGCAGCTGTTGTTTCGTAACCAGCAGTAGAATAAACACGTTCGTTGGCGCCACTGCGCAATTGGCAAATTTGTTTTGTTTACAAGATGCATGAATATTCTTGTGCAAACCATCTTGAACGACGTTTCCCCCAAAGCCTCCAAGAGGCCGTGATTATTATGACTAGCGTCTCTTTGTTATGATAAGCGGCGCTGCGGAGGCAAACATTATGGCGGTGATGAAGCAGCTTCGTCAATGGATCAAAAATGGCGAAGGTCGCCGGGGCCAAATTCTTCACAAGGCTTTAAATAGCGATTGTTCCAGCCTTGCACTCACCACCGAGCAACGCCAGGCATCCCGGTCATTTACTGCCGCATGCCTCTCGTGGGTGAAAAGGATCGACTTCGTGGAGGCGCCGCTGTTTATGCCTCAGAGGCGACGATGGGTCACATGTGTGTTCGGTGTAATGTGCGAGGGAGAGGCGCTACGGGCGGCGAAAGGGCGGGCGCACATGACAGACTAAACGTCTCCGGATTACTACTTACGGTCGCCTTGAAGTCTCCGACTGTCGCCGCCCGCGTCCCCATGGTGATGGCGGTGACGTGCTGGGAATGGGAGGGGGGGGGAGTTATTGCTTAGTGTTTACCTTCAAATATTGATGATTTGATTATATGCCTACTTTAATGAATTATTCTCTCTCTTTCCTTCTCTCTCTCTCTATCTCTCTCTCTCTCTCTCTCTCTCTCTCTCTCTCTCCTCTCCTCCTCCTCTCTCGCTCTCTCCTCTCCTCCTCCCTCGCTCCCTCACTCCCTCACTCCCTCCCTCCCTCCCCCCTCTCCCTCTCTCTCCGCCCGTTATATATATATATATATATATATATACATATATATATTATATATATATATATATATATATATATATATATAATATAGAGAGAGAGAGAGAGAGAGTGAGGGAGAGGAGAGGGAGAGAGGGAGGGAGAGGAGAAGAGGGAGAGACAAACACACACAAACACACACACACAAATACACAAACACACACACACCACACACAAACACACACACACGCACACATAACACACACACACACAAACACACAACACACACACACAACACACACAAACAAACACAAACACACACACAAACACACACACAACACACACAAACACACTCACAAAATATTATATATATATATATATATATATATTATATATATATATTTATATATATATATTTATTTATTTATTATATTTATTATATATTTATTTATTTAATGTACACACACACACACACACACACACACACACACACACACACACACACACACACACACACACACACACACACACACACACACACACACACACACACACACACACACACACACGCACATATATAATATAATGTGTGTGCATAGATGTATATATATGTATATACGTATTTACAGGCTCGCGCATAGTAATACACTGAACTTTAAATCCCAGACAACTGTTTTTTCTCTTTCTTTTTTTTGTCATGCACGTCTAAAGGCTCGAATGGCAGGTCGTAATGTACCAGGTCGGCTATTACCCAGTACCTACCGGCCACGTAGTGCCCCTGAGGAGGACCTCGTGTATCCCAAGACGTCGTATAGTTTAGGGTCTTTTGAGTTATTATCAAATCTTCATCGTAATTTGATATTGGCTCCCTCGTGTGGCCTCCTCGCGCATGACCAGGCGGCCAAGTCCCCCTTTTCCAGATTGTTTGAGTCCTTTTTTCAGATTGTTAGGGACAAGCGCTTGTGATCAGTAAGTAGATATATTAGGAAGACGTGTCTTTGGTGAGACTGGGAGCTTTTAAAAGGATGAAAGAAATAGCTCGCATTTACGTGGCCGTATCAGACGCGAGGGGGGAAAAGTCTGGGATGTGGTTCACCTGTTCACTTGTTCACCTGCACCACGTGGTCAAGATGGGGGCTTTCTATCGGGCCACTTTATATCGTCGAAAATTACAAGGTAGCCACCATGAGGAAGTGGATTATTTGGCGGGAACTCGGTCCATGTGGCAGCCTGTGATGGCGGTCGGACAGCGAGGCGAGGCTGGTCCTGCCGCCGCTGCCGTCGTGGCCTGCTCCTCTGCTAGAACCCCCGACAACAAAGGGTGCAGGACTTGTATTATTGTTTAGGGTCGTGTGTGAGTGTGTAGGGGTAGAGGCCCTTGAGGAGGGAGGGAGAGAGTAGGAGAGGAGGGACGAGAGAAGGGAGGGTGAACAATAGCCTTCGTGCCCCGCCAGTGCCCCAAAGATCTTCCTTTCCATGTTCTGGATCGACGATTTCTGTCTGTAACTGTGCCCTCTCCGTGCATCCTGTGTGTCTATTGTTATCTCCGTGTCCTTTTACTAGTCTTCTTCAGCTCCGTCCACTAGGCCTTATCGGATGCTATTGAGTGGTCGGCGTTAAAGTCTCCGTCTTCAGTCTCCCGGGCAGCCAACAGAGGGCTCTGCCGGGACTCTCTCAGAGGGTGCCATGTAGCTGATTATCTATTCACTAAAGAACGGGTCCCCAGCTGGAAAACAGTTGATGAACCTATATATTTTTCATTGTATATATTTTTTTTAGAAATTTGCTTCTCCAAATGTGCCCCTAAGTGAACCACTTGGCTTATTATTTATGTATTATAAATATATCGCACACTGTTGGCAACTTGATGGTCTGCGCATTCTCTGCATTCCTCGCCAGATTAACACGACCTTTGTACTCATGACCAGTGTCTGCATCCGAACTCGTGCTCGAGGCTTGGATTTCCCCCAAATTATATGCAAGGATTAAGGAGGATTCTTTTATGAATGTGTGGATATTGACCTCCTCACACATTCAGAGCCTAACGAAAGCCCTCAGCGTAGGAAGCTGCAATAGTATGAAGAATATTAAGATAGGAATGTTCAAGGAAGCCATATCTTCAAGACTTGGAAAGTGCAGGTGACGTTCACCAAGCTACGGTAACCGCGTGGTCATCGCCGCTGTTTATTCCGTCCGACTGATGTTCGGACGCTGTCCCTGTTATTGTTGTTGCCGGGTGCCATCGCCGAGGCAGGCATCCAGTGCCAATGTATGGCTATCGAGTTCGAAAAATTAAGTATGGAGCTTGATATATTTATATGTATATGTATTATAAGAGTTTCGGCAAAACATTGTGACTTGGAGCACGTTTTGAAGGAAAGCATGTAGGAGGGTCCTCCCCGCGAAGCCGAAGGACGCGGCGTGAAGGTGAGCCTGTCCAGGAGAGTCGAGGCCGTCATGAGGCGGGTGTGAGTGACCTTACCAGGTTACTCTCCAGGTCAAGACGTTGGGAACAAAGCGAGCAGAACGGAGCCCCGGAGCGTCACCGTGCCTGGTAGTGCAGCCTCCCCCTCCTTCCAGTCCCCACCTCCCCCTCCCCTTCGTCGAGAATCACCTGCATGAGAGCATTCCTTCCCTCTTCTTTCCTCTTTGTGCATGAGAGGACTCGCCTCTTTTCCTCCTCTCGAGATCATTATCGCCTGCTGCTCCTCTCCTCGACATGCCTGTACTCCCACATGACATGACACAGCTGGGGCCGCATACCTATGAGGTGCCTCAAGGGTGTCACCTCTGGGCGAGTGCATGACGGGGGGACGTCCAGATGTCAGGGTCATTACCAGCCGTCTCCTGCTTCGGTCGAGGGGGCGGGGCGTTATATTTTGGGAAAAGGGGTGGGGTTATGGGGGAATCGGCGCAGGAAGTAGATATGCCTTTGTTTGTATATTAATTAATCCTTTTTAATCTCTGTATAAATCAATAGCTATCTGTCGTGTGTGTGTTTGTATATATACATATATATATATATATATATATATATATATATATATATATATATATATGAATGTATGTATGTATGTATACTCATACATACACATACACATACATATACATAAGTATGTATGTATATGTTTATATTCTCTATATTCTATATAGCATATATACATTATATTTATCAAATATTTATTAAGTATATATATATATATATATATATATATTATATATATATATATATATATATTATATATATTATTATATATTAGATATATATATATATATATATATATATATATATATATATATATATATATATATACTCATACATACACATACACATGTATGTATGTAGATGTTTATATTCCTCTATATTCTATATAGCATATGTACATTATATATTTATCAAATATTTATTAAGTATATATATATATATAAGTTATATATATATATATATAATATATATATATATATATATATGTATATATATATATATTGTATATATATAAAAACTATATATATATAATATATATATATATATATATATATATATATATATATATAATAGAGATATAAGAGAGAGAGAGAGAGAGAGAGAGAGAGAGAGAGAGAGAAAGAGAAAATGGAGAAGAATAGTCGTTAATTTTTTGTAGGACACCGTCTGTATTGTTTTTATATAGTTTTCTATTTTCTTTTTGTGTATTCTTAGGTGTAGGGACTGATTGAGTTCAAGATGTGGTCATGAGCAGATCCAGGACGTGGTCGTCATGCTGGGCGGTTTGGGTGTATCTGGAGGGCATTTTTTTATGTGATGTTTCGCAACAAGTCTGTCTTGGGTGCTGTAGGGGAAGGGGGGGGGGGGTGGAAGGGGTGCCGTCGTGTGGCTGACTTGCATCGGCCTTTTGATGTTTTTTTTTTTTTTTTTTTTTTTCCATTTCCTTGTATTTCTGTTTTTTTGTATATTATATATATTTTTTTCTCTCTGGTTCATTTTGCATTTCGATTAGATAGATATGTTGGAATGTGATGTTAATGCCACATGTATCGAGATTACAATCAAATTATTATTAGTATTATTATTTTAATGTCAAAAAATAAGAATATCATCCATAATCCCTTTTCCTGCTCTCTGTTTTTAGCATATAAGACAAAAGCTCATATAGAAATCAACAACAAGAACGATTGCAATATTTTGGGCTCGAGATTAAGAACAACGGATTCTTGGCAGAGTCGCCCATGAACATTTTCGCGAACATTAAACATTAACATTCTCGTCCGCGCCATCACCTATACCATCCTTGACACAGCAACTCTCCTCGCATTTCCACGGGCTAACCACACCCTTCGTGCAAGAAAAAAGCCTGGTTTCTTAGAGTGAGGCTCTTTCTCTCTGTCTGTCGGTCTCTTTCTTTCTTTCTGTCTCTTTCTGTCTTTCTTTCTTTCTCTTTCTTTCTTTCTTTCTCTTTCTTTCTTTCTTTCTTTCTCTTTCTTTCTTTTATTTATCTCTCTTGTTACTTTCCTTTTGGGGCCTCACTTTTTCTCCCCCCTCTTCCAGATCCCAATATAAACGTACATACCTTTCTCTAGCATCTAAATATCCTCTCCTATTCCTCTCCCTAACCTTGCTACCTTATTTTTCCCTCTTACTTAAAATCCATTTCCCTCACTCTCTCCCATTCAGTTCTTACTTTTCCCTCATCGATTATCCTTTATCCTCTTCTCTTCTTTTCTCCTTTTTGGTCTTATTGTGGATTCGGGGCTTTCTCTATCTCTTAGGGAGGGGGGGTGGGACAGACTGAGGGGGCTGGCGGGGGTGTATGGCGCGTTTTGTACCTATATGAAACGTGGTATATCATAGAAGATTTAGTTGTGGGGGGGGGGGGGGGCGGGGGGGGGGGCGGGGGGGCTTGGTGTGGGGTGGTTTGGGGGGGGGGTGGGTGGGGGGGGGGTCGTTCAGTTGGGGGGTAGGGTCGAGTTGGTTGCTGCGGTGGTGGCGGTTGCGAGGTGCTGCTGGGTGTTTTTCCTTTCTTTCTTTCTTTCCTCTTTGCCTTTTCTCTTTCCTTTTTTTTCTCTCTCTTTTTCTCTTTCTCTCTCTTTTCCTTTCTAACTCTCACTCTCTCTCTCTCTCTCTCTCTCTCTCTCTCTCTCTCTCTCTCTCCTTAACTCTCTCTCTCTCTCTCTCTCTCTCTCTCTCTCTCCCTCTTCTCTCTCTCTCTCTCAGCCCTCTCCCTCTCTCTCAGCCTTCTCTCTCCTTCTCCCTCTCTCCCTTTCTCCCTCCTCCCCTCTCTTCCTCTCTCCCCCCTCTCTCTCTCTCTCTCTCTCTCTCTCTCTCTCTCTCTCTCTCTCTCTCTCTCTCTCTCTCTCTCTCTCTCTCTCTCTCTCTCTCTCTCTCTCTCTCTCATATACCCTCCCACTTTCTCACCCCCCTCCTTCCCATCCGTCCAGCGGCCTAAGATTTACTCGCTAATAAACACAGGAACAGGTTTTGCAGAATAATGTGCGAATACATTTTTGGAAAATTCCTCCGTGATTCTTAGGATGGGACATGAGCTTTTTTTTGACAGAGAGAGAGAGAGAGAGAGAGAGAGAGAGAGAGAGAGAGAGAGAGAGAGAGAGAGAGAGAGAGAGAGATTGTTTGGTTCCCTCCCTGTGACCACGTTACTGCTGCATGACTGCGTTCCGTGGCAGCCTCGCCTCGACTTGCTTCATGACTCTCATGCGATGTCCTTTTTAAATAGTGGACGGACGAGTTCGAGAATGCTGGTCCCTTTGCGGAATATGTTGGTCTCTTTGCCGAGTGTGTTGGCCCCCTTGGCGAGTATGTTGAGATCTTTGGCGAGTATATCAGCCCCTCTTCCGTGTATGTTCGGCTCTTTGGCGAGTATATCAGCCCCTCTTCCGTGTATGTTCGGCTCTTTGGCGAGTATATCAGCCCCTCTTCCGAGTATGTTTGGCTCTTTGGCGAGTGTGTTGAGCTCTTTGGCGAGTATGTTGAGCTCTTTGGCGAGTATGATGAGCTCTTTGGCGAGTATGTTGAGCTCTTTGGCGAGTATGTTGAGCTCTTTGGCGAGTATATCAGCCCCTCTTCCTTGTATGTTCCGGCTTTCTTTGCGAGTATATATCACCCCTCTTCCGAAAAGTTTGGCTCTTTGGCGAGTGTGTTGAGCTCTTTGGCGAGTATGTTGAGCTCTTTGGCGAGTATGATGAGCTCTTTGGCGAGTATGTTGAGCTCTTTGGCGAGTATGTTGAGCTCTTTGGCGAGTATATCAGCCCCTCTTCCTTGTATGTTCGGCTCTTTGGCGAGTATATCAGCCCCTCTTACTTTTTCTCGGTATGTTCGGCTCGGTGCGTTATATCACCCCTCTCCGAGTATGTTTGGGCGCTTGGCGAGTATGTTGAGCTCTTTGGCGAGTATGTTGAGCTCTTTGGCGAGTATGATCTGAGCGCTTTGGCAGGAGGTGACGCTTGGCGAGTATGTTGAGCTCTTTGGCGAGTATATCAGCCCCTCTTCCTTGTATGTTCGGCTCTTTGGCGAGTATATCAGCCCCTCTTCCGTGTATGTTTGGCTCTTTGGCCCAACATACTTGGCGAGTATGTTGGACTCTTTGACGAGTATATTGGCTCTTCTCCCGAGCATGTTGGTCCCCTTGTTGAAATGCCTCTTTACTGAGTATGTCGGGCCCCTTTTCCAAGCGTGTTGATCCCTTCCCCGAATATGTTGGCCCCTATATCGAGTATGTTGAGAGTAGCGGCGGGGATTTTGGACGCGGCCTTCGTCTCGGAATTAGCGCCTCCCGACCAACGGGAAGTTAACAATAATGGCGATGGATGGCGATTAAGATAACGACGATGACGGCGAAGGAGATCGTAAGTGTCGGGCGGGCGATGCGAGGTATAAGTTACGAAGCGGACACTCGGCCACACTACCTGACGGGAGCGCCTTCTGTCCCTCCTCTCCTCTCCCCTTCCCCCCTCCTGTCCCTCCTCCTCCCGTCCCTCCTCCTCCCCTCCTCCCCTCCTCACTTCCTGTCCCTCCTCTCCTCTCCCCTTCCACCCTCCTGTCCCTGCGCTCCTCTCCCCTCCCCACCTCCTGTCCCTCCTCTCCTCTCCCCTTTTCCCCATTCCTGTCCCTCCTCCTCCCCTCCCCACCTCCTGTCCCTCCTCTCCTCTCCCCTTCCACCCTCCTGTCCCGTCTCTCCCCTCCCCACCTCCTGTCCCTCCTCTCCTCTCCTCTTCACTTCCCCCCTCCTGTCCCGTCTCTCCTCTCCCCTCCCAACCTGATGTCCCTCCCCTCCTCTCCCCTTCCCCCCTCCTGTCCCTCCTCTCCTCGTTTCCTCCTCCTCTCGTCTCCCCTCCCCTCCCCACCTCCTATCCCTCCTTTCCTCCTCCTCCCCTTCCCGCCTCTCTCTCTCTCTTTCTCTCTCTCTCTCTCTCTCTCTCTCTCTCTCTCTCTCTCTCTCTCTCTCTCTCTCTCTCTCTCTCTCTCTCTCTCTCTCTCTCTCTCTCTCTCTCTCTCTCTCTCCCCCCACAGAGAGATTTACCAGAGGGATGTTGTAGCCTGTTGCGTCGGAGGCCCGCAAACCTCCAGCGAGAAGGAACATGTGATAGTAATCGCATCTGTCTAGTTTGTTATACACGTTACTGGCCAAGATTACGTGTCTGGCTTTCCTTTGCGCCGCGGTTGACCCGAGATCTACGGCCCGGACGTGACGTCGCCTGGCCTGCTTCATCTCGGTGACGTCACTGCATTACCTACTCTGTGTGACCTATGTGACGTCACTCCCAGACCTGCGTCCTACCCATGACGTCACTCCCAGATACGTCTCATTCCCATGACCGAACTAGAAGTTTTACAACGTCTAAGTTCTCAGTAATGTTTGCAGATAAATCACCTAGAGTGTGTGTATGTGTCTTGATAGACAGAGAGAAGGGGAACTAGGAATAGCAGGGCATGAACTATAGCATTAGAAAGTCTCACGTGGAAGATAACGAGATAAATGTATCGTATACAGACCCACGAGCACGAAGAACAACACAACCCCCACACGACATTCGCAGATAGTCGCAGAAAATAGAAAGACGGATCTCCCCAACCTAAAGGCAAAGAAAAGAAATAAGAAAATGATTGTTTACGTCGCACTTAAACTAAAGAACTTACCCTCGGACAAGTTCGCTCCGTAAGCATAACGGCGCAAGGGTCTCTCTCTCTCTCTCTCTCTCTCTCTCTCTGCGCGAGCGACGAGCGGAGCGAGCCGATAGAGAGCGCAGCGAGCGCGAGAGAGCGAGCGAGACGCGCGAGCGCGACAAACAAGCCCACAAGCCCCCGCACAAAGCCCGAGAAAGCTCCAGAGCAAGAGCCCGAGAACTCTCCCAACTCTCTCTCACCCCTCTCCCCCATCTCTCTCTCTCCTCTCTCCCCTCTCATCCCCCTCTCACTCCTCCAATTCTCTCACTCTCTCTCTCTCTCTCTCTCTCTCTCTCTCTCTCTCTCTCTCTCCCCCCCCCCTCCCTCCTCCCTCCCCCTCTCCTCTCCCTCCCCCCCCTCCCTCCCCCTCCCTCTCCCTCTCCCTGCCCCCCTCTCCTCCCTCCCTACCCGCCCTCCCTCTCCCCGCAGCTTCCTTTCCCCCTTTCTCCACCCCTACCCGCCTCCCCTCCCCCCCCCTCCACCTCCCCGCCCCTCCCTCTCCCCTCTCGGTTGTCCCTCTCTCCTCTCCCTCATCTCCATCTTCCCTTCCCTCCCTCCCCCCGTCTTCCCTCGTTCCCCTCTCCTCCTCTTCCATCTCCCTTCTCCCCCCCTCCCCGCCCCCCTCCCTCCCTCCCTCCCTCCCTCCCTCTCTCTCTCACCTTCCTTTCCCCCTTCCTCTCTCTATCTCCTCTCTCTCACTCACTCTCTCACCTCCCTCCTCTCTCTCTCTCTCTCTCTCTCTCTCTCTCTCTCTCTCGCTCTCTCTCTCTCTCTCTCTTTCTCTCTCTCTCTCTCTTTCTCTTCTCTCTCTCTCTCTCTCTCTCTCTCTCTCTCTCTCTCTCTCTCTCTCTCTCTCTCTCTCTCTCTCTCTCTCTCTCTCTCTCTCTCTCTCATTCACTCACTCTCTCTCTCGTTTTCTCAAGAAGAGCAATAAGTCAGCAAATGAGCGCGCATTCTCGCAATCAAAGGCCTCAACAATGTCCCCCTGATGAGAGAGATGGGGACGGGAGATAAGGCGCACAAGACGGGCGTTAAGAAGGTAATATTTGCGAGACGGGCGGGATGGCGGCCCGTGTGTCTGGGATCTGTATCTGACTCCATCCATCACGCTCACCTTGCAGGGTCGAGGTTGCGGAGGGGGCGGTGGGTAGGGGGCAGGGGAGTGGGAGGGGAATGGTGGAGGGGAGAGGGGAGAGGGGAAGGGGAAAGAGGGGAGAGGGACTCCTCTTCCTCCTCCTCCTCATTGCACACGGAGAAAGTGTAGGACGAGTAGCTGGGAAGGGAGGAGGAATATCGTGATAATTCTGAACTAGGACAAGGCTTAACGTACCTTATCAGTGACACCGTTCCCTGGTTACACTGCCCCCCCCTGGGTCTGGTCCTGGCGGGCGTCCTCCTACGCCCCCGCCCTCCGCCCTCCGCTCCGCAGCGCCAGCAGGAGACGTCATCTAGCAGGAATGACGGGTCGTCAAGACAGGTTAATTAGTTAAACACTTGATAGTCGGCTCAGTGTTTTAAATGTACATATATACGAACGCACACACACACACACACACACACACACACACACACACACACACACACACACACACACACACACACACACACACACACCAAAACAACCAAAAAAAAAAAAACAAAAAAAACAAACAAAAACAAAAACAAAAAAAAAAAAACAAACAACAACAAAACAAAACCAACAAACAACAACAAAAAACCCCCAAAAAAACCCCCAAAACCCAAAAAAAAAAAAAAATAAAAAAAAAAAAAAAAAAAAAAAAAAAAAAAAAAACACCCCCAAAAACAAACCCGGGGAAAAAATTTTAACAAGAAAAAAAACCACCCAAAAAACCCCCAAAAAAAAAACAAACAAAAACACAAAAAACGAACAAAAGAAAAACACAAAGCCACCACACCGCACAAAACAAAAAAAAAACCCAAAAATTTTCCAAAAAAAAACCAAAAAATTTTTTCAAAGTAGTTGTTCGAATCCTCGGGTAAACGTTCGAATGCTTGGATTCTTGTTCGAATCTTTGGACATGCGTTCAATATTTTTGGATATACTTTGTCAAATCCTTGGGTAGGTTGTTCCATTTTTGGATAGATGTTGAAAATCCTCTGTTTGGATTGGTATTAGAATTCTTGGATAGATGTGTTCTAATCCTTGCACAAGTGTCGTAATCCTTAGGCTTGCCTTCCAATCAGTGTATACGTATTGTAATCCGTGTATAAGTGTTCATATCCTTGTACAAGTATTCGAATCCTTGTATAAGTATTCGAATCCTTACATAAGTATTCGAATCCTTGTATAAGTATTCGAATCCTTGTATAAGTATTCGAATCCTTGTATAAGTATTCGAATCCTTGTATAAGTATTCGAATCCTTGTATAAGTATTCGAATCCTTGTATAAGTATTCGAATCCTTGTATAAGTATTCGAATCCTTGTATAAGTATTCGAATCCTTGTATAAGTATTCGAATCCTTGTATAAGTATTCGAATCCTTGTATAAGTATTCGAATCCTTGTATAAGTATTCGAATCCTTGTATAAGTATTCGAATCCTTGTATAAGTATTCGAATCCTTGTATAAGTATTCGAATCCTTGTATAAGTATTCGAATCCTTGTATAAGTATTCGAATCCTTGTATAAGTATTCGAATCCTTGTATAAGTATTCGAATCCTTGTATAAGTATTCGAATCCTTGTATAAGTATTCGAATCCTTGTATAAGTATTCGAATCCTTGTATAAGTATTCGAATCCTTGTATAAGTATTCGAATCCTTGTATAAGTATTCGAATCCTTGTATAAGTATTCGAATCCTTGTATAAGTATTCGAATCCTTGTATAAGTATTCGAATCCTTGTATAAGTATTCGAATCCTTGTATAAGTATTCGAATCCTTGTATAAGTATTCGAATCCTTGTATAAGTATTCGAATCCTTGTATAAGTATTCGAATCCTTGTATAAGTATTCGAATCCTTGTATAAGTATTCGAATCCTTGTATAAGTATTCGAATCCTTGTATAAGTATTCGAATCCTTGTATAAGTATTCGAATCCTTGTATAAGTATTCGAATCCTTGTATAAGTATTCGAATCCTTGTATAAGTATTCGAATCCTTGTATAAGTATTCGAATCCTTGTATAAGTATTCGAATCCTTGTATAAGTATTCGAATCCTTGTATAAGTATTCGAATCCTTGTATAAGTATTCGAATCCTTGTATAAGTATTCGAATCCTTGTATAAGTATTCGAATCCTTGTATAAGTATTCGAATCCTTGTATAAGTATTCGAATCCTTGTATAAGTATTCGAATCCTTGTATAAGTATTCGAATCCTTGTATAAGTATTCGAATCCTTGTATAAGTATTCGAATCCTTGTATAAGTATTCGAATCCTTGTATAAGTATTCGAATCCTTGTATAAGTATTCGAATCCTTGTATAAGTATTCGAATCCTTGTATAAGTATTCGAATCCTTGTATAAGTATTCGAATCCTTGTATAAGTATTCGAATCCTTGTATAAGTATTCGAATCCTTGTATAAGTATTCGAATCCTTGTATAAGTATTCGAATCCTTGTATAAGTATTCGAATCCTTGTATAAGTATTCGAATCCTTGTATAAGTATTCGAATCCTTGTATAAGTATTCGAATCCTTGTATAAGTATTCGAATCCTTGTATAAGTATTCGAATCCTTGTATAAGTATTCGAATCCTTGTATAAGTATTCGAATCCTTGTATAAGTATTCGAATCCTTGTATAAGTATTCGAATCCTTGTATAAGTATTCGAATCCTTGTATAAGTATTCGAATCCTTGTATAAGTATTCGAATCCTTGTATAAGTATTCGAATCCTTGTATAAGTATTCGAATCCTTGTATAAGTATTCGAATCCTTGTATAAGTATTCGAATCCTTGTATAAGTATTCGAATCCTTGTATAAGTATTCGAATCCTTGTATAAGTATTCGAATCCTTGTATAAGTATTCGAATCCTTGTATAAGTATTCGAATCCTTGTATAAGTATTCGAATCCTTGTATAAGTATTCGAATCCTTGTATAAGTATTCGAATCCTTGTATAAGTATTCGAATCCTTGTATAAGTATTCGAATCCTTGTATAAGTATTCGAATCCTTGTATAAGTATTCGAATCCTTGTATAAGTATTCGAATCCTTGTATAAGTATTCGAATCCTTGTATAAGTATTCGAATCCTTGTATAAGTATTCGAATCCTTGTATAAGTATTCGAATCCTTGTATAAGTATTCGAATCCTTGTATAAGTATTCGAATCCTTGTATAAGTATTCGAATCCTTGTATAAGTATTCGAATCCTTGTATAAGTATTCGAATCCTTGTATAAGTATTCGAATCCTTGTATAAGTATTCGAATCCTTGTATAAGTATTCGAATCCTTGTATAAGTATTCGAATCCTTGTATAAGTATTCGAATCCTTGTATAAGTATTCGAATCCTTGTATAAGTATTCGAATCCTTGTATAAGTATTCGAATCCTTGTATAAGTATTCGAATCCTTGTATAAGTATTCGAATCCTTGTATAAGTATTCGAATCCTTGTATAAGTATTCGAATCCTTGTATAAGTATTCGAATCCTTGTATAAGTATTCGAATCCTTGTATAAGTATTCGAATCCTTGTATAAGTATTCGAATCCTTGTATAAGTATTCGAATCCTTGTATAAGTATTCGAATCCTTGTATAAGTATTCGAATCCTTGTATAAGTATTCGAATCCTTGTATAAGTATTCGAATCCTTGTATAAGTATTCGAATCCTTGTATAAGTATTCGAATCCTTGTATAAGTATTCGAATCCTTGTATAAGTATTCGAATCCTTGTATAAGTATTCGAATCCTTGTATAAGTATTCGAATCCTTGTATAAGTATTCGAATCCTTGTATAAGTATTCGAATCCTTGTATAAGTATTCGAATCCTTGTATAAGTATTCGAATCCTTGTATAAGTATTCGAATCCTTGTATAAGTATTCGAATCCTTGTATAAGTATTCGAATCCTTGTATAAGTATTCGAATCCTTGTATAAGTATTCGAATCCTTGTATAAGTATTCGAATCCTTGTATAAGTATTCGAATCCTTGTATAAGTATTCGAATCCTTGTATAAGTATTCGAATCCTTGTATAAGTATTCGAATCCTTGTATAAGTATTCGAATCCTTGTATAAGTATTCGAATCCTTGTATAAGTATTCGAATCCTTGTATAAGTATTCGAATCCTTGTATAAGTATTCGAATCCTTGTATAAGTATTCGAATCCTTGTATAAGTATTCGAATCCTTGTATAAGTATTCGAATCCTTGTATAAGTATTCGAATCCTTGTATAAGTATTCGAATCCTTGTATAAGTATTCGAATCCTTGTATAAGTATTCGAATCCTTGTATAAGTATTCGAATCCTTGTATAAGTATTCGAATCCTTGTATAAGTATTCGAATCCTTGTATAAGTATTCGAATCCTTGTATAAGTATTCGAATCCTTGTATAAGTATTCGAATCCTTGTATAAGTATTCGAATCCTTGTATAAGTATTCGAATCCTTGTATAAGTATTCGAATCCTTGTATAAGTATTCGAATCCTTGTATAAGTATTCGAATCCTTGTATAAGTATTCGAATCCTTGTATAAGTATTCGAATCCTTGTATAAGTATTCGAATCCTTGTATAAGTATTCGAATCCTTGTATAAGTATTCGAATCCTTGTATAAGTATTCGAATCCTTGTATAAGTATTCGAATCCTTGTATAAGTATTCGAATCCTTGTATAAGTATTCGAATCCTTGTATAAGTATTCGAATCCTTGTATAAGTATTCGAATCCTTGTATAAGTATTCGAATCCTTGTATAAGTATTCGAATCCTTGTATAAGTATTCGAATCCTTGTATAAGTATTCGAATCCTTGTATAAGTATTCGAATCCTTGTATAAGTATTCGAATCCTTGTATAAGTATTCGAATCCTTGTATAAGTATTCGAATCCTTGTATAAGTATTCGAATCCTTGTATAAGTATTCGAATCCTTGTATAAGTATTCGAATCCTTGTATAAGTATTCGAATCCTTGTATAAGTATTCGAATCCTTGTATAAGTATTCGAATCCTTGTATAAGTATTCGAATCCTTGTATAAGTATTCGAATCCTTGTATAAGTATTCGAATCCTTGTATAAGTATTCGAATCCTTGTATAAGTATTCGAATCCTTGTATAAGTATTCGAATCCTTGTATAAGTATTCGAATCCTTGTATAAGTATTCGAATCCTTGTATAAGTATTCGAATCCTTGTATAAGTATTCGAATCCTTGTATAAGTATTCGAATCCTTGTATAAGTATTCGAATCCTTGTATAAGTATTCGAATCCTTGTATAAGTATTCGAATCCTTGTATAAGTATTCGAATCCTTGTATAAGTATTCGAATCCTTGTATAAGTATTCGAATCCTTGTATAAGTATTCGAATCCTTGTATAAGTATTCGAATCCTTGTATAAGTATTCGAATCCTTGTATAAGTATTCGAATCCTTGTATAAGTATTCGAATCCTTGTATAAGTATTCGAATCCTTGTATAAGTATTCGAATCCTTGTATAAGTATTCGAATCCTTGTATAAGTATTCGAATCCTTGTATAAGTATTCGAATCCTTGTATAAGTATTCGAATCCTTGTATAAGTATTCGAATCCTTGTATAAGTATTCGAATCCTTGTATAAGTATTCGAATCCTTGTATAAGTATTCGAATCCTTGTATAAGTATTCGAATCCTTGTATAAGTATTCGAATCCTTGTATAAGTATTCGAATCCTTGTATAAGTATTCGAATCCTTGTATAAGTATTCGAATCCTTGTATAAGTATTCGAATCCTTGTATAAGTATTCGAATCCTTGTATAAGTATTCGAATCCTTGTATAAGTATTCGAATCCTTGTATAAGTATTCGAATCCTTGTATAAGTATTCGAATCCTTGTATAAGTATTCGAATCCTTGTATAAGTATTCGAATCCTTGTATAAGTATTCGAATCCTTGTATAAGTATTCGAATCCTTGTATAAGTATTCGAATCCTTGTATAAGTATTCGAATCCTTGTATAAGTATTCGAATCCTTGTATAAGTATTCGAATCCTTGTATAAGTATTCGAATCCTTGTATAAGTATTCGAATCCTTGTATAAGTATTCGAATCCTTGTATAAGTATTCGAATCCTTGTATAAGTATTCGAATCCTTGTATAAGTATTCGAATCCTTGTATAAGTATTCGAATCCTTGTATAAGTATTCGAATCCTTGTATAAGTATTCGAATCCTTGTATAAGTATTCGAATCCTTGTATAAGTATTCGAATCCTTGTATAAGTATTCGAATCCTTGTATAAGTATTCGAATCCTTGTATAAGTATTCGAATCCTTGTATAAGTATTCGAATCCTTGTATAAGTATTCGAATCCTTGTATAAGTATTCGAATCCTTGTATAAGTATTCGAATCCTTGTATAAGTATTCGAATCCTTGTATAAGTATTCGAATCCTTGTATAAGTATTCGAATCCTTGTATAAGTATTCGAATCCTGTTTCATCGGGCTGATTGATTTTTTGCTTTTATCTGATCTGAAGTAGCTTGGGTGGCGATGGTGATGATGATGATGATGATGATGATGATGATGATGATGATGATGATGATGATGATGATGATGATGATGATGATGATGATGATGATGATGATGAGGAGGAGGAGGAGGAGGAGGAGGAGGAGAAGGGTCTTGGATAAGGGCCTTGAGAGAGAGAGAGAGAGAGAGAGAGAGAGAGAGAGAGAGAGAGAGAGAGAGAGAGAGAGAGAAGAGGGGGGAGGGGAGTAGAAGTAATACACACTCCCTCATCCATTTATAAACCTTTGATTAACCCGGCGAGTCGGGACCGCCAACAGAGCCGAGAAGGAGCGAGACGAGGACATCATCCCATGTTCGGTTCCATCATAATGACGGAATTTGTTCGATGTGATCTCCGGTCGTAATTAGCGTCCATAGGCCTACAGGAATCGGCGGCTGCGGCGGCGGCGGCGGCATCGTGTCGTGTGTTGAAGCTTTTACTCCTTATTCGGTGTCGCAGTCGGGTTTTTGATGGATAGCCGCTGTGGCCGGACTCGTGTAGCGATGTATTGTGAGCTAGTTCCTGGGGGTGAGGGTAAGGGGGAGGGGGTGGGGGGTGTGGGGTCAAGTGATGTATTTTCATAATTCTCGGGTTGCTGTTTCTGATGGTAGGGGTTGCTTCCGATCTCGCGTTTTTTATGTTCCGTTTTTCATTCTCGCTTGCTCTTTCTGTTTATCTTTCTCATTGCTGTCTCTCTCTATCTACCTATTTGCCTCAGATAGATAGGTGATGTATGTGTGTAGGAAACACATACTGTACGCATACATGCCTACAATTACACACGGTGTATAGTCATCCGCAACCACAACTAAATTTCAACATGATTTATCACGATCAGATGAAAGTAGATATCATGAAAGTTCCTAGATTCCGTTCCGTCCTGAGCCCGTTGTGGAATTCGCTCGTTTGGGACCTCGTCTTCTTAACTTCCAATTTATTTTGAAATAAGTGCGTCTTCGAAGAGAATGGACGCGTTAATTACACATTAATTTCCCGAGTTGGCAATTATGCGCCGGCTTCGTTATACCGTGTCGCCACAACGCACGGCTGGTGAGACTCGAAAGGGGAAGGGGTTATCTCGTACCCTCTGCTTTCCGCCTTTGCCCCCTTTCGGAATTGGTCTAACGCTGTCACGGTCATCCCGACACAACGGCCTTGGTCTGAGACACGGCCCAGACCTCCCTCTACCATGGTCCGGAGCCTTAGATTCATGGTCTTTAATTACATAGTGTGAGGAGCAGGCAGATGGGCCAAGCTGCGTCCGGGAGGTAATTAATTTACAGATTGGGCGACGAAGCTGGTCTCTAGTGCGCCTGGTGGGGGGTAGGGGTGAAGGGTGAAGTGGCGGGTGTAGAGAGTAGGTAGGGAGGGGTAGGTGTAGGTGTAGGTGTAAGGGAGGCTTTGGGAGTAGCGTTGGCTGTAGGAGAATGGGACGGTTTCGCTCGTGTGGCAGGGGAAGAGGGGCCATGTACAGGTGGTCACAGGCGTTATTGAAATCCATATCGGGAGGATCGAAGCTACTACATCAAGGAGATCGGTTGGTATTTGTATATGGATTGCGCGTATTCCATCAGATTCCGTGCAGTATTTGCGAAGGGACGGAGGAGTTATGGCTTATATGAAGTTGTACGCACCGGTAGATGGAAGACATGTAGGTGAATGGAGGCTGTGTAGGGCAGTCCGAGTGAATGGTCATTCTTTGTGGTCACTCTTCAAGACCTCTTTGAGACGGTACCACGGAACGCCCCCGCCCCTACCCCCACGCCCACCCCTGGGAACCCCTCGCTGCCCCACACCTCTCCCGGCCACACCATCCTGGCCTACACCATCACAACACAACCTGCACCTCCTTACTACTGCGTTACACGGCCTAATGTCGGAGTTACCGGCGGGAGAGCCTGAATGACCGTAATGCAGCACCGCCATTACGCCATTACGACCTCTGCCCAGTCCCTCGCCATGCCAGTTACCCATTGTGTTTGGCCGGAAAATCTATAATGCCGGAAATGTTTTATCGTTTTGCATGCATTAAGTCGCAGGTAATAGGCCTCTCTCGGGTGGGGTAGATAGACCTCTACCCCCCTCCTCCCTTCCTCTCTCCGCCCCCCCTTCCCTCTCCGCCCCGGGACTGACCAGAGGGCAGGCCTAAGGGCTGGTCTTCATCAGAACCGAGAATTAAGGTTTCCGGACCTCCTAACGGGAAGCGACCGGCTGGCTTGGTGGCTGCTTCGTGACGCACATGGAAGATTTTGGGTAGAACCACTCTCTTTTCTCTCTCTCTCTCTCTCTCTCTCTCTCTCTCTCTCTCTCTCTCTCTCTCTCTCTCTCTCTCTCTCTCTCTCTCTCTCTCCTCTCTCCTCCCTCCCCCCTCCTCCCTCCCTCCCTCCCTCCTCCTCCCTCCCTCCCTCCCTCTCCTCTCTCTCCCTCTCTCTCCTCTCTCTCTCTCTCTCCCCTCTCTCTCTCTCTCTCTCTCTCTCCTCTCTCTCTCCCTCTCTCTCTCTCTCTCTCTCTCTCTCTCTCTCTCTCTCTCTCTCTCTCTCTCTCTCTCTCTCTCTCTCTCTCTCTCTCTCTCTCTCTCTCTCCCTCTCCCTCTTTCTCCCTCTCTCTCCCCCCCTTTTTTTGGCCTCCCTAGGCCTAAATATGCATAGAGAAATCCCGGTAGGTCGTGGATCCTGCTACTGGGTGGTCATCACTGGTTCGCCACTCTCCCGGAATAACAGAATAGCTTATCTCTTGTCCGGTATTTGGTTCCGTTTTCGCGAGGACTGTTAATTTCTTCGGATAATATGAAGACGGAGGATGGGGATGGGTATGGCAGGGGGGAGGGGGTTAAGAGGGTGAGTAGCGGGAGGAGGGAAGGGGGGGGGGGTGAAGGGTGCGTGTTCCATGATACACAAGCACTTCCGGACCCCAGGCACACACGACCCCCAGGCGCCGTGTAGATAACACTCTGATTATGCTTATTGTCACTTAATGTGGGCTCGTGTGTGTCAGCGTGTTTGTGTGTTGACTGGGAAGCTCTGTGTGTGTGTGTGTGTGTGTTTGTGTATATGTATGTGTGTGTGTGTGTGTTTGTGTGTGTGTGTGTGTGTGTG
>NW_028234412.1:11640720-11645720 GCF_977035675.1 Penaeus japonicus
GTGCGTTGGAAAATCTCATGCATAGTACTGTGTGTGTGTGTGTCTGTGTGTCTGTGTCTGTGTCTGTGTCAGTGTCAGTGTCTGTTTGTGCGTGTGCGTGTGCGTGATCATGTAATGTATAATTTATGTATGTATGTACTCATACACCGCGTACATACGTGAATAAGGGGGAGGACAGCTCATAAAGGATCAAAAGAAATGAGGGAGAGGAGACTCATCGTAAGTAAGAGCTTATGAGTATCCTGTTATTTACCGCCTAATGTCATGCTATTATTGCTAGCCCGAGCATGATGCCGTCGCTAGGATCCTGACAGTGAGTGGGAGGAGGGGGGAGGGGGAGGTAGGGTTATTTATGAGGTTGGGTATGGTGTGGGGGGGGGCATTGGGTATGATGGTAGGGGGGTTCTCGGAAAATAGTGGGGGTTGGAGGGGTATGTTTCTTCTAATTAAAGACAGCAATTATGGCTAATGATCTGTTGAGAAAAGGTTTGCGCTGAAAAGGACGATAAAGTAACTGAGAATCAGGCCTTTGAGAAGCGCCTGGTGTTTGGGACATTCCGATTGGTTGACTTTTTTCTCTTATTCTTGTATGGCTTTTGTATTCTTTTACATCTTTTGTAAAACACTCCGATTTGCGATCATTTTGATATTCTTTTTATTAATTTTTTGTATTTCACTTCGATTGGTGTTTTTTGTCATTGTTTTAATTTTCTTTTATTGGTTTTATCTGTAAGACTCTGATTATTGATTTTATAATTTTTTTATTTATTTATTCTTCTCTTGTTTTATGTTTTTTTATATCTTTGTAAGTCACTTCGAGTGGTTGACCACTTGTTTTTATTTATTTTTCATCATCGGTCTCTTGTTTATTATTATATTTTTTTTACGTTAATCACTTCGACTGGTAATCTTTTAACTTATATATATATATTTTTTCTTTTATTTTCTTTTTTCTTTTCGCTTTTTCTTTCTTTTTTAATGTTTTTCATATCTAATATCTTTTACATCAGTACCGTGTTTCCTACACGTGTTTGTATCATTAGTAGTGCGAAGCTTGAAGACGGCGATACTGAGAAATAACACGGGAGGGGGAGGAGAGGGGAGGGGGGATGGGGGTGGGGATGGGGACGGGGATGGGGATGGGGGTGGGGAGGAGAAGGGGACCCGAAGGAAGCTGTAATTATCATACCCAATTTCCGTTCCCGTCAGAACCTCGTTATCTCCGGCGAGAGAGACTGTCGGTAGGTCTATGTGCTCTTTCTCTCTTCTCTTCTCTTATCTTCTCTTCTTGTCTCTTTTCTCTCCTCTCCTATCCTCTACTCCCATCTCCTCTGTTCTCCTCTCCTCCCATCTCTCTTCTTTTCTCCCTCCTTCCCTCTCTCCTTTCTTCTTCTCTTTCTCTCTTCCATTATCTTGTTCCCTCCCCTCCCTCCCTTTCTCTCCTTCTCTTTCTCCCTCCATAATTACTTCTCTCCTTCTCTCTCTTCCTTCCTCCCTCCTCTCTCTCTCTCTCTCTCCCTCTCCCTCTCCCTCCCTCCCTCCCTCCCTCCCTCCCTCCCCCTCCCCCCTCTCCCTGTTTCTCCCTCTCTCTCTCTTCCTCTCTCTCTCCCTCCCTCCCTCTCTCTCTATCTCTCCCTCCTTCCCTCCCTCCCTCCCTCCCTTCCCATCCCCCTCCCCTTCCCCCCTCTCCTCCTCTCTCTCTCCCTCCCTCCCTCCTCCCTCCTCTCTCCCTCCTCTCCCTCCCCCCCTCCCTCCTTCCCTCCTCCCCCTCCCCCCCTCCTCCTCCCCCCCCCTCCCTCCTCCCCCTCCTCCCCTCCTCTCCCTCCCTCCTCCTCTCTTCCTCCTCCCTCCCCTCCTCCTCCTTCCTCCCTCCCTCCCTCCCTCCTTCCTTCCTCCCTCCCTCCCTCCCTCCCTCCCTCCCTCCCTCCCTCCCTCCCTCCCTCCTTCATTCTTTTCTCTTCTCTTCTATTATATGTGAGAAAGTTATTACTACGAGATTGTACTTAGTTATGTACGTAAACGCTCGTACGTGGCACGCCCGTGAAAGATTCTTCATTCATTGTGTTTTTAACCGGAAGTTCAGAGAGAGCGCAGTGTCGTTTTGGTCGTCGCGTGTGAATAGTGTGGACCGTATGTTGTTGTGGAGATTGTCTTTTGTTTTTTTTCCGTGACGTTAGGTCCGAGTTATGGTGTAGAGGGTTGCTCTTTCTGTCTTTTATTTTTTCTTTGCGATGGTTTTGGAAAAAAAGTATATTGTGCGTTAAAGACGAAGAATTCTATCCATTTTATGACAGTTTTTGGCTTCGGATGATGTGACGTCACAGCTGGGAGGTCGTTTCATAACCGACATGCCACAGGAGTCCAGATCACTAACTCTATTAGCATTTCCGTAGACATAGCCAGCGCGACGGTTTGCCGGCAGATGAATGGCACACCCATTATTTCAAGGCAAATAAGAGTGTTTAACATATAGCCCAGCTGTAATAGCCACTTAGGAACACTTAACTGCTGTAATCACACACATTACTCTCCCGTTGCAGGTATGTGCGGCACGCTGGGAGGACCTCGGTTCCCCCATGTCTCCCCCCCCCCTCCCTGTGAGAGGCAAGGTAAGAGATCGTATGTAAACCCCTCCCCCCCTCCCCCTTCCCCGGTCTCGACTTACCCCAACCCCTCTCCTATTCCCCTGGCTTTGCCCCCCACCCCACCCCCCTCAGGCACTGCGGTCTGGATGACTGGATCAGGTGACTGTCTGTCTTCTCCGTACGAGTTCTTGTTTTTGTTCTTGTTCTCAGTTCTGTCCTTGTTTTTGTCTTGCCCCCTCCCCCCCCCTTTTTTTATTTTCGTATGTTACTCCGATTAGGGTCTTTTGGGGGAGATTTTTATTAGCATTCTGCCGAAACCTCTTATTTGATACCATTATTATTAGACATGTTTATCTTTACTAGATAAGAATTGCGTGGCACCATGTTATTTATTGCCATTTTTTATTTGTATTTTTTCCTCTTTCTCTTTTTTTTTCCCTTTTTTTTATTGCTCGGTCGTCTCCTTCGCGACAAAAGGTGCACGTTGTTAGGCGGGTCCCGTGAGGTCCCCCAGGCGGCCGTCGTTCGAGCGGCTTCCTCTCCACGACCGGCGGCGAGCAAGAGGGTTAACAAGACCTGTAATGAGGCATAACCCGCGGACCCGATAAGTCGTCGCAAACCCGGCATTACGACGGCGCGAAACCGCCCGGGTCGCCGCCGAGAAAGTCAACGCGTCACCGGTGTTGACGGCGCGGGTGATGGACGGGTGACAATCGCTCGTTTTATGTTTTTTTTTTTTTTTCCTTTTTCTTCTTTGTGGAGTTATTTGTCTCTTTGTAAGGTGTTTTTTTTTCTCGTGTCGGTATGCGGTTGCTGTTTTTTTTTTTTTTTTTTTTTTTTTTTTTTTTTTTTTTTTTTTTTTTTTTTTTTTTTTTTTGTGTGGTGTGTGTGTGTGTGTGTGTGTGTGTGTGTGTGTGTGTGTGTGTGTGTGTGTGTGTGAGAGAGAGAGAGAGAGAGAGAGAGAAAGTATGTATGTATTTATGTATGTATGCATATATGCATGTATATATGTATATGTATGTATGAATATATGTAGTTATAGTTGTGTATAGTGTTGTCTCTTGTGTGCCTATTTGTATGCATGTGACTGCTTGTATGTTTATGGTGGTAGGAGTGCTTGTATCTCTGTGTACCGAAGCGCAAATAAATATCCACCCATATTACCTAACAAACAAATAAACAGACAACCACCACAGCTCTTAATTACACCCCTTTCCCCCCCCGCACTAAAAAAGAAAACCAAGCCATTACCACGTAGAGAGTAAAATTAACACGAAGGAATAAATATGCAGGAGGGAGCGCGTTAAAAGAGATTAGTGTGAGAGGCCAAAGTGGCGTGGGAATCCCGTTGTTGGTTCATCTGCCAAGTATGTGAGCTGGACGGAATGGCCTTGCTCTTGTCATGACCGAACTATGCCCCTGTTTGATAGTTTTTTTTTTCGTTTTTTTTTCGTTTTTTTTTAGGAGGTTGGGTGGAAGGGAGTGGAGGTGGGTGGTTGTTTAGAATTTTTGTAATGGCGTGACCGCGATTGGGTTTCTGTTTAGGTGTTTTGGAATTGTTGGTGAGTTTGATAGTAAGTTAGTCGTAGGTTGAATAAAGCAAACAGTGTATCTGTATTTCAGCTATCGATCAAAATGGGAAACATACCTTGCAACTTTTATATTTCGAAACATTCCGGAATTGGACTGAAAATGTACAAAATGTTTGCCATCTTTAGAATAGGAAATAAGAATCTCGTATTTCTCTTCCTTGTTACATTTCTCCCATGGACCAAAAGGACCTAAGAAATATTTAATTTGCAATTAGACTTAAAATATATACTCGCGAAAAACAGACTAAAAACATACTTATAATTTGTAGAAGTAAAAAAAATCCTAACCCTCGCCTTGTATGGCCAAAATGATCTAAGAAATAAAAAAAAAAAAATAAAAAAATAAAATAACGCACCTCACAATTACAATTAAACTTTAATAAAGAGATATACACGCGGAAAAATGACATCAAAATACATATACGCAATTCGTAGAAGTAGTAGAAAGCGATAGTATATCTACACCCCTGCAATTAGACTTTGGAAATATACAGAAAAGAGAAAGACAAAAAAATCACATGTATTCCTCCGCATTCTCACCCGCCGCGTCGCTTCGCATCTCGCACGGGAGGCAAAACGGCACCCTGTAATTGAGTGTTTTATCAACGGCTGACGGATGGTTATGACAGGTGGGACTCGGCGGTGAAGGGGACCCATTTCTCTTCATTATCTCCGAGGGGACGATTACAGGTGAGGATAGCAGGCCTGAAAACAATCAAGACACGGAGAACATCCTTTTGTCATTTGTCTCTGCGGTCGAGGTAAGGGAGGATAGGGGGAGGGGGAGGGAGTGGGAGAGGGTGAGGGTGAGGGTGAGGGTGAG
>NW_028234412.1:11650720-11660720 GCF_977035675.1 Penaeus japonicus
GACGGAGGTCGAGACGGAGGGCGAGACAAGCGAGCGCATCCCGAGGACTTCCCGAGGGATCTCCCACCCAACCGCTCAGTCAATGTTCCTTGAAGCCGTGGCTTTGCGACCGAACAAAGACCTCCCCCTAAGCTCCGGTTAGAGAGGTGTGCCGCGCGGGGGCTTTCAAACGCCCCCGGTGTACCCTACCCGCCGGAGGGCATCGGGAGACGAGGCCTTGTTGGGCGAGAGGGCTTATAAACTTCCCCGGTTTCGTGCAAGAACCGATGTCGGAGGCGCCCCAAACGGCCCTTTTTTGTATAAATATATTTAACCGCGACCTAACACTGCGTATTTTTCTCCCTTTTGAGTGACTCCTTCCTTTATATGGCCGCCTGTTCGATGAATAGCATCGGTGTTGCTTACGTGGAGCGCGAGGCGTTTTAGTATCTCTTCGGCTCGGCCGTCGGGGTCGAGTGGCGCTGCGCCCGCTTCCAGGCAGTCAGTCGGACGCAAAGACCGTGTGAGGGAAAGGGTTAGGTCAGAGGGTAAGGGAAGGCAAGGGGAAAGGTAAAGGAAAGCAAGGAGAGGGAAAGGAAAGGCAAGGAGAAAGATAAAGGAAGGGCTGTGGAATGGCAAGGAAAAACGAACGATAACTTACAGAAGACAAAGAGGAAAGCAACATAGGGGAATGCAAAAGGAAAGAAGAGAAGAGAGAATGAAAGGGGGAGACAGAGACAGAGAGAAGGTAGATGGCAAGGGGGAGAAGATGCCTTGCCTTATGTCCGTGTTAGTGTAATCTCGTAAGCTGGACTCGGCATTTGTCGCTAATCCGGATGATCAAGGTTCTGATACCAGGTAGACGCGGGCCCTTCAGGTCGGGGGAGGGGGGGGGGCGACTCCGATGGAAAGACCTTGAGAGTTTTTAATGCTGTGTGTTTTTCTTTGATTTGTTATCGTTATCTTTGGGATTAGCATCATCATTTGATCGTGTTATTGTCATTATCATTATCCTAATTATCGTCATCATTCTCGAAATTAGCGTTATGTTGTTTTTTCATCATTATCATCATCACTGTTACTTTTAAAGCAACGGTACTATCATTACTATTATTGTTACTAATAATACCACTGCTAACCACTACTACCGCTGCCCATGTTGCTATTAATACTACCACCACAGTCCTCATAATCATCCTTATGACTCGTTGACCATTCTCTTCTTCAGAATATCAGAATAACACACATATTAATCTTATTTATTGTTCCACGTATCATCCCCAAACATCAATCATCACCATCACCACCAGAAGAATAATCATTGCCTATTTATCTCTCTGTTTTCCTTTGTATGTTGTTTTGCGGGGTTTACAATTATACCATTAGTTATATCTGTAATTAGGTAAATAATATGCACTCTTTTTACCTTTCCTGTCAGCTGGTTTGACAGCTTGACTGCCCCCTCCCTTTTGATAGAGATCTTAGCTGCTAAACGTTTAATGATGTCGGCCAGTTATCATGGTTCACCAGCTGCCGAGCGAATTCCACCTGTTGCTATGTCACCTGAGGTTTCATGGCAGCCACTCTAGGTCGTCTGTGTAGGTTGTCATGACTGGGAATGGATTCGCGTGGTTACTTCCAGGGTTGTGCTAGAGTTTCTCTTTTTTTTCGTTGGTCTTAGCCTTCGGGTGAGAGGTTGGGGGGTGTATTTATCCGTGAGATTTTTAATGAATGAAGAGATAAAGGTGTGTTCCTGTATGTATTGAAGGGGGGGGGATGTATGTACGCTATGTTGTTGTCTCTCTAGGTTCATATTAAATATCGGCGGGGACTCTGATGGTGATGTTATTTTAGCGTCGGGTGATGTGTTGGGCATGTGGCGGGGCCTTGCCGAGGTGATGTGCCGGGGCCTCGGATGCCTCTGATGCCCAGGGTGATCGGGAGCGCGCCGGCATCTTCCGTCTTTGTGGAGGTGCTGTCCTTCCCTCCCTTCCTCTCTCCCGCCCCTCATTCCAGAACTTAATCCTCCCTCCTTTCTCGGGCCCTCTCCTCTTCCTCCCCTCCTTCCTTTAATTCATCTGATAATTCTTTTTCTTCTTGTGCTTCTCTTTTCTTCCTTCCAATCTTTCCTCCCTTTTCTCCCTCCTTCCTTTCTATCTTCTTTCTCTTCCTTCCTTCCTTCTTTTTCTTCCTCCGTCCCCTCTTCCCTCCCTTCCTTCCTCGCGCCATATCTCATTCCATCTTTTAATCTTTTATCCTTCTTGCTTCCTCTATCCCTTTTATTCCCTCCTCTTTCTTCCCATCATCCTTTCCTCCTTTCTCCCCGTCCCCTCTTCCCACCCTTCCATCTCACCGGCCCTCACTCCCTCTGTTCCTCCTTCCTCCTTCCTCCTTCCTCCTGCAGCTGATTCGTCATCTCGAGGCGCTGTTGGGCAAGCTGAGTGAGTCTGCGTGACGTCGAGACCTCCATTTTCCTCTCGCATCACAGGGAATGCCAGAAAGCCAGGCTCAGAGCTGTTGGAAAATGTTAATTGTTGGTAAGCTGTCTGGGGTGTCCAGGAGATCCCAAGGTCTGGCCGGTCTTGTGTTCCCTACCAACATTATCAGCTGCCACCAGGAGCTCCCCCCCGCACGCCATTTTTACCTGTAGTGACACCTAGGCGAAGGGCCACTTCGCTGCGGCCACGTCTCGCTCCCCATACCCTCTGCCGCCCTGCCGTCAGCTGCGAATCAGTCTTGCCCTTTTTGCAGAAGTACGTCAGGGTCGAATATCGCTCGCGACGCCCTCGCCCCATAGCCTCTTTCAGACGCGGACGCAAACACTCGCGATTTTTTACCTTGTGTTACGACGCTCTATGTAAGAGATTTGCAGAGAGATAAGGCGGGATGAGCAATGCACTCCGCAAACGACTTTAACCCATATACGCAAGGAGAACAAGGTCATTATAGGTTGCCTCACAAATATATGCAGATGAATGGACCGTTTTTATTTTGTATCCTGGGCTCAGTGCGCGTACGGGTGAGATTAGCGTGGCGCTTTGATGGATGCCGAGGGGCTGGTCGAGAGTCAGGCGCAGCGCAAACTTGACTGTGTTTACGCCCGTTGGAAGGCCTGTTTTCACGCAAGAGGCTGCGCGCATTTTTAGCATTGCTCGAGGAATAATAAAAAAAAAAAGCTGTGGGAGTTTTTCGTCTGCTGGAAGTCTAGTTTTAAACTCCCAAGTAACAGGCAGTGTACATCAACACTCCCTGTGTGGTAATCCTCAGTTCTTAACACACATGGTGGGAAAAAAAAATCCCTCTCACAGTGTTTCATAACGCGAATGGATGATGTACAGGCAGTGGGATGTTGGGTGTTTATTGTGACGCTCGGTGTTCGACGCACTTGGCAGGTGATTCTTCATCTCTAATCCTCTGGAGGAAGGAGGAAGAGACAGGGCGAGAAAGAGAGGGGAAGGCGGATTAAAAGTCGGGAATAAGAACAGAGAGAGGTGGAGAGAGTAGAGAGGGGAGTGAGGGAGGGAGAGGGGGAGGGGGAGTGAGGTAGGGAGAGGGGGAGGGGGAGGGGGAACACTCACCCACAACAACGCATCTTTCTCAAGGCGGTTTCACCATCTCACAGTTAAATAGTCAACAGTGTAAACAGGATTAAGTTGTGATGAGTCACTCCTTTCGCAAAGACGGTACCCCTTTGGTCGGATGACGGAGGGCGGCGCGCGGGTTACAGCGCCCTCGACCTCGCCTTCGGGTGCCCCTCGTCAGGCATGGTTCCGTGAGGACGTCGGCAACGGCGAAGGCGGCGGAGGCGGCGGAGGCGGCGATGAGAGCGACGCGTGACCTTGCCAAGACGCTGCACTCAATGGCTCCGCGCTGGCCCAGGGTAAACACGCGTCGAGGAAGTGAATTCTTGAAGAGCTTCGTTCGCGGCGGAGCAAATAAAAGTTATTCTTTTGCGAGAGCTCATTCTTTGCGTATTATTTTTTTTCATCATAAGGAATGGATGGTTGTATGGATGAATGAATAAATACGTAAATAGATAGATAATAGGTAGGTGGATGAGTGGAGTGCACGAAATAGAAAGACATTAGCGATTATAGTTATAAAAGACCGTTCACGATGAAGATATGGATTCTTTTCCTTTTGAAGTCCTGCCGAAGCGTCCCTGTGCCGCATGCCGTACCCCGTTTCATTGCTTCATTTTATTTGTTTGTTGTTCGAGAGACTCGTGTTGACTAGTGTTTATTTTTGGGGTTGGTTCGAGTGCATGTGTTGTTGCAGATGGTCATGCGATATTGATTGAGCGATGATTGCAAGAGCGGGAATGATGTTGACAAGTTGTGACAGGGATGAGCGTCTCAGAAATCATGATGATGCATAACTCTTTGTAGATTATTTTAGTGATGATTTGGAAGGGAAAAAAAGGAAAATATTCATCGCAGGGACAGGGGGTAGCTAGGGTTGTGGCGTACCCATGGGAAGAGGAAGAGGGGGAGGGTACGAGCAAGCATCATAAGGGGAAGGAGGGAGCGAGGGAGGGAGGGAGGGGAGAGATAGATTGAATGATGAAAAAAAAAGAGAAAAAGAAACAGAAAAAAAGAAAGAGAAAGTGAGAGATTAGTGGAGAGAGAGGTGGGAGTGGCGAGGGAGTACAGAGGAATTTAAAGGGAAGACTGTATGCCGAGAGGGGAAGAGGATGAGAGAGAGAGAGAGAGAGAGAGAGAGAGAGAGAGAGAGAGAGAGAGAGAGAGAGAGAGAGAGAGAGAGAGAGAGAGAGCGAGAGCGAGCAGGGCAGTTGCGAAAGGGGAACAAAACACGGACGAGAAGCGTGAGCCACAGTACGGCAGGATGTAAGAAGTTTCTGGTACAGCCGGTATGATCAGAAAAAAAAAACTTTCATGTACGCCCCCTTGCCCACCTTCGCATGCAGGCTATTCTCGCTCATGTTACAGAGTGTGATTGAGGCTATATTACTGTGGCTTCAGCGGACGCCACATGGTACCCATTACCGTGCAGTCCGCTTAAACGCATAAACGTTTAAGCAATGCAAAGTTTTTACTTCGCGGAGAGTTTTTTTTTCACTCTTTCTCCCTCTCTCCCTCTCTCCCTCTCTCCCTCTCTCTCACTCTCCCCCCCTCCCACCCCCCACCCCCCCACCCCTCTCTCTCTCTCTCTCTCTCTCTCTCTCTCTCTCTCTCCCTCTCTCCCTCTCTCCCTCTCTCTCTCTCTCCCTCTCTCCCTCTCTCACTCTCTCACTCTCCCTCTCCCTCCCTCTCTCCCTCTCCCTCTCCCGCTCCCGCTCCCGCTCTCTCTCCTTATCTATCTTTATTTATTCATTTATCTATTCATTCATTCCGTCACGAAATCCGCTATGTTATGATGTCCTCTTCTGATATATGGATTTGCTGTGTTGGTTTGTGTACATGATGTATGGATTTGTATGTGTTAGTATGATGTGTGTACATCTATGGGTATCGTGTTATGTATGTGCGTATACATGTATGGATGTGTGTATGTATATGTATAATATATTTTTGTGTGTACGTAGTTGTTCTCTCTCTTAGTGTGTACCTTTTATATGACCGTGCGTGTGTATGTATGTATGTATGTATGTATGTATGTATGTATGTATGTGCAGACGTAAGTGAGGGTATGGACGAGGGACAATGCCGGTGATGGCCCGCACCCTCCTTATCCTTCCCCCCCTCCCCATCCCGACCCCCACCCATACCCTTTCTCCTTTTCTTATCCCTCCCCCTCCCCTCTCCCCATCCCCTCCCCATTCTCTCGCCCTCCATTCCCCATCCTCCTCCCGTCCCATTCTTACCCTCGCCCCCCCCTCACCCTCAGCCTTCTCCCTTATTCCCCCTCCCCTCTTTCTTCCTTCCCTCCTCCCCTCCTCCCCTCCTCCCCTCCTCCCCTCCTCCCCTCCTCCCCTCTTCCCCTTCTTCAATGCACCATATCCTGTGTGGTATGTTGTCCATAGAGGAGGTAGGGATAGAGGAATGAAAAAATGAGGAGGAGGAGGAGGAGGAGGAGGAGGAGGAGGAGGAGGAGGAGGAGGAGGAGGAGGAGGAGGAGGAGGGGGAGGAGGGGGGAGGTGGAGATGAGGAATGATTATGATGATGATGATGAGGATGATTTTGATGATGATGATGATGATGATGATGATGATGATGATGATGATGATGATGATGATGATGATGATGATGATGATGAGGAGGAGGAGGAGGAGGAGGAGGAGGGAGAAATAGTAGAAGAATGATAAAGAACAAAAAAAAGTATGAGGAAGAAGAAAAAAGTAGGAGAAGAAGAAGAAAGTAGAAGAAGGACAAGATTTTCCTCCTTTTTGGATAAGAGAAACACTCTCGAGGCTTGCAGTTTTTCGATGTGTTTGTCTCAGACGGCAATGTTGTTCTTGATACATTATTTTTGTTTATTATTATTATTATTATTATTATTATTATTATTGTAAGTTGTTATTTTTGATATCGATATTATAATTATTATCACCATTATTATTGGTGTTGTTGTCAATTCTACTTATTACTTTATTACTATCATTATTGTTATTTATTATTTATTATTATTATTATTGTTATTGTTATTATTATTATTATTATTATTATTATTATTATTATTATTATTTTCCTTCCCTTTCCTTTCTTTTTACTTACCCGTGAGCCTCTGAAGTAGTGCTGCGACGAACATGTAATTTTATGACACATTGCCATGAAATCAAATAAAGACCATCGGATTTGTCACGCATGGAGGGTACCTTTGGCCACGCTCGGTGAGGCACTGCGCCTGCGGAGACCTCTCACTCTGTGGTTTGTTCTTCTATTTCTTCTCTTTCTGTCTCTCTTTCTTTATCCCTCTCCATCTATTTCTCCCTATCCATCACTTTCCCCATCTCTTTTCTCCCATTCTTTCTCTCTCTCTTTCTCCTTGATCTCTCTCCCTCCCCTCCCCCTCCCCTCCTCCCTCCTCCCCACTCCTTCCCTCTCTCCTTCCCCTCACCCCTCTCTCCCTCACTTTCCCTCACTCCCTCCCTCTCTCTCCTTCCCGCCTTCCCCCCTTCCACCTCTCCCCACCCCCTGAATGAAGCATCGATAGTATTACTTAGTTCGCATACGCATCAAGGACCCACGCGATGGTCAAGGTCCTTTAGGAGTCGCACTGATCAACCTTTCCCGCAGTGCTTTTCCTCCGCGTTTTCTCCTCCTTTTTATTTTGCTGTTGTTCTTGATTCTCTGCCCCTTACTCTCCCCATCGTCTCCCTCCTCCATCCGCTCATCTTCCCTCCTCCCCCCCTTTTCCCTCTTCATTTCTTCCCCCCTTCTGTCATCTTTCTTCCCTTTCCTCTTCCCCTAGCGTCCTCCTCCCGCTCTCCCCTTCTCTTTTCTCCTTCTATCCCTTTTCCCCTTCTTCCCCCACCTCCTCTTCCCCTCTATTCCTCCCTTCTCCCTCCCTCCCTCCCTCTCTCTCTCCTCCCCTCTACTCCTCCCCTCCCATCCCCTCCCCACGCATACCCCTTCCCCCTCCCCTCCCCACGCATACCCCTTCCCCCCTCCCCTCCCCACGCATACCCCTTCCCCCCTCCCCTCCCCACGCATACCCCTAACCCCCTCCCCCCTTTATGCCATAGAATGCTAGCACGATTCGCCACGCTCTTTACTCCGGACGTCTGACATATAGGCCGTGAAGGAGCCACTCAGGGAGCCACGGCTTAACGTGCGCGGCGCCTCCTTGGGAGATTTACCTGAACGTGTCACACCGACGCGACGCCGTGGCCACATCGTGAGGTCGGGGCGTAGGGTTCTAGGGGAAGGGGAAGGAATTGGAAGGGGAGGGGGAGGGGGAGGGGTGGAGGAGGAGGGGAGGTGGAGGTGGAGGTGGAGGTGGAGGGGAGGTGGAGGTGGAGGGGAGGAGAAGGAGGAGTACGAGGGGAGGAGAAGGAGGAGGACGAGGGGAGGAGGAGGAGGATGGGAGGCTGGGAGCAATAAGGGGAAGAGGAGGTGGAAATGGAGGTGGAGGTGGATCAGGAGAAGGAGGAAGATGTGGGGGAGGGGAGGGGAGGGGAGGGGAGGGGATTGTGAATATCCTCGCTAGCTTACGCTGGGTTCCTTGGAGCTCGCGTTTCGCATCATTTTCGGAGACGTGTTTCGAGATCGCGTCGCCGTCTAGACGGCAGAGCCGCACCCACCTCCTCGTCCTTCTCCTCCTCCTCCCCCTCCTCATCCTTCTCCTCCTCCTCCTCCTCCTCCTCCTCCTCCTCCTCATCCTCCTCCCCCTCCTCCTTCTCCTCCTCCTCCTCCTCCTCCTCCTCCTCCTCCTCCTCCTCCTTCTCCTCCTTCTCTTAGCCTTCTCAATCATCCGCTCTCGCCTTCACCTCGGAAGACCTTCGTTCCCTTCAGCTTCAGGAACCTTGCTTCAGGACTAGAGAGACACCCGTAACCCCCCCCCCCCCATGTCTGCCTCGTCCTGGGCGCCAGCGTCTCGTTAACTTCAATCACGCCAGCCGATGCCACTCGCTCGTCTACCGTGCGGCTGCGCTTTCCTTTCCCGATCGTTTTTCCGTCCCGATAAGGTGGGAGTGAGCTGATAAGGGAACCCTCCTTATCGCGAGCAGGAAGAGAGGCGCGTGAGTAGCTGAGCTCAAGCGACGCGGCGACACCAAGCTAGGCCTAGGGGAGGTGGACGGCGGACTGTGTGTGCGTGGAGCGGTCGGGCGGAGGGAGAAGTTGATACTGGGTGGGAGTGCTGACTCTTGTTATGATTCACTCGGGCTAATGTTTCATGGTGCCACGCCTCCTTGGCCCTGTGCCACCCGGGTCCCCCCTACCTTCCCTCAACCCTACCCCCTCCCCTGTTAACCCTGCCTTGCCTCCCCCTCTGCATCTCTTACCCACGCACCCCCTCTCACCCTCTCTCCCCGTCCCCCATCCTCCCCTCTCTCTCCCGATGCCCCGTCGCCGCCCTCCCCGCCCTCCCAGCCCGCGATATCAATGAAATATGCCATTCTCTTCCTGGCAAGTGTAGAGACGCGGCGCCTCCCGGATTGCAAGATCTGGCTTTTCTGGGTTATATCCTGTTCCCGTCGCTCTCGACCTCCTCCCCTCTCTTTTTCTCCCCTCTCCCCGCCTCTTGCCTCCCATCGCCTCCCCTTTCTCCGCCGGCTCTTCCCCCTTCCCATCCTCCCCAATCCTAGAGTAGTTGGGGAGACACGTGTTTCATATTTTCAACTGCATCATTACAATCAGTCTCTCTATACACACACACACACCGCTTAGCAACTGTGCATCGTGTCCCCTTCCTTTGGCACTCCGAATGATTCGTGCTCTTACCCTATTCTCTTTTATTCTACTTTCTCTTTTTCTCCTGATCGCTTTTCTCCATTTCTCTTCTTTCTCACTTCATATTATTTTTCTTTTTCTTTTTATTCCCTCTCCTCTCTTCACTTCTTACTTTTTCCTTCTTCATTTCTATCCGCTACCCTCCCCCCTTTTCCTCCACTTTCCTCCTCTTCCTCTCCCCATTCCTCTTTCCCGACCCCTTCCCTCTTTCTCACACTCCCTTTCCCTCTTTCTCGACCCCCTTTCCCTCCCCCACTTCCCTGCCTCCCCCCCCCCCTTTCCCCCACCTCGACCCCCGATGCTCACTCACTGCCTCTCTTGTTTCGTCAATCAGCCGTCACTCTGGCCTCCGCCCCCACCCCTACCCCCACCCCCACCCCCTACCCCGCGACAGGTGCGCAGGTGCTTCTCCATCAATCATCTTGGGCGATTGAGGGACAGGGATTGGGGGGATGGAGTTTGATACGGGGGTCGGGGGGGGGGGGGTCGTGTTTGGGGGATAGGGGGGGGTGGAGGGGTGTGGGAGTGACACATGTTGCAGCCGCACGATTTACTTGCCCCCCACCCCACCCCCCCCCCACCTCCCTCTCTTCCTCTATTACTCGCTTATTCTCAATCCTCTTTCTCTCCTTGTTCTTCCTTCTCCGCCTCCTTTCTTCCTCCTCCTC
>NW_028234412.1:11663220-11695720 GCF_977035675.1 Penaeus japonicus
CTCCTCCTCCCTCCATCCTCCACCCCACCCCTCCCTCCTCCCTCCTCCCTCCTCCTCTCCGTCTCGCCCCCTGTGTATGTGTGTGTGTGTCTGCCTTTTAATTACTCAGCCATTGTGTTTGTTTACGTGTTGTTTGCCGCATCGACAGGAGGTGTGGGACTTCCGGCGTCAGACTTCACATTTAGACGTAGTGTGACTTCCGGTCATAACGTGGGAGGCGGATATCTAGGGTTTCTTTGATAGTGTGGATGTGCGTATGTATGAATGTGTGTGTGGGTGTGGGTGCAACTGTGGACGTTTTTAAGTGGAATGAGAGAGAGGGAAAGGAACAGACAGACAGACAGACAGACAGACAGACAGACAGACAGACAGACAGAAAATTGGAAAAGAAATTAAGAAAAAAAAGAAAGAAACGAAGGAGAGAATGTGAGAGCATGAGAGACTAGATGTATTTAAGAGTCGATGTGTCACGGTCTCGATATGCTCATACGCTCTCTTGGGTAAATTATGCTAATGCTAATGTATGCCTGAATGAATGACTTTGTTTGTGTTGAGAAAATTGCTGATTTATTTATTTATGCGTGTGTTAGTTATTTGCGTAATGTGGGCATTTTTTTTTTTTAGCTTGAGTTCGTCTTGGTCGGGAATCACCATGTTGATGCATACTTGCGTGTATGCGCAGCCGTGTTATTCTGAAGCGCGTTTATGTGGATTTCCTTTTAAGGTCTTGCTGGTGAGGGCGTTCTTTATCGGGTAATGGAATAGTTTATTTAACTTTATTCCTAATGAAGCAGGAGCTCGGGTGGTTGGCCGGCACACTGACAGATAACAAATACATACACAGATGTACAGCCAGATAGAAAGACACAGACATAGACAGACAGAGAGGATCGATTTCTTTTCTTCCAGCGAGCCTACGAGGCGCTACACGGGAGAATTACGCCGTAAAAGTTAACAATTGTTATTGGACTAATTTACATTATTTCTTCGGTTATGGCCGTTTAGCCAATAAAGCGGGGCGATAAGGGCGAAATTCCAGCCATAAATCAGTCGGCGGCGAAGGCAGGCCATTCGGCGCTGAACCGAACCCGCTCCGCAGCCTCCGTCGGGTGCCGATGAAGAGTTACATTTATTCATTACTTCGCTGTGGGCGGCCCGTGGGCGGCCGGCCTTCCTTCAACGGCCGCCCAACCGCCCAGCGCCATGCGGGGAGTTATTTTATTGAGGGATGGAGAGGGAGGGGAAGGGGGAGGTGGAGGGGGGAATAGGAGGGAAACGGAGAGAAACCGAGAAAAGATCAATAAAATGTGAAGTGGAAAATAAACGGACATTAACAAAATGAAAAGCTGGACAGAAGAGGAAGAGACTAAAGGAAAAAAAAAAACAAATGGAATTGATGGAAGAAACAAGGACTGGGATGTTTCCCTTCTTTGTTGTCTGGGGGAGGGAGGAGGGGGGAGGGAGTGTCAGTGAAAATGTCTTAACGATTATGGGTTGCTGCGAAGGAGGAGAAAGGAATAGCGGGAAGGAGAGGAGGAGGTAGGGAAGGAAGGAGAGAGGGGGAGACAGAGATAAGGAGAGAGGGAGAGATAGAGGGGGGAGGAAGAAAAGGAAGAAGGGAGAGAACAGAGCAAAGAGGAGGAGAGGGGGGGGGGGTTGATAGTGCCATGGGAATGGGTAGTGGCAGTGAAGGAGGGAAGAAGGATGGTAGGATTGGATGGAGAGAGGAGGAGGTGGGGGGGGGGGGCAGAGAGGGGATGACCGATGCCAGCGGAGTGGGTAGTGGAAGTGGTGGTGTGGAGGGTAGGTTTGGTGGTGATATTTTAAGTGTGATGAAGTGGGAGTGGAGTGTTGTTAATGAGGATGTGATGAATGCGGGGCCGTTTAGGAAGTGTGGCAGGAAGGTTAGACGAGTTAGGCGAGGGAGAGGTTAATGAAGGAGGCGAGTTTTGAGAGAGAGCGAGAGCCAGAGAGAAAGAGAAAGAGAAAGACAGAAAGAGTAAGGGAAGTGGGGAAGAGATATGCAGACAGAGATAGACATAAGAAAAATAAGAATAAATAGACCTCAAGAACTAAAAACACTCCCACACCGACATAATGAGGACAGAGACCGCGATGTCAGGTTGGCGCAGCATTCCACAGGTGAGGCAAGTGTCCGGTGATGATTGTGAGGTCATGCGTTTGTTTGGTCATCGAAGGCCATGCCGGAACCGCTGCATGACGGCCGGCAGCTGTGTGTGTGTGTGTGTGCGTGTGTGTGTGTGTGTGTGTGTGTGTGTGTGTGTGTGTGTGTGTGTGTGTGTGTGTGTGTGTGTGTGTGTGTGTCTGAGCGTGTTTGTGTGTGCGTGTGCGTGTGCGTGTGTTTGCATGTAGTCGTTTTTATTTTTTTTATTCTTTTGTAAATTTTGCATGTGTGTATTTGTATGTATGTGCGTGAAGGATAGTGTGTGCGTGTGTCTATATCAGTGTGTCTGTTTCTATTTTCTGTGTGTCGTATGTGGCTGTGCGAATGCCCATGTATGCATATGCGATTCCCGCCACGTCATGCTCCTGTGGGAAGGTAAGATTTTTGCCAAAAAGATGCGCTCGTCATGCATGTGTGAGGGGGAGGGTGGGGGTAGGGGGTCGTGGGGGAGGGGGATCGAGGGGGCGGATGGAGGCTGGTGGAAGAGAGTAAGAAGGAAACCTTTTGTGCGAAAATCTCTTCTTGATTATTATTTACAATGGCATCTGGTTGTCTTTTTACTGATTTCAGTAATACTGTCACGAGTAGTTTGCTTTTAATTTTCGTGTGCTTGATATGGTTTTATTGATCGATTTGATGAGATCGATTGACCTGAATTCTTGAAAAAAATGCTCGGAATCTTTTCGAAAAAATAGTCATTTCTCGTCGCTTGTTTAATTTGATCGCAATGGTTGTACGACGCGAAAGAGAAGAAGGAGGAGGAAGAAGAAGAAGAAGAAGAAGAAGAAGAAGAAGAAGAAGAAGAAGAAGAAGAAGAAGAAGAAGAAGAAGAAGAAGAAGAAGAAGAAGAAGAAGAAGAAGAAGAAGAAGAAGAAGAAGAAGAAGAAGAAGAAGAAGAAAGAAGAAGAAGAGGAGGAGCAAGGAGAGGAGGGCGGAAGGAGGGAAAAGAAAAGGAATAGGGGATAAAGGAGAAGGAGTGGAGGAAAGGAGGAGGAGGAGAATGAAATTGAAAAAAAACAAATATTTTAGTAATATTAAAAACAAATATATTAACATTGATAAAATAATAAAGAAACTAGGAAAAAAAGGAATCGTGCGATGTGAAGGAGGCAATAGATAAGTGTGAGATAACTGATAATATTAGACCGACCTCAACGCCACTTGCTGCGCCGCCAACACTTGGTCGGGGGTGGGGGTGGGGGGAGGAAGAGGGGAATGGGAGGGGGGAAGGAGAAGGAATGAAGAGGAAAGAGGAGTTGGAGAGGAAGAGGAAAGGGAGAAAGAGGAGCAAAAGTAGGAGTAGGAGAAGAAGGAGAAGGAAAAGAGGGAGAAAGAGAAGAAAAGAAGAAGGAAGAAAGAGTAGACGAGGATGAGAAGTACGGGAAGAGGAGATTTGGGAGAAAGAAGAGAAAGAGAAAAGACGAAAAAAAAATGAAAGAGTTTAAGAAAAAAAAGATGATGGAAGAAGAAAAAAGACGAAGAAGAGGGAGAAGAAGGAGTGGATGGGACAGGAAGAGAGAGAGAGAAAGAGAAAGAAGGAGGAGGACGGAGAGGGAGGGAGGGAGGGAGGGAGGATAGGAGAAGAAGGGCGGGGGGGAGGAGGGGGGAGGGGTCACCGTGTTTACCCACTGGCCAGGAACAGGTTCTTCGCCGGTCAGGAATTCGTCCGCTTCCTGCCGCGACTCCGTTCTTGTTGGCGATGCTGCTGCGCTCGGCCTTGGAAGGAGGAGGGGGAGGGGGAGGGGGAGGGGGAAGAGGGAAGAGGGGAGGAGAGAAGGAGGAGGAAGAGGGGAGGAGGGAAAGAAAGTGGAGAGGGGAGAAGGTGGAAGGGGGAAAGGGGAGAAAGAAGAGGAGGAGGATTGGGATTAAGAAAAAGTATGAATGAGAGGAAGTAGGAGGAGGAGGAGGAGGAGGAGGAGGAGGAGGAGGAGGAGGAGGAGGAGGAGGAGGAGGAGGAGGAGGAGGGAGTAAATTCATTAATGAAAGTAATGGTGAGGAGAGAGAGAGAGAGAGAGAGAAAGAAAGAGAGAGAGAGAGAGAGAGAGAGAGAGAGAGAGAGAGAGAGAGAGAGAGAGAGAGAGAGAAAAAAAACAAACAAACAAACTACACGACGAAAGAAAAATGAGGAGGCACGAGACAAAAACGAAGCGCCGAAAGAGCTGAAAGAAGAAGGAAGGAGAAGGAAAGGAGGCGAGTGAGAAGAGGTGTGGTTATAAGAGCATGAGATATGACTAGTTAAGAGATAGCGGAGGCCCATGTTCAAGTGCTAGGTGAGGGAAGCCTTTGTCCGGGTTACTGTGGAGAGGTCTGGCGGTTGTTATTGTTAAATTATATTACCGGCTGATGTAATGTTTAATTTTAAAACTTGGGATGTATTTAGGGATTTTTTTTTATATCTCTCTGTTAAGTATGTATTACAGATCGTACCTTCATCAGCGTCGCCTTGTGTATTGCTTGTTCGAAGAGCGTCGGGCGCCGAACGGGCAGGTGGCACGGCAGGTGGCACGGCAGGTGGCACGGCAGGTGGCGATGCCGCGGTTCTGGTACTTCTAATGAAGTCTTGCTCAGGCGGACGCCAGGGAGTGTCGCGCCATGTGTGCATTTGTGTAAGGGGTGTGTGCGCTGATTACCAAGATTGTGGAAATTGAATAAAACACATGACAGACAGGCGGGCAGGCAGACATGACAGACAGACAGACAGACAGACAGACAGACAGACAGACACAAACAGACAGACAGACAGACAGACAGACAGACAGACATAAAGACAGACAGACAGACAGACAGACAGACAGACAGACAGACAGACAGACAGACAGACAAGGACCGCGTTACAATGACCCGAGGTGTTTACGTAGGTCGGCGCGCATTCCGCGGTGCCAGAGCCATCGCCGCGCGTCCTCGTCTCCGCGGCGGTGCCATCGGGGATTGTTGCGGGCTTGGTCGAAGGGCTTCAAGGGATTCCGCCTCTTTTCTTTGCTTTTGTTTTTGTTTGATGGATTTTCCTGTTTTCTTTTTGTTTGTTTCATTGTCCTGTTTTATTTTGTTTGTTTTTGTTTATTTCTCACGTTGCTTATCTATCACTTCTCTCTTTATTTATTTGTATTTATGAAATAATTTCTATATTTTTATTAATTATGTATTGTTTTTTGTTTGATCCTTTTTTCTTTATATTTTCTTTGTTTTAGCTTCATGTTGGATTTCTTCGATTAGTTCGTAGTGGCCTCTTTGTTAGACCTCTTAAAAGGACCTCTTTAAAGGGTTGAGTCGATTTGGCCTTCGTGACCTTCTGGGGTTTGAGGTGGGGGGGGGGGGTATTAGGGGTGGATGGGAAGGGGGAAGGGGGTAAGGGCAAGAGGGCGGGGGAGATGGAGGAAATTGAGATAGAAATTGAATAGCTTGAATGCGAGGGAGGGATTGTGCTGTTGCTACTACTAGTCCTCTCCGTGACAGAATGACACACAGGGAGGGAGGGGGGCAAGGGCAGAGGGAGTGGGGATATTGGTGGGGGTGAGGGTGAGGGTGGGGTTGGGTGGGATGGGGTGGGAAGTAGAGGGTCAGGATTATCAGTATCAGGTCGTGATTTTTTTTTTTTTTTTTTTTTTTTTTTTTTTTTTTCATTTAATGATTCGTTTTCTATTTTTTTTTTTTTTTTTTTTTTTTTTTTTTTTATTCTTTTCTTCTTCTCTATTTATTCTTTTTTTTCTTTTCTTTTCTTTTTCTCTATTTCTTTTTTCTTATTCTTTTTTTTTTTTTGAAATTTTTATTTTTATCTTTTTTTTTTTTTTTTTCTTTTTCATTTAATGATGGTCTTAACATCGCTACGTGTTTGTGATTGATGGGGTTGGGTTGTCTTTGGTGTGCGAGTGATGTACCGAGCTTTTTATATCGCGGCGAGGAGTTTGTTTAGAATTAATGTGCCATTTACTACACAGGTCATTTGGGATTTATCTATTTATTGATTATCTATTTGTATATTACTCACCTTCTCCTACGCACTTGATTTGGCATTTATTTATCATTCATGTATTAATTAATCTATTGTGTATTTATCTATCGTCGTTTGGCAGTGAGTGATTCGAGTAAAATCGTGGCGAGTCCAACAGCGACGATCGTTTATTGAAAACTAATATTTAAAGCTTATTTAAATTTATTTAAAGCTAATCTCCAAGGCGCCTGGTATTTATTTGGTGCCTTATTTCGAATGACGTTTTGCGGAATCTGTATGATCCAAGCCCTTCGGAGTTTACGAGGCACAAGAGGTGCGTAACATTGGCAAAGGAGAGGCCTCCCGACGCGCCTCCCCCCCCCTTCTCCTCCCCCTCCCCCTCCCCCTTCCCCGTGGCCCACGGAGGAGCCACAGAGCCTCCCCGCCGAGCCATGTCAAGCGAGCCAGACGCGGCCCTTCGTCGTGCAACACTCGAGCCATGAAACTCTTCGTTCCCCCAGCCTCTAAGGGCGTCTCTGCCTTGCAACACCACGGAGCGGCCGGCCGTCTTGCAAGTCTTCATTGTGTCGCGCGAGGTTAGGCTATCCAGGTCATCTGAGGTCGCAGGGGTGAGGGCGGGCCCAAGGAGGATCGGCTGTAGTTAAAGCGGTGACCGAGGGGGTCCGGTGGGAAAGGGGGGGGGGGAGTCTCAATTACCTGCACATGCCAGGATGTCTGTCTCTCTCTCTCTCTCTCTCTCGAAAACGGGTCTCGACCCCCTCCATCTCTCTCTATCTCTCTCCTCTCTGCCTCTCACCTCTCTCTCTCCTCTCGTCTCTCTCACTCCCCTCCCTCCCTCCCTCCTACTCTCTTCCCTCCCTCATCTATTACTTCTTCAGTCTCTCGTTCTCATCATCCTCTCGTCTCTCCCTCTCTCCTCTCAATCAACTTCTAGCTCTCTCCTTCTCACTCTCCCCCTCCCTCCCTCCCTCCCTCCCTCCCTCCCTCCCTCCCCCCCCTCTTTCTTTCTCTTTCTCTCCCTGTCCTTATCCCAGTCCTCATACCCTCTCCCTCGCCTCTCCTCTTCTTTTCCCTCCCTCGCTCTCTCCCTCTCTTGATCATTCTCTCTCACTTCTCCTCTCTCACACTCATCCATCTCTCTCTCGCGTGCACGCCGAGAACTACAGCCGCCCCGATCGCTGGCGAACGGCGGTCCAGGCGGGTGGTCGTGGGGGAGGGCGAGCGACGAGCGTGCAGCAGGCAAGGTCACCGCTCGCTCGTCAACGTGTCGTCTCGGATGACCCGCGGGGAATGTCCCAGGGAATGTCGGCCCGATATTGGGCTTTGTGCTGCGCGGCGGAGGCTCGCCTTTCCTGGGAGCGGTTTTGTTGATTCCCCGTCGGGCCCGAAGGGTTCTTGGGGCGCGGGCTCTTTTGCCTGTGGTTCCCAGATAGGAGGGGAGGGATGAGTGTGTGCGTGCGTGTGTGTGTGTGTGTGAGAGAGAGAGAGAGAGAGAGAGAGAGAGAGAGAGAGAGAGAGAGAGAGAGAGAGAGAGAGAGAGAGAGAGTGGGGGGGGGGGGGGGGGGGCGTGTATGCATTCTGACATTGTATAATCAAACAATCTAAAAATCTATTCCGTGGCAACCGTCCATCCTCTCTATCTAACTTCATGTTAGTGAGTTGCATTCGACTAACGTGCGAATTCTGCAACCAATTGACACCCCACTCATTCCTTAGCCAAACCCCGCAGAACCCCGACTTCCCAGGATCACGTTGCTCCAAGAAATCACACTCACTCTGCTCTATCCTCTCTCCCTCCCATCCCCTCCCTCCGACATCCCTTACCTATCCCTCAACAAGTACCCTCCTCCACGCCTTTCACTTTGACCCGACCTAGTAACCAAACCACAACAATTTCTTCATTTCCAATATCTTTCTCTTTCTCTCATAATCCTCTCTACTCCTTCTCTTTCTCTTTCTTAACATTTTCTTTTGCTCTCTCCCCTGCCCTGTGCGATTTGAAGGCTTACAGTCCCCTGCTTCTCGAGGTGGGAGACACGGCCACGGCAAAAGGGGGCCTTAGCGGGCTAGTGTAAGTAAGATCAGTCTATATCTCCACTATATCTCTCATGCCGGGAAAATGCTCCCGTCGCCAGACCCTCGTCTTTTCACCCCTCGCTGCCTCCACAAAGGAAAGTGGAGGTCGAATTGATCTAGGACGTCGTAACCCCCTTTATGAGAGTGAGTCCGCATGTGACCCTCTAGCTATCCCTCCCTCCCTCCCGTGACCGTGGCCTCCGTCCCCTGTCCTCGTCGCCACAACTCGTGTACCTGCCAGTAGTTGCAAGCAGGAGGATAGAGCGCGAGTACCTTATCGAAGACTCCTTTACCAAGAGAGGCTTGAGAGCCATCGTTTACATTCGCCACACGCGGATGGAAGAAGTCAAACAAGTTTAAGAAATACTAGGCTAAAGTTGAGAACACTAACGCTAGTCCTGACTGTCGAAGTGGCGTTGGCAGGGTAGGGCGTTCGTGTGTGATGACTATTCCGGACTGCTCTGTGCACAAAAGTGGTGGGCAAGCTTTGGGGCACGAAGGAAGCAAACAACTGCTGTTTGACCTTAACATTATTTCTAAGCAGCCAAGCATATTCCCTGTGAGATCTACATCGCCCCGATCGCGGCGACGGCGTCCCTGCGGGGGTCGTGGGAGCGAGCGAGCGAGCGTGGCACCGCCAAGGGCCGCCCGCTCGCTAGGGCGTCTCGGATGACCCGCGGGGAATGTCCCAGGGAATGTCGGCCCGATATTGGGCTTTGTGCTGCGCGGCGGAGGCTCGCCTTTCCTGGGAGCGGTTTTGTTGATTCCCCGTCGGGGCACCGACGGGTTTCTTGGGATGCGCGGGGCTCTTTTGGGCCTGTGGTTTTCCCCAGATAGGAGGGGAGGGAAGAGTGAGAGTGTGAGTTTGAGTGATCTGAGCGATATAGAGATGCGAGGAGAGAGAGATAGAGATTAAGAGAAGATAGATGAGAGATAGAGAGATCTCTTATCTAGGCGTCGCATAGTGGGTTGTGGTGATGGGGGCTTCGTAGTGATCAAATTTCCATACATTGTTTGCTGTATATGTCATCAACCCCATATATTCTCATGTTGGTGAGTGATTCGAAATATGTGAGAATATGAAAACAATGAAAAAACAAGAGTAAGTAGAATAAGAAAAAGACAAAGACGCAAGAACACGTTTGAGCAAAAATAAATCTTGATTTTCAACCCCAGCCATTACCAGAAGCCAAAATACATGTAATTCAAGAAACTGATCTCATCAAAGAATGTCTCGGGGAAAAGTCATGTTACAACAAACAACCCCACCACCAGAGAAAATTATCAAAACAACAAAACCACAAAAAAAACCACACACAAACAACAATTTTTAGGAACATAACACTACAACCACAATACCCATACATCAAGAACAACGCCTACACAACATTTATATAATATTCCAATACAAATAAAAAACCAATAGAGCTATGAGCGCAACCCCCTGTAACATCATAAACAACTTAAAAACCTTCTAAAACCCACAACCAAACCACCCCCAACCAAAACATAACTAATACACCCCACCCCCAACCAAAACACCCCCCCCACCAACCCCAACAACCCCACATATAACAATCACTCTCTTCCCTACAGGTGAGTGAAGGCTTACAGTCCCCTGCTTCTCGAGGTGGGAGACACGGCCACGGCAAAAGGAGGCCTTAGCGGGCTAGTGTAAGTAGTAAGTCTAACAATCCTTATCCTCTCCCTATCTGCCTATCTCACCTATCTCAACTGTGTCGGGGGGAGGTAACGGTGTCACCGACGGACCTCTCTCCCTCTTTCTCACTCCCCTTCTCCCCTTGTCACTACTCAACGGCTCTCTCCTCCACATGGAAAGTGGAGGTCGAAACCTGTTGGAAGTGGACCCCGGTATGAGATGTGTGTCAGCAGTGACCTCGCTTTGGATCAGTCGGCTGCCTGGAAAGCAAGCGCTCTGTCATCCGTCCCAATAATAGGGAACAGTAGTTGCAAGCAGGAGGATAGAGCGCGAGTACCAAAGCCTTTCGTAGAATCATTACTCATGAGAGGCTTGAGAGGCCTATAGGTTTAAATTCACACACAGGATGGAAGAAGTCAAACAAGTTTAAGAAATACTAGGCTAAAGTTGGAGAAACACTAAGCTAGTCAGGAATGGGTGTCCGGAAATCTACACTAAGTATATGTCGTTTTCGTAGAGAATATCTATCGACTGCTGCTCTGTCTGTAGCACAAAAGTGGTGGCAAGAAAACTTTGGGGGGGCCCGAAAGGAAGAAAAACAAACTGCTGTTTGACCTTAACATTATTTCTAAGCAGCCAAAACCCTTTTTTTCCCCTGTCTGGCCTTCCCACTTCGTCCTCCCACTCCCTCTCCACTCCTCATCTCTACTCGTCACATGCCTCCCCTCATCCCCTCTCCCCTCTCTCACTCCTCACCCCACACTCCCCACCTCATCTCTTCCTTCCACGTGGCCCTCCTCCACCATCTCACCCTCTTCCGTCCTCCACCTCGTCGACCTCTCCCTTCCTTCCACCTCTCCTCGCCATCCTCCACCTCGAGAATGGTCCTCTCCCTCCTCCACCTCTCCCCTCTCCCTCCTCCACCTCACCCCTCACCTCTCCCCTCTCCCCTCTCCCTCTCCCTCTCCTCCCACCCTTACCCCTGCCTGAGCGGCATGTCTTTAAACTTCAGTAAAACTCACGCGTTGGAAGACGAATGCAGAACCCGGATGTCGCTCTGTCCCTCTGGGCGTTTGCTCAAGCAGACAGAGAGACACGCGCTTGCGGTGCCTTGGCGTTGCTAGCCGGCTGCATATGGGGCGGCTTTTTGACGTTTATCTTTTTTATATTTTTTATTTATCTGTTTGTTTATTTACGTGACACGTCCTTTAGGAGGAAGGAAGGATTCCTTAGAGGGAGGCGAGCATTCCGTCCGTCCTGCAGGTCGTGATCGAGCGAGCGGCGAAGTGTGGCAATTAAGTGATGAATTATCACCTGGACCATCCAAGGAAGGGGGGTGGAAGGGGGAGGAGGGGATAAAATAGAGGGGAAGGGGATGCGGTGAAAAACAGGGAAAGGGACAGATAGAAAACAGAACTGTTGTCTCCAGCAAGTAAGCGAGCAAGCAAGCCAGCGACAAGCAAAGCCAGTGCCCCGTTTATGCCTTGTATGATTTAGTGATATTGGTGTGAGCGTCGAGTGAGGTGGAGTGCCGAGCGTGGTGCCAGCCGGGGTTGGGGGTGGGGGGAGATGGGTATTAGGGAAAGGGCGGATTATGTGTGGACTATTATGAGTGGAATGTCGGGACGGAGTGAGTGAAGTCAGAGGTATGCGAGAGTGGAATGACCAGGGGCAGTGATGCGAGACTGGAGGCTGGAGCAAGGTCAGACCGTGTCCAATACTGTCCGAGTACGAGCCTCCGAATCCTCGCACGTGCTCGGCTGTCAGCGCGTGTCCTGTGATCAGCCATCGACAGCCATCGCGTCGCTGAGCTAGGCTTCTCCTTTTGCTTTCTAATTCCTCTCGCTTATTCGTGAAGATTCGCCGAGGCTATTTGCTATTTGGACTGCGCAAGGGTAGAAGGGAGCAACAACTGAAAGGGTATAGGGTATAAGGTAAGAGGGAGGGTATAAGGGCATAAGTCACGTCAGATATAGAGGAACGCAATAAAAGGAAAAGTTCGAATATAGACAGCATGAGTGAAGGTTTTGTAGTCTGCAGCGGCGATGCCTGGGCATGTGGAGGGCGAGAGTGTGTGGAGCGAGGGTGCGTGGAGCGGTCGCAAACATCACCACACGTACCTGTATGTGCCTCGCAAACAGGGTGACACGGCCGGACAAACACACACACACCTGTCTTGTACACACTGTCTTGGACTCCCACGGGACAAATGTTTACTCCCAATGGAAAATGAAACAGTGGTGTCCGTCTGCGCCCCGACCGACGTTGGGCTCGAGCGCTGAAGCGGATCGCCGGGTACTGCTCTCTCTCTCTCTCTCTCTCTCTCTCTCTCTCTCTCTCTCTCTCTCTCTCTCTCTCTCTCTCTCTCTCTCTCTCTCTCCTCTCTCTCTCTCTCTCTCTCTCTCTCTCTCTCTCTCCCTCCCTCCCTCTCCCTCCCTCCCTCCCTCCCTCCCTCTTTCTCTCTCTCTGTCTCTCCTTCTACCTCCTCCCCTTCCCTCTCCCTCTCCCTCTCCCTCTCCCTCTCCCTCTCCCTCTCCCTCTCCCTCTCCCCTCACCATAAGATTGCCCAAGGGTTTTGTAAGCCACTAAACATCGGGTAAGAGTTCAAACGACAAGGGTTAGTTACTCGAGTGCGCCGGCAAAGGACGAGTAAATTATCCGTAATAGTGATTAGATAGTCTATGGTTAGAACAGCAGGTGAGCCCAGGTGAGAGGTTTAGGTCTCGTTTGATTTGTGGTATGATCTCATTAACGCGAAACACGTTCCAATCTTAAAGATCCATTTTCTCCGCGTAGTTAAGTTCATCGCAAAGCATTACCGCCCTTCTGAAAAGGATTAGAATGAAGCAATGAAACGCGATTCATTCGCAGTGTCGGCGCCGCGCCAAAGCCGGTTGATATAAGAGCAATAGCCTGTAGCACGGTCGGTTTGCGAGTGAATTCCGGAAAGGGACGGTCGAAAATCGATTCCGTAAGGGCTAAAGCCGGCGTTGCAGCGGCCCTGAAGGGTTGTTAGGGAAATGCTGCGGACTTGGGTGTGGGGCGGGGGCGTGTTATGAGCGTGACGGCATGGAGGGGCGTCACGGCCTCGTGTGACGAAGGAGGAAATGATAGGGTGAGAGGGCTTGTTATGGGCAATATGTGCAATGCTCACGACGGGCTCGAAGGTTGGGGGTGTGAGGGGGAGGGAGCGGGGAGAGGGTAACGCAAAGGGGGAGGGGGATAGTTACGCCCCGCTCCTCTGGCTACTGTTTGTCATGGCTGGTGCTTTGTAGGACACCTCAGTGGCAGTTTAGTATTTTGTAAAGGCAAAGTTTCGTTGCGTGACGGGATCTTGTGGCTCGTACGTGGACAGAGCGAGAGCATATTACAAAGAGTGTGATAGAGCGTGACATTATATTGCAAAAAAGCGAGTTAGAACCCGTGAGTACGTTACAAAGAGTCATTTAAAACCGGAATATTAGTGGCAGAGGTAGATGCAAAGAAGCAGTCCCCGGCAGCGCAGACCGAGGCCTTGGCATGGGTACAGTATGGTATAGATCCATTAATCATCGGGCAGCCGGACAGGGAATGCCTCGCCCAAGCTTGGTTCTCGAGTAACATCATAATCGTATGGTAATTAGGTATAGAACCAACAACGTGGTTATCTGCCTTGTGTGATGGACGACGGTGGTAGGCCGCCGGCACCACCACGGGCCCTGGCGACGTCACCAAGGCCTAAGGATGGGTCACCAAGGCCTAAAATCTTCGGGAATGGGTCACTTGTCTCGGTCTTGTTAAAATCTCTCCTTTTTTTCTCCTCTTCTTTGATTTGGATTTTATTCTAGGTCCTCCCCTTTTGGATGTCCTTCTCGCCCTCCTCCTATTACCTTTTTTCCGTTTTCCTTTCACGTCTTTATCCTCATTTTACTTTTCTTTCTTTTTTTCTTTCCTCTCTTTGGATCGCCCTTCCCCTCCCCTCCCCTCATCTCTCCTCCTTAGAACGGCCGTCCGGGTAATTGATTTTAACTGTGTCTTGAAGTTACATGATGGAGGAGAGGGACAGCCCGCCATCCATCATAACCTCGGAGTAATTTGTGGCGGCGCTGAGCTGAACATTCTGCCGCGGCACCTGGAGGAGCTGCCCGGGGATCCTTCGGGGCTGCGCTTTGATTTAGGAGGCGAGCAAGGAGGCCGAGCGAGCAGGGGTCTGAGGTGGGAGACGGCGGGGGTGGTGGTGGGGGTGGGGGGGTTGTGGAGGTGGATGGAAGGAGGCTGGTGAGGAGGAGGAGGAGGTGGATGGAAGGAGGCTGGTGAGGAGGTGGGCGGACGAGGGCGTGCTTGATCTATGGGATGGTTTGTCAGCATCTTGAAGGATCTGAGGATAATTGTCAAACAGGATGTGATATTGTATAGAGTCTGAAGTAGGGACAGATACAGTTGCATAAATATTGTGAACATATTGTGCCCTTCGGATGCTTGTGTCAGGTAGAGTGAAAAAAATGAGATTAATAACAAGCGAGTTTTCTTTTTAAACAATATTAAGTCAGGAATGCTACAATGACGGAAAAAAAACACTATACACAAAAATGGTTTATTGAAAGGAGAGACAACAGTTCCGAAATCTGTTGTCTCTCTTTTTCTTTTAATGAACAGTGTTTTTTTTTTCTACCAACTTTAAGTCGTATATCTTTACTGCATGATTTGTATACATTTAAATCAGACACAAGTTCTTAGCAAGTTACTAAAGCATGTACGATTTGAATAGTGCCTATTTACGAGGGGTCATGGCCACGAGAAAGGAGAAGGGAGGCGTGGCGTGCGGATGTCCCGTGAGTCTTGTGAGAGCATCATATACCTGTCACAGGAGGTCGACCCACCCCGCCCCACCGCCTCGCGCGCAATGCTCCGCCCACCCAGCTCATCGTAGTTCGCTTGCTTTTTCACAAGCTCCTCCTGCTCACCGTGGACTTCGTGTTCATATTGTTTTTTTTTTCTGTTCGTAATGTGTCTCTCTCTCTCTCTCTCTCTCTCTCTCTCTCTCTCTCTCTCTCTCTCTCTCTCTCTCTCTCTCTCTCTCTCTCTCTCTCTCTCTCTCTCTCTTTTTCTTTCTTTCTTTCTTTCTTTCTTTCTTTCTTTCTTTCCTATTTCCTCTTTCCTCTTTTTTCGCGAGAATTTGCGGGTAGTTTTCGAGACTTTTTTAAATGAGAGATTTTGCTCACCAGGGAATGACAGATATCATAACGCGGCATCATATCCTCGCGTAGATGGCACTTTGAGGGTCAGTGCCACGTTCCACTTCTGTTGCCCGTTCCTTTTCTGCCTCACGAGGTATAACCTCCTTTTAATCTTTATGAAATCCCATTCAACCCCCCCCCCTCCCACCACCACCACCACATTATGATTATAATTACTGATATTATCATCGTCATTAGTATTCATATTATTATTATTGTAATCATCTTTGATATCATAGTTACTATATTACATTAATAAATATGCTTTCCGGAATACAGATCAGTTTGCGTAACGTATAATACGCAATGTTTAATCACCTGTTTATGTTAGTGAATGGAGCCAAAGCCAGGTATACGTAAGATAGATGTTATTAAACTGTTAATTTTGCTTTTAATGGCATTCGTTTTAGTCTAATCAACACATTTTCTGTAATATATCTTCGACAGGGAATGTATAAAAATCATGGAAAAATGATTCTGTTTGCGGGATTTCTTTTGTATGTATAGGCCTATCCACAAACAGATATTGTTTGAAAATTAAAAGGTCGTTTAATAATTAACTAGATTTTTCGAGGGGTTATAGGCCTATACCTTCCCTCCCCCCCTCCATCCAAAGAAAAGAATAAGAAAATTTATTCTGCTAAATGAATTTTTTGGGGAACATATTCCCCCCACTCCCACCCCGACCCCCACCTCTCGGCCTTTTTCCATACAACAAAGACTGTGGTTGTATTAACTGTATCTCTCCCATAGGCCTAGGGAGATGTATGTTAATTCGCCACCGGAGGAACTACGCTCGGACGGCCCCCTCTGACAGCCGTTCATTTGCATAATTTGCATAACGTGATGATTGAATAAAGTCGAAATCGTGAGTGAATAAAGTGTGTAGGATTAATTCCGCGGCCATTGTTGTCCGGAACGGGAATAGGGTTACGAGGGAGAGGGGTGGGGGGAGGGGGGATAGGGAGGGGAAGGGGAAGGGGTAGCGGGAAGGGGGAAGAGGGTTACGACTCTCTTTTCTTCATGAGGAAGGAAAAAGAAGAACAACAACAATATGAACAATAATGATAACAACAAGGAGAAGAAAACGAAGATCCATAACAACAAGAAGGAGGAGAAGCAGAAGAAGAAGAAGAAGAAGAAGAAGAAGAAGAAGAAGAAGAAGAAGAAGAAGAAGAAGAAGAAGAAGAAGAAGAAGAAGAAGAGAAGGAGGTTATGCATCGCTGAAACAGATGAAAGGAGACCTGTAATGAACCTTCTTGACCCTTCACTATAGTCGCCTTTACCCCCCCCCCCCTTCTATACCCCACCCCCTCACCCCTTCACATACCCCGTACGAACTCGCAGCCAACACCCACACTCTTTGTTGTACGCCTACGCCCACGAATCCTCACGCCTTCCCTCCTCCCCCCTAACCCACCCCTTGCATGTATCAAAATATCCCTCTCCCCTCCACACGGTCCCAAACTACCCACCCCCTTCTCTTTCTATTCTTTTCTTATTCATATCCTATCCCTATCAGTATACCCATTCCTACCCCCATCAGTATACCTTCAGATTCCCCCCCCCCCTCCCCCCGCCTATTCACATTCCACCTCCCATCCCAACATCTTTAGAGAGGAATAACAACAACAATAATAATAATAATAATAATAATAATAATAATAATAATAATAATAATGATAATGATAATAATGATAATAATGATAATAATAATAATGCTCGAGCTGGTCTTCTTCTACCCGCCCGCGAAAGACGCGCTGGACCGGGTGGTGGGCGTGTGCAAATTAGCCAGAACAAGGGACGTGGGCGCCTTCGGGATCGCGTCGGGGATGATGCACAATGGCGGTAATTACAGACGCTGACGCCCGCCCACTTCCCGCGCCGGAACCATTTCGGACGGGCGAGGGACTGCGAGCGCGAGTGAAAGGAAGGGAGAGGGAGAAGGAGAAGAAGGAGAGGGAGGGGGATAGGGTAAGGGATAGGGAGAGTGGAGAAGGACGGAGGTTGAGAGATGGAGAGAGGGTGGGAGAGCGAGTAGGAGAGGGAGAGGGAGAAGGAAGAAGAGGAAGGATTAGGACAGAGAGGGAGGGAGAAGGAGGACAAGGGAGAGAGAGGGGCGATGAAGGGAGAGCATCTGAGTGGAAGGGAATGAGGAAGCGACCGAAGCTAACCCAAGCAGCAGATGGGTAGAGGGGGAGAGGGAGAGGGAGAGGGAGAGGGAGAGAAAGACGGGACGAATAAGGAAGAGGAAAAAATGAATAAAGTAACGAATAAAAGAAATATAGAAATGACAACAGCAACAAAGACTACAAAAATAGTAATAATTCATAATAACAAATAAACTAACAACTGAAAAGAGAGAAAACATTCATAGAACAACAAAAAATAAGAGATACAAAAAAGACACGCCTCTTCTGTCTCGTTGCAAGCACTATGCTTTTATTTTTTCAACAAAGAAAAAAAAAAAGAAAAAAAAGCAGCAAAAAAGAAAAAGAAAAAATATATACACCAAAACCTCGCGGCATCAAAGGGGGAATCGGGAAGAAAATTGGATTGTGAAAGTAATTGAAGCAATCGGGCAGTGTTATCGCTAGAGACCTTTTGAAAGGGGCCTTGCTAGGGTGCGCGCGGACTGAGGGGAAAGACGATGATGGTCTGCTTGGTGGATGACGGAGGTGTGTTGTTGTTGTTGTTGTTGTTGTTGTGGTGGTGGTGGTGGTGGTGGTGGTGTTTTTTCATTTCGTCGGAGGGATTTGATGTGTTGTTGTCTTTTTTGTTAGTTTTGTTTGTTTATGTTTAGGCTTGGGTTCTTGTGTTTGTTTGATTGTTGACAGAGAGAGACCTTTATCTACTTTCCTCCATCTACTTTGTCTTTCTAGTTTTCGCAATTCCATCTCCTTCCGTGGGGGTATGGGGCCAGTGCCACCCACGTGACTCCATCATGACATCCTGTTTTGGGATCCTCGGGAGTCAGAGGACGAGATGAATCGAGAAAATTTTGCGACTTTAGACTTCCCTTTCCCCCGCTGCATGTGGCACGTGTGGGCGTGGGTTCGGGGAGATGCATGGGTTAGCGTGCATTTGTATGTTTGTTTGAGAGAGAGGGAGGTTGGCTGGGAGAGAGAGGAAGAAAGGGAGGGAGGAAGGAAAGGAGAGAGAGAGAGAGAAAGAGAGAGAGAGAGAGAGAGAGAGAGAGAGAGAGAGAGAGAGAGAGAGAGAGAGAGAGAGAGAGAGAGAGAGAGAGAGAGAGAGGAAGGGAGAGAGAGGAGGATAAAAGGCGAGAGGGGGAAGGGAGAGAAAGAGAAAGAGAGAGGGCAAGGAAGCGTATGTATATGTCCGACCGCGTGTGTGCGTGCGTGTGCATGCATATGCGTGTGTGTCTGCAATGCGTATGGCGTGCAAGAGGGCAAGAGGAGAAGGTGAGTGACCTCGGGTATGTGTCCCGCCTGGCAGCTGACGGTCCCAGCAGCACCCCGGCGCCGCTACCATGGTAACACCTCCTGCTGCTTCGGGATGCTCTTCCCCCTGATCCGCGCTTGCTATTTCGCTTGGGGGACGCTCGGCGGGCGCTTGGCCGGGACACTCGCGGATTCATTCGGGCTCTTGCTCTCTCTTGCTCTCTCTCTCTCTCTCTCTCTCTCTCTCTCTCTCTCTCTCTCTCTCTCTCTCTCTCTCTCTCTCTCTCTCTCTCTCTCTCTCTTCTCTCTCTCTCCTCTCTCTCCTCTTCTCCCTCTCTCTCTTCTCTCTCTTCTCTCTCTCTTCTCTCTCTCTCTCTCTCTCTCTCTCTCTCTCTCTCTCTCTCTCTCTCTCTCTCCCTCTCTCTCTCTCTCTCTCTCTCTCTCTCTCCCTCTCTCCCTCTTTCTCTCTCTCTCTCTCCCTCTCCCCCTCTCTCTCTCTCTCTCTCCCTCTCTCTCTCTCTCTCTCTCTCTCTCTCTCTCTCTCTCTCTCTCTCTCTCTCTCTCCCCCTCTTTCTCTCTCTCTCTTTCTTTCTCCCAATCCCTTTCCCTCTGCCTCGAGAGCAGCGTCCCACTCGCTCCCTCTTCTCTTTGCATTCCTTGTCTCTCGCGGTGGCACCGACGTGGCACTCCCCAGCCCGCCGACACCCACCCCACTCCCCACCCCCACCCCTCCCCCCCGGGCCAGGTGTCGTGACAATTGGCTCGCCTCGCGTGCGTGCCACCCGCCCGTCATTAGCTGATGCCACTGAGCCGATGCGTGCATGACACCTGCTAATCAGCCGTGCATGCCACCTGTCGGCCATGCATCTCCCAGAGGCATGGAGGATAACCTGAGGCCGAGGGAGGAGTATGTTCACATCGCGATAATGGTGCACCGCCTGCAGCGCCACGCCGCGCCCCCCGCGGGCAAGGGGGGCCCAGGTGGGAAGGGGGAGGGGAGGGGGAGGACGAAGTAGGAGACAGGGGAAGGGGATGGAGGGAGGCGAAGGAGAGAGAGAGGGAGAGGGAGGGGGATGGAAGGAGAAGGAGGGGGATGTAAGGGGAGGATGGGAGGGCTTGAATGAGGTGTGGGTGGAGGGGGGCGGAGAGGGAGGAGGAGGGAAAGAAGAAAAAAACATAAGAAGCGATGAAGTGAAGAGGGAAATGATGAAGTAGCAATAAAAAAAGGGGGAGGAGGTGGAGGCAAGGGATACAAAAAGCGAGTACAAGAGACAGAAAGAAAGTGGTTGACAGAGAGATTGAGAGAGAGAGAGAGAGAGAGAGAGAGAGAGAGAGAGAGAGAGAGAGAGACAGGCGAAAGAGAGAGAAAGAGAGACAGGCGAAAGAGAGAAAGAGTGCGGGAGAGGAATGGAATGTATTTTATGTTTGCGGTCGCCGTATAACACCTGTTGCGTGAGGCTTCAGGTCCGAGCGCCGTGGGTTTAAATGTCGCGGTTCAGGTTAGCCGGTGATTTAAGACCTGTGTCCCGCCGGTGATGGGATTCTGGGGGAGGGGGGGGGGGGCGTGTACTTGTGGTAATGAGCTTGAGAATGTTTATGATGATGATGATGATTATTATTGTTGTTGTTTTTGTTATGATTATAATTGTTTTTATTATCATCATCATCATCATCATCATCATCATCATCGCCCATCTTCATACCCACTCACCCACCTTCAAACCCACTCACCCACCTTCAAACCCACTCATCCACCTTTCAAACCCACTTGCCCACCTCTCAAACCCACCCACCCACCCACCCTCTCTCCTCGTGATAAACATCCCTCCAACGCTGCCACGATGAAGACGGATGATGATCATTCCACTAATCTCTGTTGCAACGTTGATCCCGCGTTGATCACAGGAGTCCCACGTGGCGTCTGGGAGTGTGGGATTGGGAGGCTGCAGAAAGGAGGGAGTTTGGGATCGGGAGGCTGCGGAAAAGAGGGAGTTTGGGATCGGGAGGCTGCGGAAAAGAGGGAGTTTAGGATCGGAGGCTGCGGAAAAGAGGGAGTTTGGGTTCTGGAGACTGCGGAAAGGAGGGGGATCGAGAAGCCTCCCTCCGTTATTTAAGCCTTGTAATGAGGCGGCAGGAGGATGCACCGATTAAGACTCCTTTGGATATACCGGTTATAGGAAGGCGCGTAGGACGTCAGGGGGTGGGGGAGGGAGCGAGGGATCTGGAGAAGAAGGAGAAAGAGAAATAGGAGGTCGAGGTCGAGGTTTTCTCAGGTTAGGGCATGGGGGCTTCTGAAGGGCGAGGAGTGTCATGAAAGGCTTAGCTGAAGGAGCCGGGATTAGGGGCAAGAATAGGGAAGGAGTGGGAACGGTCGGGCCGCGAGGAGAGGGCCTCAAGAGGAGCTCGATTGATTTGGGTAAAGTCTCCAGGGGAGGGACACAATGATTGCAGCTTGGATTGCCCGTTGGGTCGTTCAATCTGCAACACTAGTTCCCTCACAGGGCCAGGGCCAGCCTCCGTCGCCCTTACACCATCACCTCATAGTTCTCGGACGCCGCCTCTTGGCCCTCATAGTTCCCACAAGTGCGACCTCGCTTTCCTCAGCGTCCGTGCACTCACCTCGCGGTCGCCCTACAAGTGCCTGGCATTGCATAATGATGTGTAGCCGTTCCACACTTCTGTCACTTGAAGGGTCGTTCACCTGGCGTGTTTACCCGACCCACATCCACAAACACTCGTAGCGCTGAATAAACACACAACGCTCGTACATCTGTCACCCTCCGGATCTCGGCCTGACATGCCCGGAAAGGAACATGTGTTATGTGGCCCTTGAGTGGTAGCTGTCTGCTGCAACGTGGCGTCTGACATCCGAGGAGGGCTCGTAATTTGCAGCTCAGGTAGCTTCCACGAGCAGCTGGTTTACACGAGCATACCTTCATCTAAGCACTGTATACTCACCATATTGCACTATACCGTCTAAATATTGTCACTGTACGTACCCCAAGAGTGAGCATACTTGCAACAGCTTGTGCGGGCGTGCGTGTGGGCGTCGGTGGGTGGGTTTAGAAGGCGACGTGACCCATACTCTGCCCAAATGATCCCCATGAATATTAACAGGTAGAGGTGATCATTAATCCTTTTTTTTATCTAGACCTCCCCATCTCCCTCCCCTTTACCCCTTCCCCCTCCTCCTCATTTTTCATTCTTTTTATTCTCCTCCTCCTCCTCCTCATCCTTCCTCCCTTTTCCTTCCGCCCTCTTTCCCTCCACCTCCCTCCTTCCCTCATCTACCTCCACCTTCCCCACCTTCTCCACCTCCTCCGCACCCTCCTCCTTCCCCCCTCCCCTCTCCCCCAAGGACTCTCGAGTGTTAGTTACTTAATTATACTCTTCACGCCCTAGTCCTTCGAGGGCTTGATTTTTGCATAAATAAATGAATAGATAGGTTGGTAAATACTTGAATACGCGAGCGAATGAACGAGCGTAAATTAATATCTGTGAGAGAGAGAGAGAGAGAGAGAGAGGGAGGAGGAGGGAAGGAGGGAGGGAGAGTGGGAAAGAGGGAGGGAGGGAGAGTGGGAAAGAATGAGGGAGGGAGAGTGGGAAAGAATGAGGGAGGGAGGGAGGGAGGGAGGGAGAGTGGGAAAGAATGAGGGAGGGATGGAGAGTGGGAATGCATCCTACCTGTTCACTCACATCTGTCCCGTGCGTTTCATAGGTTGAACATTCACATTCCACTCATGCCGCTTGGCCCCCGGGTGCCATGCTGGTGGCATGAGCGATCGATCCGTCGGCGATGCCCACGTGGTGTGTTTCGTTGTCACCGTATTTCCCCGGCCGTTTTATCTCCCCTTTCCCTGCCCCTCCGCCATCCGCCTCCCCCTCGCTCCCTTACCCCTACCCTTCTCTCCCCTTCCCCCCACCCCCCGCTCCCTTCTCTCTCCATCCCCACCACCCCCTTCCGTTTGATATATTGTTTTACTAATGGGCGCCGCACTGATGGGGGGGGGGGGATTAGGAAGAGGAGGAGGAAAAGGTTGAGGAGGGGGAAAAGGGAGGAGGAGAGATGGAGGGGGAAGAATAGAAGGAGGAGGGGGAGGAGGAAGGAGGAGGTCGTTGTAGTCATCATCACGGGTCGCTCGCTCGCGTCACGAAAGTTCTTAATGAACGGCCGTGATCGCCAAGGAGAGGGAGTGTATGTAATGAAGGGCCGTTGCACACGAACCAACAACCCCCTACCCCCCTTCCCCCTCCCAGGATGTGAGAGAGGGATGTGGGGGGAGAAGGGGGAGGGGAGGGGGGCGTCAAGTGGTCCCTGCCTGATAAAGCGCGATTTTGGTGGGATTCTCCAGCCTGGGCCTATCGCGCCCTTGGCCTTTATCTTTGTTGACAGAGGGGCAGGGAGGGGGAGACAGACAGACAGACAGACAGGCACACAGACAGACAATACTATTAGGAGACAGAATTGAGGGCAGGGATGGACAAACAGAGGCTGATAATGAGAGAGAGAAAAATATAAGAGAGTGGAAAGAGCAAGGAGACCAAGACAGACAGGCAGACAGACAGACAGACAGGCAGACAGACAGACAGACAGACAGACAGACAGACAGACAGACAGACAGACAGACAGACAGACAGACAGACAGACAGACAGACAGACAGACGCGCAACCAAGAGTAAGCGAGGGCGCTGCATCGTTTATTGTTAGAATAGTCTGTTTTTTCAGTCTTTAGGCGTGTATTTGCTGTTTGTTTGTTCTCGTGCTTAGACGCTTGTTCGTTTGTTTAAGAGTTTTTTTGTTTTGTTTTGTTTTGTTTTTATCTTCTCCGGGTCCAGAATAAACAGCGGATAAGATTGTGAAGGTGGGAATAAAAGCAAATAATAATAAAAGTCCCTCCTCGCATTTCACGGCTCTGAACCCGGAACTTTTGGCGATGATGGGCCGCAAAAAGCTCAATTGCTATTTACTTACTTAACAAGGGCCTTATGCCGTCCTCACCTGGAGTATCGGAGGGAGAGGACGGAGGCGGGGGATGGGGGGGTGGAAGGGGGAGGTGGAAGAGAGAGGAGTGGGTGGGAACATTGGAAGGAGAAGGGGATAGGGATAGGGATGTAGATATAGGTAGGGAAGAAAAGAAAGGGAAAGTTAGTGGGATGGAAGAAGAAGAAGAAAAAGAAGATGAAGGAGGGAAGAGGAAGGAAAAGGAAAAAAAAAGGAAACCAGGGAAAAGAATAAGAGGAGGAGGGGAAGAGAAGACAGGAGGCTGAGGAGGATACTGGAGATCTGAAGAGCGTGAGATAAGTCCACTCAAGATGCCTCCCCGTGCTAGGTACCGAGTTGTCGGGGTCCGGCGCTTACACCTGCTCTCGCCCCTCGACACTGGCCGCCTCGTGCCCCTTCATACCTTTCGCATCGGCCTGTGCCTCTTCCCTTTCTGTCGGACTGCGCTGTGGACTGGCGGAGTGGGAGAATGACGCAAAAAAAAATAAAGAAATTCGCTGCATATATTCCCAAGTTGAGGGAGCGAGAAGGGCTGCGCTGTGGACTTGCGAATTAAAAGAATAACGCAAAAAGAGAAAGAAAATCGCTGTTTATATTACCGAGATGAGGGAGCGGGAGGGGCAGTTGGCTGACGCAGCGGTTCGTGAATTTGTCGAATGACTACCGTTTTCATGTTGCTTACAGGAGAAAAGGGCTCGTAGTCCCCTCCCTCTGAGGTAGTCGTAGGCTACGCTTACCTGTGCGACCAACGAAACGCATGTTGGCGGCGTGTTAATTAGACCTGCTAGGGCACGTCTTCCTAGCTTGGGACGAGGGCGTGCGGGGTGTCATTTTTCACCTTCGGGTAATTAAAGCTTTTCGGTTGATCGGTAGTGCTTCAGGTGGCCGTGTCGAGGAGGCTTGCAATCGCCCCATTATAAGGTGGCATTGCTATTCCTTTCGTTTCTCGCGGGAGGAAGCGAGGGAGAGGGGCCTGGGTGCTAACGCTACTGTCGCGACCACTTCCGCTGTCTTGTGTCAGATGCGTTCTGCATTAGCGTGGCTCTGGAATCACTGATAAATATGTAGGTACATAAATTAACTTTATCATTGGTTAATTACGCTGTGTTTTTTTATTTAGTTATTGGTAATTCATGATTAATGTTTTGTAATTAAGCTTGATTGATTGAAAACATCTGTTACGGTATATATAATGCGTGTTTTCAAGGGTCCCTTGTAATTCGTATTTGTATGCGTTTGGTGCGCAGGATTGTAGCATTCTAGCATGCGTATCAGTGAGTGATAACATTGGTCTTGCCATTTCTAACAATAGTTTCGTCTCAGGAGCTAGAATTAGTAACCAGCCACTCTCTATCAATTGATCAACGTCTAAGACGCGTGTGGTTGGCCCTCTAATGATGTTTTTTTTTTGTTTTTTTTTCTTTACGTAAAATCCCGGAACCATGATTTGTAGTCAAGTATGATACCCTTAAGCCTTTGGATTATCTTGTTTATATTCAGCCGGCGCTGTTGTCGGGTCAAGTCCGGCCTCACGGGCTGTCATCCTGTCATGTAGGGGCCCGCCGCAGGATATAGGCATAGGGTTTGGGGGAGAGGATAGGGGGATAAGAGGATAGGGCAGATCAGCGCGCGTTTATGATTAATAGCGACCATCAGTAACGCAAGCCTCTGACACTTTACAGTGCGGTGGCTTCCCGTGTGTGAGGCATCGCCGAGGTGCTGCTGCCGCTCCTGCCCCTCGTGTATCTCGCTCCGTTGACCCTGTAGTATCCGGCTTGATGTTGTTATTGCATGATTTAACACGTGTGGCTGGCGAAATCTTAAATACTTTGGATCTTTTCGTTTATTGTTTTGGCAGGAACCGTTATGCCGCGGAGTTTTTTGTTTTTATGTCGTTTCCTTTGTTTGTTGTCCCATATTTCTGTTATAAAGATGGTTCTCTCCGCTAGGATGCTTTATGAGAAAAAAAGAATAGATAAATGAATAAGATAAGCCTTCCTTTTTCTTCTGTCATAATGACGTTTATATCGAATGGAATTTCTTATTTCCCCTGTACCATGTTGCTATGTATTCCCTTCATATTTGCCATAAAGATGTTTCTCTCGCCTTCCTGTTTCTTTCGTAATCCCATTTTTCCCCATTTCAATTTGCCTCTTATTAGTGTCATGAAGATGTTTCTCTCGTCGCGCCTTCGCCGATGCTCATTAGACGCCTGAGGGCGACACGGGGCGTCCTCCCGTGCGGGCGTGAGGCATTAGCAAGGCAGATGAGCTATTTTTGTGACCCTGTTGATGAAGCTATTGTTTCTCTCCCTGCAGGTAAGCGCGCGCGGGCCAGCACTCCCGGAGAAGGCTGTCACGGTAGGTCGGCGTTGGAATGACACGGGGTCTTCGGCCAGGGTGCTTCAACAGGGAAGGATGTATGATGTGGGAAGTGGATGTTGATGGATGTGGATGTGGATTTTGAAATTTAAGCGCCTCTTGGGAGGGAAGATGGAGGTTGGGAGGATGTTTGGGTGAGCTTTAGATAAGGGTTGGATGGATCTTGCAATATGGTTGCACAGGCTTAGGGAAGCCTCTCCTCGCAGTCGGATATTTTTCTCTCTCTCAATCTCTCCCTCTCCCTCCCTCATTCCCTCCCTCTCTCACTTCCCTTCCCTCTCTCTTTCTCTCTCTCCTCTCCCCCCCTTTCTCCCCCCCCTATTATCTTCTTATCCTCCTCCTCCTCCTCTGCCTCTTCCACCCCCCTTTCTCCCCCCCCCTATTATCTTCTTATCCTCCTCCTCCTCCTCCTCCTTGCGGAATCCTTCCCTTCCCTAGTCTCGCCTCTTCTCTCCTCTCCTCTCCTCTCGTCTCTCTCAGATGGAATTTATTACAACGGTTATGCAAAGCTGTGTTTATTTACAGTCCAGTGTTGTTTAGGAGCGATGCATTTATTCAGCGATGTCGACGATTTACATACTTGTCCTTAAGGAGGATGGTGTCACCACACCCTCTGGCGGAAAACCCCGAGAAAATGGCCAAGATGGCAACCCTCCTTTTCTCCATCGCTTGATTTGTGATGTTTGTTGTTGTTAGGATTTCAGTTTTTTTTTTTATTAATTTTTATCTTCCTTTTTTTATTATTTCTTGTTTTTGCTTTGTCTTCTTAGGCTCCTTCGTTCATTTTGCGTATTATGTTTCTCTCTCTCTCTCTCTCTCTCTCTCTCTCTCTCTCTCTCTCTCTCTCTCTCTCTCTCTCTCTCTCTCTCTCTCTCTCCCTCTCTCCCTCTCTCCCTCTCACCCTCTCTCCCTCTCTCCCTCTCCCCCTCCCTCTCCCTCTCTCCCTCTCCCTTCCTCCCTCCCTTCCTCCCTTCCTCCAAGACGAATTTCTTTTTTTTTTCTTTGAAAAAAAAATCTTATTTGTTTGTTTGTGTTTTTCTACGTTTTTCCTTTTTTTTAGTCGCCTTTCCTCCGTGTCGTTTAATAGCTGAGAGTTGCAAAGGCGTCTGTCTGGCAGCTGTCGGTGCAAAGATCAAGAGTGATTTTCCTCGTCTGACGATTTCGTTTTCCAAAGTCATGCGTCTGGGATCTATTTTTTGGCCGTTCACTTTTGTTTTTGGAGAGGCTTTCCTTGTAGCTTTGTGAGGGGCTCTTTCGCTTGGGGAGAAGGCAACGGAATCGGCGGTAGAATAGAGGATTGTAGATGTACTCCTCCTCTTCCTCTTCCATCTCTGCTTCCGCTTCGCTCTCTACCTTCACCTTCTCCTCCTCCTCTCCCTCCTCCTCTTCTTCCACCTCCTCCTCCTCCTCCTCCTCCTCCTCCTCCTCCTCCTCCTCCTCCTCTTCTTCCACCTCCTCCCCCTCCTCTTCCACCTCCTCCTCCTCCTCCTCCTCCTCCTCTTCCTCCTCCTCCTCCTCCTCTTCCTCCTCTTCCACCTCCTCCTCCACTTCTTTTTCTATTGCCCCTTTTTTCCCCATCTACCTACTCTCTGAGAACATGAACCCCAGGGAATATTATACACGTTTACAGCGACTCTCTACTTTTTATTGTATACCTAAGGTGGAATCGAGTTTGAAATGAACCTCCAAGTTGTTGTTGTTTTTTGGGGGGAATAAACCTCTCAAGTTTTTTTGTTTTTTTTGTCTGTGTCTCTTCTAATATCCTGTGATTGTTATAATTAAGAACCCCGATCGGTGTCGAGGATCTGTGGGAGAGCGCGCGGGACCTGTTGCGAATGATCATCTTCTGTGAGTGATCGTTTTATCTAAGAGCGAGAGAGGCTGTTTTTTATGTAGGGAGGGGGAAGGGGAGGGAGGATAGGATAGGAGAAGGGAAGGAGGGAAGGAGGGAAGGAGGGAGAGAGAGAGAGAGAGAGAGAGAGAGAGAGAGAGAGAGAGAGAGAGAGAGAGAGAGAGAGAGAGAGAGAGAGAGAGAGAGAGAGAGAAAGGCTGATGGTGAGATGGAGGATAGGAGAAGGGAGGGAGGAAGGGAGTGAGTGTAAGGGAGTACAAAGACACAAAATTACAACGAAATGGATTATTTTATATTTACTCAGTGACTCTCACTTCTTTCACCTTAATTAGTGTCTTTTAATAAGTTTGAAGTTTTAAGAAATAACGAAAGGTGTTTTATCCCCTGCCTCAGATCCTCCATTGGTATCAAAGTTCTAGAGTAGTCAGTCATCCAAGTCGGGCTGCGGAAGAGAGGTAGTGGAATGGTCATGCACCTTTACGCCCTCACCCAACCATGCACACTCTCCTTCGTCCTCCCTCGCTGATTCCGTCTGCCATGCGTCTGTCATGCATACCTCGTCGAGTGTCGCGATATAACCTCTTTTTTTCCAATGGGGCTTAGTACGAGATTATTAAAATTCTTATCGTTATCATGCGCGCGCGTGTGGAGGGATGAAAGCGGGATCCTCGGTCGGAGCGATAAGGCTAGTGTGAGGTCTTTTGTCCGCGAGATAAGAGATAAGATGGCGGCCGGCCTTTGATGGTGCTTGCGGCGGGCAGAGATGCAGCATCTCCGTCGCTGGGAGATGCGAGGGAAGCTGGGTTATTTTTCGTTTCGTTGGATTTTTAAATGTATGGTCAGAATGTTTATTTCAAAACAAAGGATATTTCCCCCGATTAGTAAAGATGCTAGTTTTATTTAAGAATGATTAATGTATGGCTTTGTAACTGGTTGTTTTTGACGTTAGTAAACCGAAAGCGAGACTAGACAAAACGCCTCTCACCTCCAACTAGCACTGCCGTTCAAAAACAGTGATGACCTTTGAATTTTGAGAGCTGACTCGTAAGCTCTCTGGGGTTTCGAACGACCAACGCGTTTACTTGTGACACGTTCGTACAGATGACCTAAACCACGGACGCAGTAGGAGCGGAAAGAACGGCTTGGAGACTTTCGTTTGTCTCCGGTGGGGCGATGTTTTCAAAGTAGTTTTTTTTTGTTTTTTTTTTTTTAATTCTATCCGCATCTCATACTGATGAGGCTCGTCTGTCCTTGCTCCCTCGCCCCCGCCGCCGCCCTCCGCCCCCGCCAATGTTGCTTGGAGGGTCTCCGCCCAATTCGCTTGTTATCTACGCCTCTCCCTACGCCCACGTCCCTCCTCTCATAATACCGCCGGGGGTTAAGCCAATCTCTCTCCCAACACCCTCCCTCCCCTCATACCCAATTTCATATCACTCTGCCTTATACTCGCTGCCACCTCGCCCACTTCTTTTCGTATCCAGTGACATCTCACTTTGCCCTTATACCCACTGCCTCTTCGCCCACCTCATACCCACTTCACCCACACTGCAGCCTTCGCCCGTCGCCATCTTGCTTTGTCTTCTCCTTGGTGCTCACTACCCCCTCCCCCCTTCCCTCCCTCTCCCGTTCCTGCACCTGGCCCGGCCGGAGCAGGTGAGTTAATGGTGTGGACAAACCCAGCGGCACAACACAGCTGTGGACAGTGTACACAGGGCGCCAGTCGCCACCCTCCCTCTCCCCCTTGCTGCTCTCTCTCTCTCTCCCCACTCCCCACCTGCCTTCCTCCCGCCCACACTTACCTCCACCCCTCCCCCACCTATCTCCACCCTACACTCACTCTTACATTCCCACCTTCCCTTCTCCCTTCTCCCCATCCTCCCCTCCTCCCCTCCTCCCCTCCTCCCCTCCCTCCCTGACCTTCCCTCCCCAAAGATCTTATTGACAAAACCAACCCTGCCCGCGCCAGCCTCTGTGCATCCTTGCTCTCCTGCTGTCCCTCACGCCGCGCCGCCTCCGTGGGACGATGCCACAGGTGTGTGTCGAGTGCTCGGGGAATCGCCTTCATGGTGGCACTGCTTTGGCATTCCTCGCGGCAGGCTTCTCTCAGGGCGTAGTGGCACTCTCGTGTGGTTCTTGAGTTCGGTCTCTTATCTGTGGTGATTGGCTGGGTTATTGTTTATTTTTTTTGTTGGTAGATGAATTATGACGAAGGTTGAATCACGTTTATGGTGATAGTCAAGAACGGGATGATGATATTGACAGCATTTCTTTAAACTATAATTGTATAAGATATTGGGTACCTTCCTTATGCAATATCAAGATTATCAGACGGCTAACGATAATGTCATGTAGTCAGTTTAATGGTAGTGACATGTTTGTACGCATGAAGCTAAGACCTCACGTCTAGAGTCGATATTAAGATTTAAGTGATGAAGATGATAATGATATATTTATGAGGATGATGATGAAAGGATAATTATGATGGTGATGATGACGATAATGATGATAGTAAACTGTTGACGATGATGATAATGATAATGATAAGAATGATGACGATAATAATGATATCAGTAATAGACTGGTCAGTGTTCTATGCTCGTGTCTAGCATGCCCTCTCCTGCTATGACCATAAAAAGGAGAGAAAGAGAGGGAAGGAAAGTAGGAAGGAAGGAAGGAGTGAAAGTAAATAAGAAAAGAAGAAAGAGAAATGATGGAAGGTTTATGTGCGTGTGTGTGTGTGTGTGTGTGAGAGAGAGAGAGAGAGAGAGAGAGAGAGAGAGAGAGAGAGAGAGAGAGAGAGAGAGAGAGAGAGAGAGAGAGAGAGAGTTGGGGGGAGGAGGGGGGCATCTTGGGATGCCCTGTGCCACAAAGTGTTTTTGCTCATTGTGAGCGGCGGGATCATGGCAGTGTCCGGGTCTAGGGGTTCGGGGTGGGGTTGGGGTAGAGGGATTGTGGCCCCTATATTACACGAGAGAGAGAGAAAGAGAGAGAAAGAGAGAGAGAGAGAGAGAGAGAGAGAGAGAGAGAGAGAGAGAGAGAGAGAGAGAGAGAGAGAGAGAGAGAGAGAGAGTGGGGGGGGGGGGGAGATAAACAAAACAAAACAAAAAAAAGGTTATCTGTAATGACTAATGACGGCAATTATTGACATTAACTCAGAACATCTAGGCGCATTTGCATAAATGTTTCTGAAATGGCTCGAATATTTGTTTTTCCCCTCTATGCCTAGCGTGAGGAAAGTCAGAGGTAGATGTGTGCGCGCGCGTGTGTATGTGTGTGTGTGTGTTTGTTTGTTTGTTTGTTTGTTAGTGTGTGCGTGTGCGTGTGCGTGTGCGTGTGTACGCGCGCGCCATATAAGCGTGGCGAACTGATGCAATGAGAGGAGCATTAGCGTGCATTAGCGTGTCTAAGAGAGTCGAGGAACAGAGAATCCCCGCCAGCGTGTCGCCTTGTAGGGCTGCTACCACCTACAAGGGGCTGATTCCGCCTACAAGGGGCTGATTCCACCTACAAGGGGCTGATTCCACCTACAAGGGGCTGATACGACCTACAAGGGGCTGATACGACCTACAAGAGCTGGAACGACTTTACAAGACGGGATAATGCGATGCCCCGCGAAAATTTGCATGACCAGCCCGAGGTGCGGACAGCGAGTGATCAGGTGGAGAGAAACCTAAGATTCTAGGTAACCGCAAGGGGGGGGGGGGGTAGGACAAAGACGAGGATGTTCGAGGACGAGAACAAGGAAAAAGAGGAGGACGAAGGCGAAGACGAAGGCGAAGAGGGAGGGGGGGGGGGGTAAGGGAGGCTGCGGTGGATTACGCGGCGCCATGCCTTTGGCGTCTTGGAAGGATGTGGCATTTAAATTTCAGAAGGTACTTAGAGATTTTTGAAAGCTGTTTCTTTGTTGTTCGTTGTGTAAAGACGAAGAAAAACGCCACTTATGTCACACGCTTAATCGATTCTCATGATATCTCCCCGTAATAAAAGCCGACTGAAAGTGATTTACAAGGGGTCAGTGACCTTATTCCATAGGCCTTATGATAACGTTCTTGAATTTGTTCCAATTTAGTCCCTAAATAGATATATATGTAAAATACCTGGTGCAAGATATATATTTTTTTTATTTGATAGCTTCGAAGATCCTAGGAAGTTTAGTGAACACTTTCTCTACAAGTATCTGCCGTTGTGCTGATGACGACTGCTGTTAACGTGTTGTTTGAATTATTTTCGAATTCCTTTGTCGAGTGATTGATCGCCGGCATAAACAATAGCCCAGAGTCGCATGACATGATCGTTAATTTAATTGGAGGAACGACCACAGTCAGGGCGATAAAGGAGGCAAAAAAAGAAAAGAAAAAAAAGAATGTTTAAAAAAAAAGAAACTTGGTTCTCTCGAGGTTACGACGTTGATGCGTCAGAGATTTGGCAATAGAGATGCTATAATCTGAAATATTAGAAATGAGACGAGTTCCCAGTGCGAAAGAGAGAGAGACAGAGACAGAGAGGGGATAGAGAGGGAGACAGAGAGGGGGATGGGGAGAAAGGGGGGGATGGAAAGAGAGGAAGAGATGGAGAGAGAAAGGGCGATGGAGAGAGAGAGAGAGAGAGAGAGAGAGAGAGAGAGAGAGAGAGAGAGAGAGAGAGAGAGAGAGAGAGAGAGAGAGAGAGAGAGAGAGAGAGAGAAAAGAAAGAAGAAAGAAGAAAGAAAGGAAGAGAACGTGAAAAAAATATCGTAAAAAAGGGTTTAAAAAAAACGCAGCTAATACGTAAAGGGGATT
>NW_028234412.1:11700720-11713220 GCF_977035675.1 Penaeus japonicus
CCTTCCCATGTTGCAGAGGTAGCAACAGCTTCTCCTTGCAGACCGCGGCTCGCCGGCAGGTGATACTACGGGCGCTGTGCCAACCAATCGGCGTGCTTCCCGCGCTTCTCCCTGCAACACGTGACTGCCGCCTCCCGCGCCATTTTTTGCCCCGCGTGTCACTCTGGGTGTTTGCTGTAGAGAGAGACTCGGCCTTTGGAGTGCTTGAGCTCCGTGGGTAGAATCTCAAGAGGAATTTCACCTCTTCCTTTCTCTCTGACGATCTGGGATTGTAAATATTAGTCTGCCAACCGTTGGTACATTTTTTCCCTCTCTCTTTATCTGGGCCCTGGTAACCTTCCGGTGGACAGCCGCCGTTATCTGCCAACGGTTGGTGTGGCATGGTCAGCCTTGTGCAATCGTTCAACCGTCAGGTGATCAGACTTCAGTGAAATAGGTTTATGACGAATGTGCTTCTTGTATGAAGCAGCACCGAGAGAACCCAAGCGGTTCGAGCCACAAACCTCGGCATGTTTTGCTGGTATTTTGTCAGTATTTTGATAAGCAACCACGTGGGTGTCATATGACAGTTGGCAACGACAAACGGATAGGCATGTTAGTCGACCGTAGGCGTGAAGGCATGGCAAACAACCGTTGCTTATGCTAGGTTAGGTGCGATGGCAGTTAAAAGGGTTACGTGTAAACAAAGAAACTTTAATTATATATGCGGCCAGGCTCTCTGTTTGTTCGTTTGGAATGTAGGGTTAACAAGCGTGAAATTGTATGGTTGGTTATCGGTGTAACGTAAGTTATTTTTGATGTTCCGCCTGGTTTTCGAAGAGATATACGCAGATTATCCCGCCAGCCTTCCTTGGCGAGAAAAAAGGTGCAGCCGAAAACACTGACCAGACACCAAGGAGCATATAAACAAAAAACCTCGCCGCGAAACCTTCAGAAAAGCGCCCTTGGTTTCGCAGCCGAGGGAACAGCCCTTAAACAAACAAACACCGCCGATGAGGACACGATCTGTCTGTATTCCACGATAGATTTCATATAGATTTGCCGGGGAATAATAAAAAAAAAGAATGAGAAAGAGTGCGCAGTTCGAGTGTGTAACGACATGAAGTCTGGAAGGTTTATTCTGGGAGCGGTTGACGTCCTCCGCTTTGCCGCCAAGGCCACGCTGCCATGACGTGCACGGCAGCCTAGGTCTTCATGTTGCACAAGCCTTGCCATGCACACATACCCCACGCCCGCACGCCCCACGCCCACGCCCCACAACGGTCTGGAGGAGCCGTTACGTTCTCGTCGTTTCCTATACCTTGTGCTTGGTGGTTCGCTTGTTCCGTGCTTGTGCTTTTGGTGTTTGGCGCTCTAAGACTAACAAATAAGAAGGGAGATCAGCGTTGGAGACATCCTGTTTACTTTAGAATAAAAACTACAATAAAGAAAGGTAGATTTAAACAGTATATTAACTAGCAATGGCTCTACGATCTACCTGTTACGCAAGGACGTTGCATCATGCCGGTCTCCTCCTCGTCCGCGCCTCCTACCTGGGTGTCTAGCCGATACTAAGTCTTCCTCTTAGCCGAGACGAGGTCAGGATATTCCAGGTCTTGCCGAAGAAGTTGTGGGATAGATTGTATTTTCTTGCGACCATGGCATAAATGCCAATCTCTCCCCCCACCCCCACCCCCACCCCCACCCCCACTGTTTGCTATCACCTACTTCGTATCTCACACCCAACGAGAGAGTTTGTGTATTATTTATTTGAATAGTAGTAGTGGGTAAATAAGTAGTAGTAGTAATAGTAGTAGAGTTGTAGTAATATAATTGCAGTAATTGTACATAATTTTTACATGACCCTTCTCCTCGTCATCATCATCATCATTATCATTATCTTCATCTTCATCACCACCACCACCCACCACCAATCATCATCAGTCATTGTCATCACGTCATCATTGTCGTTTTCATCATTATCATCACCAATAAAACTCGATGCCAGTGATGTGATAAGCTTGCCACGCGGAGAATCTACTTACACATGTCCACGGAAGGTCAGCATCACGTCCGGTGTACATACATGTAAGTCGGTCGTCGAAGGGTCGTTCGGACGTGCCCCTCTAGACAGCGATAGGGGGAGAGGGGAGAAGGGGGAAGGGGAGCTGGATGTCTTCCCTGTTTCCGGTATCGGTCGGTCTCAATCGGAGTGTCTTTATTACATATCGTTCCGCCCCCCCCCCTTTTTTTTTAGGGGGGGGGCGGATTTCTAGTTTCGCTGAAGCACTTTCAAAAAAAAAAAAAAAAAAAAAAAATCGAAGCAACGTATCCACGAGCATTTATCGGGAGCGCCATGTTCTTTTTTTTCTTTCTTTCCTGCGGTGCGGTCTCGCGTAGGAGAGGAAATTTGTCATTGAGTCCCCCCCCCCCCATGAGCGGCGTGGCGCGCGTGACTGCCGGATCATGGGGGTCATGGGTCATGGGGACGAGGCTGGGCCGGGGGTGACCGATGGGGGCGCGACGACTCGGAACTAGTGAGGCGCCCATCGGTTTGGATGAATGTGTGAAAACGAGAGAGGGGGGGGAGGGGGGAAGGTAAGCTGAGGTAAGTGATTGGGGGATGGTGGGAGAACCTTTGGGGGGAAATTTAACTGTTGAAGGTTTTAAATTGGTCATCACGGTTTATAGGTAACAATTTATCAATCGAACAAGCGGAAAGACAAAACAGAATAAAAATCCAGGGGAAAAAACTGCCCCCCGTTGGTAAAACAAAAGCTTCGTGGGGCTTCAGTGATGATGCGGGTTTAGATCTGGAGGCAGAGAGGATAGGAAAATCCATAAGGATGCAAACGCGGTGTGGCTAAAATGGAGAGGTGGACGTCGAGATGGAATGTCTCTCTTTTACGTCGATATTCCTGATGTATTTGATATTGTAATTAACCAACACGCCCGGCTTGTGAGATGTACGGAGGATTCAGGAGGCGCGGGCGGGCGGGCTGGCTGGCTGACGGATGGGCGGGCGCTCACATGTGTCTGCGAGCCAAGACGCCGTGGTGGAGGCCCTCCTCGGGTGGCACTCGTCCGCGCGAGACCAGAAGGGAGCCCAAAGGCAGACGTGAAACTCGAATTATACCCCCGCAAGCCGTGGCAAAAAGCGGCTGTTTTGACCCCCAGCGGCCGCCATTCTGTGCCGCTGCGAGCCACCCGACACCCAGCTGTCCGCCCTCCATCCTCGGGGATTCACCCGTCATCCGTTTCGGCCCTTTCCGCTTGGATGATCAACCTCTTGCATCCATCCTTCCCCTCGTTCGCCATATGCTTCGTATTACAACCGCGTCTACTCGTACTCCTGTGTTGAGGATGTAAAAGAAATTAGCCCTTTCTCCCAGACGTTGCAAACTTCTATCAAACATACCTTTTGCCCCTACCTTTCCCCCTACTCTCCCCTACCCTTCCCTCCCCTCCCCTCCCCTCCCCTCCCTACAAATCCTACCCTCCCCATCCCACACCACCCCACTTCCCTCCCCTCCCCTACTCTCCCCTACCTTACCCTACCCTACACTACACTCTAGTCCACAACCATCCCCTCCTCCCTCCCTCCCTAAGCCATACCTTCGTCACGATTGTAGATACAAAAAGCGACCAGAATCACTGTGCTTAAGATTAAAGGCGAGATAAACACTTTCGCGAGGGTTTCATCAGCGGAGGGAGGTGGGGAGGGAGGGTGGGAAGGAGAGAGGGAGGAAGGGAAGGAGAGAGGGAGGGAGGGAAGGAGAGAGGGAGGGAGGGAAGGAGAGAGGGAGGAAGGGAAGGAGAGAGGGAGGAAGGGAAGGAGAGAGGGAGGAAGGGAAGGAGAGAGGGAAGAAGGGAAGGAGGGAAGGAGATAGGGAGGGAGGGAAGGAGAAAGCAGGGAGGAGACGGATGAAGGAAGGAAGGAAAGAGGGAGGGAGGGAGTGGAAGAAGTAGGGACGATTGGATTGTGGGATCGGCGAAGGAATTTTGAGTATGCCTAAGGATAAAACGACAACATAAGTTGTGTATGTGTGTGTGTGATAGGAAAAGAGAGAGAGAGAGAGAGAGAGAGAGAGAGAGAGAGAGAGACGTCTTAGTGTATTGGCAATTATAACAAGTTATTTTATGACCATTAAATCGTACATTATTGTAAATGAAAAACACGACCTGACTGGCTGATAATACTTCACAATGGCAGGGGTGAGTCTCACGACCACACAGATCACATGAAGGTCAAAAGCCCTTGGCAGATCGGCGATGGATCATAAGGCAAAACAGGTCACCGGGTCAGGCATAGGGTCGAAGGGAGAGAGAGAGAGAGAGAGAGAGAGAGAGAGAGAGAGAGAGAGAGAGAGAGAGAGAGAGAGAGAGAGAGAGAGAGAGAGAGAGAGAGAGAGAGAGAGAGAAATGCGTTATGATTACAGTTATCTTAAAATCTACTTTCATCTACCCACTCTCACCCCCATTATCCCTTCAACTCGGTCCCTTTTACCCCCATCCCTCCTTCCTCCATACACCGCTTTACCCCCCCCCCCCCACCACCACCACTCCCCCACACACATACTTCGAAAGATGCGAGCGATGATCCGCCAGGCGAGGGGGCAGCAGCTAGGCATGAGGGCCGAGAAGGCTTGTCCGGGTTGGGTCCGAAGCACGTCGCCGGTTTGCCTAAGTGTGTCATTGTCAAGGTTGCTCCGTCGAGCCGCCGACTCCGGAATTTGTCGGCGGGGCGGCGCGATGGCAATTCACTCTCTCTCTCTCTCTCTCTCTTTCTCTCTCTCTCTCTCTCTCTCTCTCTCTCTCTCTCTCTCTCTCTCTCTCTCTCTCTCTCTCTCTCTCTCTTTCTCTCTCTCTCTCTCTTTCTCCTTCTTCTCTTTCTCCCTCTCGCTCTACCTCTCCCTCTCGCTCTACCTCTCACTCTCTTCCCCCTCCCCACATAGCAATGCCTATCGGCACGGCGTGGAAATCTTCCATTCCCTTCCATCTTCTTCTTTCCTCCCTCCTTCGCTCTTCGTCGCTCTTCCACCTCCCTTCTCTTCCCTTCTCTTCCCTTTCCTTCCCTTCCATCTCCTTCCATCCTCCTTCCCACTCTTCGTTTCTCGCAATCCCCTTCCCTTCCATCTTCTTCCTTCATCCTCCCCACTCCTCCCTCGTCTCTCGCAGTCCCCTCCCTTTCCACCTCCTCCCCTTCCCTTCCCTTCCCTTCCCTTCCCTTCCCTTCCCTTCCCTTCCCTTCTCCTTGCTCCTTCCTTCGTCTCCCGCCATCCCCAGGAAGCGAGAAGGAAGGAGGCGATCTTGAGGCAGGTGGTGGTTTTCGCCGGGGGTGGACAGGTGGTGGTTCTACGAGGTGAAGTAAACACATCCAACAGGTGGTGATCGAGATGCTTGTAGGCGGATTATCAGGACAGTGTTTATTAGCATTGTTATTATTTGGTTTAAGGATATTATATTATTATTTTCCTTTTTTTTTAATTAGTTTCATTTCTGTTTATTTATATTTGTATTTTTTTCCTGGAAGGAGAGAGAATGGGAATGAGGAGAAAAGGAAAGGGGTGACTTACTTATTATTGCAGATGGTGATGGGGGAAGGTATTGTTTTATTCTTGCATCATATAAAGGGAAGCCTGGAAACCCACACCGACGATTCCATAATGGTACTTTTGTTTCTTTGTATTTTACCTTTATTTGCAACACTCTTTAACGAGGTCGTCTGCGTGATATTGAACTATCCCATTCGATTTACGTATTATTATGATTGTTTATTATTTATTTTTGATATTTGTCGTTATTACCATTATTATTTTTAGTGTAGATAATGGGGATATTATTATTACTATGATCATCACCATTATTATTATTATTATCAGTATTATTATTATTATTATTATTATCAGTATTATTATTATTATTATCATCATCATCATTATCATTATCATTATAATTGTTATTATTCACATTTATCCCGCAGCTTACGCGACCGAGATATCAAGATATAATAAGAAAAGAACAGAAGCATAGATAAAGGGCTCAAAGAAAACGGGTTTTGTAGCCCCGTTTGCAAGTCATCGAAAAGATACATTAATGAAAAGAATTTTATGAAATAATGATAATGAAAATGATTTTGGTGTTATTAGTATTGTTGTTATGATCATTATTATTACTGTTTATATTGTTGTTATTGTTGATACTATTATTATGATTAAGATAATGACATTGATAGATATAACAACTACATGTTAATAAATGGTATTAATTATCATAATGATTTTAAAGATGTTGATTATGATGAGGATAATGATATTGGAAAAAAATTAATGGTGAAGATGCTGGAAATAATGATGATTAGTAAAATATTGATTATAATGATACTCTTCGATTAGACATCCCAGGCTTTGTCACTTGTCGCTTTGCCATCAGAGGTGTCTCATACAGTCATTACGACGAATTGCAGGGAACGAGTTGCAAGTTACGGAAAACGGGAGGACTCTGGTTTGGTGTATGTGGTTGATTATGCAATTTTATTGATTCCCAAGCTACCTCTCTCTCTCTCTCTCTCTCCCTCTCTCTCTCTCTCTCTCTCTCTCTCTCTCTCTCTCTCTCTCTCTCTCCATCTCTCTCTCTCTCCATCTCTCTCTCTCTCTCTCCACTCCCTTTCTCTCTTCCTCTCACTCACTCCCTCCCTCCCTCTCACTCTCTCACTCTCTCACTCTCTCACCTTTAGCACTATTAATTCTACCCTCCATCCTCCTCCTCTCCTCCCTCCTCAATCTCCCACTATCACCGATGATAGCGTTTGGTATCGGTCAGTCCGCGATAAGATTGTAACGGGGGGACCGATGGTCTGGCGTAAATTACGCGAATGTTCCGCGCGTCAACTCGTGATGGTGCAGGGGTGGATGGCGATCGGAGGGGAGGTGATTGATTCGATGATAAGATCGCAGGGGATTGGATGATGAGAATGATCATTCCATTATATTCTCATCTCGTCTTCCATCACTCCTCTCCCTCCACCTCCTCCCCCCCTTCCTCCCCCCTCTCCCCTTTTCGCCCTCCCCCCCCCATGGAGATGCACGTCTCGCACATACACGTGGTGAGTATCACATGGGAGAGGTGGGGGATGTGGGTATTGTTGATACCGATGGTGGGTTGAGGGATGAGGTTGAGGTTGTCGTGATGAGCGTGATGGAGGGGGAAGGGTAGGTAGAGGTTGAATGAGTGGATAGAGAGGGGGATGGGATGGATCAAGAGAGGGAAGGGGGAGGGAAAGGGGTGGTGGGGGTGAAGTGGAGGTAGAAGGGGATAGTGTTAGCAATAGGCAGGTGGAGCGAGAGGGGGAGCGGGGGCTACTAGATAAATGATGAGACGCTAGGAGCATTTGTTAGTAGAGAAATGTTCTGCTGTGCATGATGGGCAGGATAAGGCATACGCAGGTTGATGGGTTGAGGGGATAATGAATGCGTTATTTTCAAAGTACGTTTGTTATAGTGGGGAGGGTGTCGTTAATGCCTATGTTATTTTCATTATCCTGCGTTGGGATTGGGGGGAGGACGAACTAATTTTATTTAACTCCTATTCACTGTGGACCGGGGGGGCGGGAGGCATGACTATGTTTATTTACTTGTCTGTTTCGTTGATGGTAGTTGGTACTTTCTTAGATAATGAAACTTAAGAGTGATGATGGTAGTTGCAATGACCGTGGAGGGGGTGTAAGGTGATGAGGGAAGCCAGATGAATCGAGTGATGATGGTAGTTGCAATGACCGTGGAGGCATCGGCAATAATCGCAAAGCCATACTCGACACTCATACTCGAGTGCCAGTGGGCTCACCCACCAAAAGCCAGACTAGTAGATTTCGCTGCCCCTCCGTGCAGACTCGGACCGCGTCGATCGTGCGGAGGCGACGAGAACGAGAGAGCAGCCTCCCCGCGACGGACCGGCCTCACTCGCGCCCGCCGATCGACTGATTGCGCTTCCGGCCGGAGGCCAGAGTTGTGCGATGTGCGGCGGAGGCGACGGACGGCGAAGGAGGCGGCGCCGGCTACGCGTGGTTCCGCCCTTCAGCCCCGTTGCAAGTGGGATGTTCGAGGCTGCTCGTCCCATCCTCCCAAATGGGGATGGCTAGACTAGTAAGGCGGGAGCACTCGTCTGTTCTGCCTCCCGTTCATAAGGAGGTGCTAGGTGGAGGAAAACCTGCCTGCGCCTGCGTCCCCAGTAGTGAAGTGCACATGGTGCAGTCTCTCGACCTGTCTCGTCCTGCGAGTTACGTTCATAATGAAGTGCAACGTGGGGTGCGACCTGCCTCGTCCTGCCTCCCACACGTAATGAAGTGCAAGGTGGAGGGCGACCTGTCTCGTCCTGCGAGTTACGTTCATATAGAAGTGCAACGTGGGATGCGACCGCTCATTCCTTGCCAGAGTGTTGTAATGAAAGCAAGCACGTTTTTGACCGGCCTCCCCCGCCCCCCGCTCGCGGGGACGGCGGGGCCATGTCCATCCAAGTGCTCCCTCCCCTCCCCCCTGCGGGCCCCCTTTTAATCCATCCCCCGAGCCTCGCTGCCCCCGCAGCTCGATCCTCTGCACTTGTTGTCAGCTGAGCCTCCTCCCCTCCTTCTGCGGAATTTTCTTCACCCCCCCCATATGAGACATCTCCCCCGCAGCTCGATCCTCCTGTTGCTGTGGGAGAGGAGGAGCGGGAAGAGCGCGCGGGAATAAGGAAGTCCCCGAGAATAAGGAGTCGAGAGGGAAGGTGTTCTCAGGTGAGCGCTCTCGGGTGTTCCAGTTGGGTCCGCCGCGTCCTGTACCGCCTCTGTAGACACGGCCATTGGTCTTCGGGGCGTGCGTGTGTTCTGTAAAGAGGGGAGGCGGCGGGAGAGGCGGCGGCGGGTGGCGGAGGGGGGAGAGGAAGGTTTAAGAACGCTGGTCGGAGGCCTTTGCAGACGACCGAGAGGGATAGGGCGCGAGGAGAGAGAGAAGGGTGTGGGGTCAGGAGAGAACACCGCTGACACGCCGGATATCACGAACAGGCTGCTTTGTTGCCCGGGCGGCCTTAGGACACCTCATGCATGCAAGTAGCCTCGCTCAGGTCAGCAGCAGAGGCACAGGCATGGGCGGAAACCAAATTTCAAAGGGGCAGGAAGGTTACTTAGCGGGCATCAAGGCCCTGCGAGGTGTAGGGGCGGGCTGGAGGTGTGGCAGACCTTTCAGTCGTGACTCTGGAGTGTGTTACCTACGTATAAAGGGAGATAGAGGGCACGTGTGGACTGCAACGGCGGTTGGGGGGGCTAATGGGTCGCTATTTATTGGCAAGAAGTGCTTGGCGAAGAAAAGCATGGTGATGAAGGGGACGTATTGTTGTGATACTTGTGATGAGATTGCGGCGACGGTGATGATAGTGATGTAGGTTTATTTGTTCCATGGTGTGCAGTTCTCTAAAGGGGACGAGGCAGTAGAAATCGAGGTGGGGGAGAGGACGGGCGTGAGTGGGCGTGGTGGCAAGCAGACACTTAGGCAGACTCGCCCGCGGGTGATCTAGGACCTGTCAGGAGCTTACCTTGAGATATTGGACGGAGGACGTGAGAAAGAGTAGTTTAAATAAAGACGAGACAAATGCGCGGGAAGACAATGCGGAATCATTCAACCGAAACGAGACGAAAATGTTGGGATGGAAATGTTACAAAAGAGATCTGTTACAGTTACAGGTGTGCAACGCATATCTGTTTCCCTGGACCGGATACCAGACAGCGTCTACATGCAGAGGCATCCGCGAAAGTGACCTGCAACACCCTAGGCGCTAAAATCCTGAGCTCTAAAAGAGTTCGTGATTCAGCAGTGACCCAAGATGCGACGCCCGACCGACGGCATGTAGGCTGTGCTGCTTTGGTGTCGAACTTCATGACGAATCAGGCAAAGGGTGGATGTGCCGCCGATTGTATCATTTTTCCCCTCTGGCCTGTCGTGCGTTTCCCGGGTGCATTCGCAGACGACTTGCTTTGAGGCATTTTCCCCCGTCCAGGTTCGCGAAGAAAAAGTCTCCGCCTAATCTTTTGATCACCCGAGTTCTCTCACTCTGGCGATGGAGATGGGCTCGTGGATAGTCGTCATAATTATGCAACGGTGACGGGACGTAACATCGACGTGTTGGCAACATGTTTGAGAAAGGTAAAAGTTCCCCTTGATGTGATTCCCGGATCGCGGTGTGTCCTTTTTGGAGACCCTCTCGCTGGCCTTCTTTCCGCGACTGACCTCAGGGTATTATGGCCATGGCAGGCTGGCCCCCGGGACTTGTTCGTCGTCTTCACACATTTCTCAAGGATCTTTTTTTGTTATCTTTGAAATGAAAAATGCTCCCTGGACTTGTTCTTTAGGGTGCTGCTTCCCCTCGATGTCTTTCTCTCTCGTGTCACGTCTTGCCCTCCCTTTGCTCCTTCTCGTCCTCCCCTCCTTTTCCTCCTCATTTTTCTTCCAGCTCCTCTTCCTCCTATTACTCCTCCTTTTATTCATCTTCCTCCTCCTCCTCCTCTCCTTGCCCGTCCAGATAGCGTTCCACCTGGATGCACACGGCCGCGGGGCACGTTCCCTCCGGGCGGCGAGCTCCTGCTTAGGACCTTTTTGCACGGCGGCAGGTGGTGGTCAGGGCGAGGCGGCCAAGGATTTTTGTGTCACACGCTCAAGCAATGGGGGGCGGAAGGGGGGACGGGGAATGGGGAGAAGGATTTATTTATTTATTTATTTATTTATTTATTTATTTATTTATTTATTTATTTATTTATTTATTTTAAAGAAAGGGGCAAATGAATGAGTGGGGGAATCGTGCGTGCTGGAAGAGAGAGAGAGAGAGAGAGAGAGAGAGAGAGAGAGAGAGAGAGAGAGAGAGAGAGAGAGAGAGAGAGAGAGAGGCTTCCTCTGGAAGGACAGAGGAAAGGATATCCGAGAAAGACGAGGGGAGGATCTTAGGGGAGGAATCATTAAGGAGAGACGAGGGGAGAGAAATACAGGGAGGATTCTCCCGGAAGGATTCTTAAATCGAAATACCAACAATGATGATCAGCCTCAACATTCTAGGAGAGAGCATCCCCCCATGCCCCCATCCTCACTCTCCGACCCCTTGTCCGACCTCACCCCCATCTTCCCACTTCGACCCCATCCCACGCATTCCGACCCATCCCCCTCCCCCACTCCACCCTAGGAGCGACGACGAACGCACTTGCCAGTCCCAAGGCAGCCCGGCGGGGAAGGAGTGCAGGCCGCAGGAGACAGGACAAACGGAGCGCAGACAGCGAGTGAAATGCGCAGTCGGAAAGCCAACCCAAAGGTCAAGAACAGCATCCGGCCACGCAGACTGCGCGCCAGACTGACCACGGTCACTCAAGGCCTTGCGGTATGCTTGAAGCCTGCGGAAGGAACTCGGGGCTGTCACAGGCCCGTAGCTGTCATGGTCTGACAGCAGTGGGTGGGCATGGCCCTTCGGAGGGGCCTTTTTGGGGTGGGGGTTGCAATAATTGAGAGGGGGAGAAAGAGGGAGAGAGAGAGAGAGAGAGAGAGAGAGAGAGAGAGAGAGAGAGAGAGAGAGAGAGAGAGAGAGAGAGAGAGAGAGAGAGAGAAAGAAAATGACAGACGAACAGACAGATGAATAGAGAGACAGAGTGGGCAGAAAAAATAGAGAAGCGAAGAATTAGGGCTCATTTTAGGGGGCTGGGGGGAAGTTGGAATGGTCATGAGCTTGTGGGAATTATTAGTCATGGAGTACCCGTGAGAGTGAATAGGGGCGAGTGAGGGGAAACAGGATTGAAGGAAGGGAATGTGTGAGTGAGAGAGAGAGAGAGAGAGAGAGAGAGAGAGAGAGAGAGAGAGAGAGAGAGAGAGAGAGAGAGAAAGAAAGAAAGAAAAGGAAGAAAAGTGGGGAAAGAAAGAACAAGGAGAGAAAGAGAAAAGCGAAAGGCGAAGGAGGAGAGAGAGCAAGTGTGCTAGTTGAATCGCTATTTCCATAAACAATGATTAGAACTGTCCTTCACATGAACTTTTTTATTATGATTTTTCCTGGTTTGATTCCACGTACAATAATTTCGTTATCGCTTCGTGACTTTATACTGTGTGTATATTTTATCTTTCTCTCTCACATTCTTCTTCGTGTTTCGCCTTTTCGAACCGTTACTCGATGATCATGCGCTGCCTATAAAGCTCGCACTGCCTATAATAAGACGTTCTCACCAACCAGTGTGTCCCCTCTCTCCCTCTCTCGCTCGTCTAGACACGGGTGCCTCCCCCCACCCCCCTTAAGGTCAGTGTTGAGTGCACTCTCTCCTCCTTCTCTTTTTTTCTTTTCTCTTCCTTATTCTTCTTCCTTCTCCCCTTCCTCTTTCTATTTCTTCATCCCTTCTTCCTCCCACCTCCGCCTTAAAGAAAGGGTGTGACGGTGGGTGTGTCGGCCGCTGCGTGGGTCGAGCTAAACGTCTACACGAAAGAAATGTCTCCTTTTATTCTTGCACGTCGGAGGAATCGACATGATCT
>NW_028234412.1:11725720-11740720 GCF_977035675.1 Penaeus japonicus
TTCCTTCCTTCGTCCTTCCCATTTCTTCGACTTCATCTCGCGCCTCGGAGGACGCCTTCTCCCGCGTTGCAGATCCCATTCCATCGCCAGTTCGGAAGACCTACCTCTCCGTTATACATGTGGAAGTGGTGGTGCTAGGAATAGTAGTAGTCGTAGTCGTAGTCGTAGTCGTAGTAGTAGTCTAGTCGTTGCCGTAGCCGGCGTGACACAGGGCGAGAGTGGGACGACGGGGACGACTGTCTGGCGGCGGCGTTAGCGTGACTTGAGTGGTGGTCGCCATGGTGCGCCCTCCCGACCACTCCTTCGAGCTCGGGACACCTGCACGCGCCCCGCTACTGCTGCTGACGTGCTAGGGGGAGGTTATGGTATGGTGTGGCGTACTATGGTATAGTGTGGTATGGCGTCCTGTGGTATAGTGTGATGTAGTTATTTTGGTAGGGTATGGTTTCGTGTGGTGTGTGGCGGCCTGTTGTATAGTGGGGCGTAGGGAGGTTTTGTGTGGTGTGGTGATATACGGTACAGTGATGGGTCCTGTACGATGTGTTCAAGTGGTTCAAGTAGTGTCTTGTAGTGTAGATGGCCTGGTGGTGTGGTAGGTATGGTTTGGCGCCCTATGGTATAGTGTGGTGTGGTGATGTGATAGGTGCTTGGAAATTGGTCGTAGTAGCGTGAGCGTGGTAACAGGGGCTGTGACGTAGAGGGAAATGTATACCGTAGCGACCGGGGGCCGGGCGGACAATAGCTGCATGGAATTCGGTGTGATGGGAAAGGTGTGTGTGGAGGGGGGGGGGTGCGTGCACTTTTGTTCAGGGAGTACATGTGAGGAACTTTTGCATCGAAGGAAAGAAGCCGAGATGGAATAAGGAAGAACTAGGATCGCCCTTCGTGATAATATGATCATTTTTTTTTTTGTGTGTGTAATATGATTATGGTTTCGAATTAACATGCTTTTACATCAAGTGCATTGGGACGTTTTTGGCTCGGTTTTGTCAAACAGAATTTGTCGATATATAAATGTGGAAGAAAACTAGGACATACACTCATACACATGCACATACACATACACATATACATGTGTATGTGTGTATGTATATATATATATATATATATATATATATATATATATATATATATATATAGATATAGATATAGATATACACACACACACGCACGCACGCACGCACGCACGCACGCACTAGCACACGCATGCATATATACAATTACATACATATATACACTTACATACATACATACATACGTACATACGTACGTATGTACATATATATATGCATGCACACACACTTAAACTCTTACTCGTACCCACACACGTGCGTGTGTGTGTGTATGTATGTGTGCCTGTATGTATATTATGTATGAATGTGTGCGTGCTTGTGAACATGCGTTCCAGTATTTCTTGTTTCCGATCCATCGCAAGGGTTCAAACGGACTCCCAAATACCCGTGTCTTCCTTCCCTCTCTTTAAGTACGGGATATCATTCTCCTCCTCCCCTAACCACCACCTCCCCCCCTCCCTCCCTCTTCCCTCCCTCCTCCCTCCATCCCCTCCTCGATGCTTCCCACGCATCGCCGTCACAATGCCCTTTTACGGTGGATGCATTGTACATTCGCACCTCGCCCAACAACCCCCTTCGACCCTGTACTTCTCCCTCTCCCTCCCCCTCCCCTTTCTCTCTTTCTCTTTCTCTTTCTCGCATTCCTCGTTTACCTATTTCACCCCCCCCCTCTCTTTCTTTCTCTCTCTTTCTTTCTCTCTCTCTTTCTTTCACTCTCTCTCTTTCTTTCACTCTCTCTCTTTCTTTCACTCTCTCTCTCTCTTTCACTCTCTCTCTCTCTCTCTCTCTCTCTCTCTCTCTCTCTCTCTCTCTCTCTCTCTCTCTCTCCTCTCTCCCTTTCCCTCTCCCTCTCCCTCTCCCTCTCCTCCCCCCTCCCCACATAGCAATGCATATCGGCACGGCGTGGAAATCGCCAATCGGAAACCGTATTTTTTGGCGAGTCCCCCAGCTGGTGTCTACCCCCCCCCCCTACAGTACAATCGTCAGAACCCCATTGAACCCCCCTCTCCCCCCTCTCCCCCCTTCATCCTCTCCCTTTCTCCCACCTTGTGAGGCCATTATACCGATTCCTTTCTACTGTTACCTTTCCCTCCTTCCTTCTCCGCCTCTTCCTCCTCCTCTTCCTCCTTTCCCCCTCTTTCCCACCGTCCCTCTTCTTCCTGCTGCAGTCAAGGCGTGGGAGTACTTTCATGTCGGTGCTCCTGGGAACGATCCTGCATGCACACGCACACGCACACGCACATGCATACACACACACACACACACACACACACACACACACACACACACACACACACACACACACACACACACACACACACACACAGATCACACACACGGATGTATGTCTGCATGCACGTAAGTAACCGCCGTAGGAGCGTCCGGCGGATCCCCCGGTGCGGCGCAGGATATAAGGAAGCGTCAAACGGTCCCAGCGGCGTAAATGACTTGAATGATCTCGGCAATTAAAGCTAATGTGCGGGCGTGGGCGTTGTCACCGGCGAATGTCAGTCATCGTGCGTTCCGCGCTGACCGTAATAGCTACCTGAGTGTCGTGTGTTGATAACGCGTGACTCTACAGTTGCCGGGTGTGACTGCCGTTGTCCTGGTGGTCACGTGGTTTCTCGGTGGGTGCAGTGGCAGCATTTATCGGTGGCGGTGTGTCCACGCGGTGTTTCAGACGCTATGATTACCCAGGTAACGATATCCGTAACTGTTACCCTGTTGACCACGCGGTTACTTGGCTGTTACCATGAGCATGTCTGGCGTTACTGTTAGCCAAGTAAACACCCTCCATTTATTAGGATAGTAGGGATAGTCATCCTGTGGTAGCTTCCCAAGCCATCTCAAATGTGGAAGTTAATTCTTGTTAGCTCCTAGCCCTCTGGGTGTGGCAGATCCTGCTTGTTTAATGCCAGTTGTCGCCTGGTCCTACGCTGCTGTTAGGATCTCTTTGTTTGTGGCCGCGAGGTCGTCGTTGCTTTAGTAACGATGCCAAGGGCTGGGGTTATGCGACATCAATTGCCATTAATAGTTCGGGTGAGGCAGCGATGTGCGCTCGCTCGGGATCCCATACGTAAGGAGCCACGTGTGGTTGCTATTGAATTACACGAGATGTAATTGGCCATTATGAGGATAGGCACACAAAGGCGTTCGGCGAGCAGGAGCTGGGTCTGGAGCTGCAGTGTGAGCTGCAGGCTGTAGAAAGCTTTGCGCTGTGATCGTGATGATTGTGGTCGTATGCATTTCTTTGAATTTGGGGACCTCTGTTTGTGAGTCTTTTAAACACTTCTGTGGACACCGGTAGCATCATTGACGTGCGTTAAAAATGATATGGGTCGGCGTGCACAGTAACCAAAGAAGATTTTTAAAAAGTCCTTCGCTCCGGCTGAACCCAACCGGCTGCCTCTCCCTCTCCCTATTCCCGGTTTGCGCAAGCCGAGATTGAGTTACTAAAAAGGGCTGATGTAGGCGGACCACAGTGTTCACAGCGAAGACCAGAGCCCCGTACCTGGGCGTCATTAGTAACTTTACACGGGGCCAGAGTCTGCCGGTGAAGCAGGTGGCCTCGATAATGGACCCAGGGCACTGACGGAGGAGGTGAAGGGGGTGAGGGGGGTGACCACAAGAACCTATGGGGGAGCCTCGACGACCTAGAGGAACACGCGAGGAGACCATGCGGGAAGAGGGAAGAGAACCTTAATAAGAACGGGTTATACTAATGGGATAATTCAGCGCAGGTTTTAGCTAAGTGCAAAAGGAAATTTAGTTGAGCATGAGCCTCGAGAATTGGACAGATTTTCTAGGCTGAGAGAGCAGTATATCGGAGCTTGAAAGGTACGCATGCCATGTCCGGCAGTGCGAGCATAGCGCTGCTTTCTCTACTCGGGACTGGTATTGAACTTTGCAAAGTGTGCATTACGTTGCATTCCCGTGCGACTCTTTACCTTGGCAGTTATCAAGACTACTAAGTTTGATATGTTTTGCTTTAGATGTTTACGTTGTCGTTATCCATTTTTGCACGCAACTGTTACTCGTGTTCATAGATCCACCGAAACATAAGAACAACTATTTACCTATTTCTTGTTTTAGAAGAGCACATTTTAGATATTTATAAAGTCTGTATATACACGATGATAGCCCCTCCCACCCCCAACCCGTTGTGACCACGAGTGCCGCGATTGCAGTGATTGATCAACTTGCAACATTAAGCTCTCGGTGCGGACGTGTGACATCGCTCCTGTGAATCGGGCGTGAGAGCCAAACCTGCAACGCTAGCGGATTGTGTTTAGCTTTTTATTTTCCGATTTCATTTCCTGATTATATACAGATTTCTTCTTTTCTTCGCTGATGTTTTTCTCTTTTGTATAGTTTGTAATCTTTATTTATTTATTTATTTTTTCCTTCCCGTTTCCTTTTTTCTTTCTCTCTTTCTCTTCTTCCTCCTCTTCCCCATCCGCCTTCCCCCTTCTCCGCCCCCTGCCCTCCCTCTCCTCCCCTTCCTCTTCATCCGCTTCCATCCCTTTACTCTTCATCCCCCCTCTTTCTCCCCTCGTCTCTTCCCTATTCTCTTTCCCCTCTGCTATTTCTCCTCCTCCTTTCCTCCTCCCCTCTTCTCTCCCTCTCCCCTCACCCCTTCCCCCTATTTCTCCTTCCCTTTCCTTTCCCTTCTCTCTTCCCCATCTTCCTTTTCTCCCCCTCCCTCTTGCCTCCCTCTCCCCCCCCTCTCCCCTCACCCCAAGGGAAACGGAACAGGACGGAAATGCCACAGTTCCTACAGCCGAAGACTCGAAGAAACCCTGGAAGGAACTCAATGTACGCTTCGGCCTTGGTTCAGGGACGAGGAGGGGGAGGGGGAGGGGGAGGGGTAAGTGGGGTAACGGGGGAGGGTAAGGATGGGGCAAGGAGATGGGGAAGGGGGAAGGGGAGAGGGGGGTGTGATGGGGGTGGGGAGGTAGGAGAGGGCTATACCGTCGGCAAATTATGTGGTAATTTATTTTGTTTCATGTCTTCCTTTATTCATTTGTTTGTTTGTATGTTTCGTGTGGTCTTTCACTTTTTTTCTTTTTCCTTCCGGTGTCACTCTCGTAAATGTCTCACTTCCGGGGACTTCAAGAAGAGAGAGAGAGAGAGAGAAGAGAGAAGAGAGAAGAGAGAAGAGAGAAGAGAGAAGAGAAAGAAGATAGAGAGAAATGCAAACTCACGCTGTGCAATGGTTTGTCCAAAAAGCAGAAATGTGTCCCTATGATTCTTAATAGGGAATTAGTTGGCGCGTCGAGGAGGCTGTAGTTATCGCACGCAAACAGGAGGAGATTCTATTTGTCATGATGAGGCGTCCCGAGACTCATTATGAGGGCCGTGAGGAGGGACGTGGCTCATGGCGGCGGCGTCACGGCGTCCCTCTTTTATGGCGTCTAATTTCTTGCCATTGTTATTCGTCGTGTTCTGTTTTTACACTCTTTTTTTCTTCTTCTTTTTTTTTCTCTTTAGGGAGGGGGGGGGGGGTCTTTGTGTTCTCTTGTGTACTTTTCTTCTTTTTTTTTCTTTTTCTTTTTTTTGTGTGTTAGCTCTTTTGTCGTGGTTTTGGTGTTATTGTTTTGTTGTGTTTGTTATTGTATTTGTGTCGTGGTCATACTCATCACTACACACACACACAGTTTCTTTTATCTTTAGGCTGATGGTCATCAAAGTCACTACGATTATTTTGATATCATCCTTTTCTCAGGCAGGTAAATGAATCGGTAAATAATATATATAAGAAAACTGAATAGGTGTGAGTGCAGGTGTCATGGGAATTACGCCCCCTTCGCAAGGCCCCTCGCCCGCCCGACCGCCCACGCATTCAACGCCCGCCCATCACATGGGTTTAAAACCACGGAGGAAATGCCTGCGTCACGCCCTCGCTGCCGCCAGGTGATGCGGCGGCGCGCGTGACGCTGCTCTGGGGACGACGGAGGCGAGGTCGAAGGGGAGGGAGAGAGATCGGGGGGGAGGGAGAGTTTGTTTTATCTCGCTCCTGCTTTCGCTCTCGCTCTTTATTTCTCTCTCTTTTTTTCTCTCTCTCACTCTCACTCCCGCTGTCTCTCCATTCCCTCCTTCCTCCCCCCCACACCCCCATTCCCATTCCTTTTGTACATCAAATAGGATTTCTACACCACCTTCTGTAATACATGTCAAGATAAATACTGTATTTTTCTGGTGTATTTGTCGTCCTGAAAGAGTGAAGGGGAAAGCGAGAGAGAGAGAGAGAGAGAGAGAGAGAGAGAGAGAGAGAGAGAGAGAGAGAGAGAGAGAGAGAGAGAGAGAGAGAGAGAGAGAGAGTCGAGGGGAAAAAAGGAAGGAAGAGCGAGAGAGACGAAAAAAAAAACAGAGCGACAGAGAGAGGAATAGGTATATGGAGCAAGACGGGGGAAAACGAGTGAGTGTGAATGGTTGTATGTAGTTATGGTTGGTATTTTCTGGTTGGTAGTTGGTTGGTTGGTAGTGACGGCGCGGTCGTGAGAGGGCCGTCCCGCTTTCGCATCGGCTTTTCGTGGCTCCCTCTTCGCGGCGAACGTTCGGGAAGTGGACTGTCGTTGGCCCAGCGTCCCGACATCATCTCTTGAGGTCGTTCTGTGTTTCTAGTCGTCCCTCGTCGTCATACGTGGCCCTCTCTTGGTCACTCTTCTCTCCTTTACCCTTTCCTCTTATTTAATTCTCTCGTTCTTCCCTCCCACCATTATCTCCATTTACTTTCCTACTCCCTTCCCTCGCTCTCCTCTCTTCCACTCTCCTTCCGCTCCTCCAGCCCCATCCTTCTCTCCTTCTACTTATTCCTTCCCCCATTCTCCCTATCCCTTCCTCTCTCCATCCCTTCCTCCTTCCTTCCCGTCATTACTCCCCCCTCCCCCTCCTTCCAACCCTTCCCTCCCTGTTTGTCGAGGCGTCACCTGGCACATGGTCACTTGCAACGTTGATGGGCGCTCATCCGGTGCTGTAGGGAAAGGGCGGGAGAGAGAGGGGGGGGGAGAGGGAGAGAGGAAGCGAAGTAGGGAGGGACGGAGAAGAATGGAGGTGGAGAGAGGGAGGGAGAGAGAGGCGAAGGGAGATATGGAGGGAGAGGGAGAGAGGAAGAGAGAGGTAGAGAGTGGAAGGGATAGGAAGGGGGGGTAATAGGAGGAAGAGAGAGAGAGAGAGAGAGAGAGAGAGAGAGAGAGAGAGAGAGAGAGAGAGAGAGAGAGAGAGAGAGAGAGAGAGAGAGAGAGAGGAAGAGAAAGGACCACGCGTCGCCTTCCATGCTCGTTGATGATTGATGTTGCCGATGGAGCGGGACTGAATTTTGCGTATCTTTGTGTAACTTGCAAGGACTCGAAAGAATATTGCAATCGCAAAGGGAAGTGCGTTGCCATACGCTTTGGGGACACTGGAGGTTGACTGCGTATATGTAGGATTAAATTTCTTTTTTTCCCTCCCTTTATCCGGAAATGAAGTCCAATTTGCTGCCATGGATAGTTAGTTATATCTTCTCCCTTCCTACTCTCCTCCCCTTCTTTCCCCCCTCTCCTTTCTCCTCCCACTCTTCTCCTCCTCCCCCTCTCCCCTTCCATTCTATCCTCTTCCCCTCCTCATCCCCCACCCTCCTCTCCTCCTCCCCATCCCTTCCCCGCTCCTCTCCTCCTCCCCATCTCCCCTCTCAACCTCCCTCATCACCCCCTCACCACCCCCTCATCACCCCCTCTCCTCCACTGCCTGCCACTTAGTCCAACGACCCCCGTGAGTGTAGCATCATCACTATCCCGGTAACTACGTCATTAAGGGCAGATAACGACTGGCGCCCGTATTTCCGGCGATCTTTTGTCTGTTGCAATTATTTACATGCAACGCGACTCATAATTGCCCTTGATTGGCTGGTAATTACCTCTTGTGTCGCATACCAGGGAGAGGAGGCCGAAATTAGGCTAATTAATTTTCCCATAAATTGCCCAGTATTGGAAGAGTTAGTCTGACCTTTCTCAGCATCCGAGAAAGAGAGAGGGGGGGGGGAGGAGAGGGAAGCGGAGAGAGGGAAAAGAAGAGAGAGGGGGAGAGAGGGGGAGGGGGTGGGAGGAGAGGGAGAAGGAGGGGGAGGAGGATGGAAAGAGTGGAAAGGGGAGGTTAAGAGGGGGATGGAATTAGAGGGAAAGGGGGAGGAAGTAAAGAGAGAGAGGGAGAGAGAGAGACTAAAAGAAAGAGAAAGGGTATCTCGAGTGTCGGGAAATGCCAGGAAAATTAACCCGCACATTTAAAAAGGCTTTACAATATAGATTTAGAATTCTTAAAATCACTCAAGAAGGGAAACGAACAGCAATTAGTTGAGAGAAACGATTATAAGGAAAAGGATAAAGACATGCGTAAAGTGAACAGCAATTACACCGAGACAAGAGACTCGGGAAAGAAGTTAAATGAGGTAATGAGACCGTTGGCGTAATGAGGGAAGAAAGAGACACAGACGAAGGTGATGATGGACTGGGAAAAGGGAGAGATGAACAGCCAGACGACATAGATGTATTTTAGGAATGTTCAGCGTATTTTTTTTTTTACTTTGTACTCCGTGTACTCGTGGGATTTTAATGGCGTTTGTGTGTGTGTGTGTGTGATTACATTTTATTAATTATTTGTTTCGAATATTTAAGATAGAATGGGAAGCCCAGCATTTTTATTTTATTTTTATTATTATTATTATTATTTTTTTTTTTTTTTTTTTTTTTTTTTTTTTTTTTGGGGGGGGGAGTGATTTTCTTTTCACGATTCCTTCAGACGTTGCGGCACGTCATCGTGCGGCTCTCCAAGGATTACGCATACACATCATTGTCACATCCTCTCGTTAACTCAGCGGGTTCTCAGTTAGCGAAACATGGGTAATTGGTCCCGTAGAGTTTGTTCGGATATTAATCATATTTTATATTTTTATGAATATCGCCATTATTCAGTACGGGAGTGTTATATAGTCTAGAGTATTTATTGAGGTGTTTCTTAGTCTCGTGATGATATAATTGTAAAATATATATTTTTTGATTCATTATTTAGCTATACCCAGTACATAGATTTATTATTCAACGCTGTAGCCCCTTATGAGCCTGTAAGAGACAGGTTGTGTTTACATGTGACGTCAGAGCTGTTTTGACCCAGTGGACGCTGCTCCTGCGCGAGCAAACAGTCAAATTCCCCGCCACGGATTCCTGACCACAGCCGCAACTGCGTTCCCTCGGGCCAATATAATGCCAGTGTTGACTCTAGCTTTAGGTTGGTATTCATATCGGACCCTCAGGCGAAAGTGAACCTTATAGAAAGCGAATTGAGGCCTCCGTGTTGCCGCATCATGCACAAACAGTTTGCTAGCGTGAAATCTGTTTAAGTTTGGTTCTGTTCTTTGTGTTGGGAAACGTGCTCTATAACAAGGAAGGGATTACGCATGAATTTTTAATCATGTGCTTTATTGTTGGCTCGAGGGGCGTCACGGCTCTGCAGCCACCGGGAATGTTTAGTATTTGCAGATCTTTAGGTCGATAAGAAGGATGAATTTTGACTATGGACGGGGTCATGTTGCAGAGTGCAAGTACGGGGCGAGATGCTCGCTTTCAGACTTGAGGGAGGAGAGGGGGAGGGGAGGGAAGGGGAAAGGGTTTGGAATGTGATACATTTCCGTGTTTTTAAATTGGGGGTCGCTGCTACAGAAAAAAACTTTCCCCTCTCTCTCTCTCCACCACCTGTTCCTCCTCCTCCTCAACCACCTCTTCTTCTTCTCCTTCTCCTTCCCCAACACTTTTTCCGCGCATGCCTCCACCTATAGCCCTACCACTACCTCCGCTAACTCCCCCATCGCCCCCACCTCCTTCTCCACCACCCCCAGCACTTCCTTCTCTTCCTCCTTCTCTTCCTCCACCACCCCCAACACCTCCACGACCGCCCAGCGCATTAATCACCGTCGCACAGCCACCGCACGCCGCCAGCTCCAGGCTCTCCCATAGAGCTGTCAATCTCGTCATGGTGGGCTGGGCATCGGAACCCCTTTACGAACCTGGGCCAAGCTCCTCCACCACGCCCCCCTCCCCCTCGCCGCCCCCTCGCCGCCCCCTCGCCGCCCCTTCGCCGCCTCCTACAATGGTAAACCGCTGCCCGTGTCATGCCCCTCGTGTTCTCCCAGACGCCGCCCTTGTCTGGCCGAATGTTGTTGCAGGGCGGTGAGATAAGCGGCGGGCAGGAGTCCTCTTCGACGGTGGCTTTGGAGGAGGCAGTTTGTGAGGATGTCACGCGGGGCAGGGATTCTGGCGAGAGAGGGGGGGGAGGGAGGGGAGAGAAAGAGGGAGACAAAGAAAGAAAGAAAGAAAGAAAAAGGGAGATAGAGACAGAGTGATGGTGTGAAGTCCTGATGTTCCGGGATAGTCTTGTGTAGGAGGCTATCGCGGCGTGCAGTGAGTCTTGAACTTCGTCAATTGCACGCCTTCAGAGTTCGATGGGGCAACTATTAGAGAACATGAACAAGAGACCGCGGGATTGGGTGTGGCGGTGCGCGCATGGCAGGCGCACTGAGTGTTTTGAAAGCCAGTTTTTTTATGTGTTTTTGTACCCGAGGTGAAAATACTCATGAGAGTGTTTCAGTAGCCATTAGGTTTAGAAATGATGGTGTCTATTCTTGTTTCTCTCTCTCTTTCTCTCTCTCTCTCTCTCTCTCTCTCTCTCTCTCTCTCTCTCTCTCTCTCTCTCTCTCTCTCTCTCTCTCTCTCTCTCTCTCTCTCTCTCTCTCTCTCTCTCTCTCTCTCTCTCTCTCTCTCTCTCTCTCTCTCTCTCTCTCTCTCTTTCTCTATTTCTCTCACTATTCCACTTCAGTAATGTTCAGTCCCGGGAAACATTTTCTCATCTGTCCTTCACTGTCGCCGTGTTCCTTTCACTGTTAATGAAATTCCCTTGAGGAAGCATCTCTTTCGCCTCGAGTGCCGAGCGACAGTGCCGGTGCCAATCCTACTTTCACGCTCCCGGGCGGCGGTGAATAAATTTTTATGCAGATCTCATGCATAAGGTCGTTACCTCATTCTACGCTGGCCGGCTCCTTGGTGCTCTGGGGAAAGGGTATAAGCTTTCTGTATATGATAGGGCTTATATTTGCAGATCTACTAGAAAGTACTTGTATAACCAGTGGTTTTACTAGATGCGAAGCTTTTATTTCCTGTCTTCCCCTTTTTCTCTCCCACTTTCCCTCCTTTACCTCTCACTTCCCCTCCCTTTCTTTCCTCTTCCTCCCTCTCTTCTCTCTTCCTTCTTGCTCCCTCCCTCTCATCCCTCTTCCTCCCTCCCTCTCATCCCTCTTCCTCCCTCCCTCCCACTCATCCCTCTTCCTCCCTCCCTCTCATCCCTCTTCCTCCCTCCCTCTCATCCCTCTTCCTCCCTCCCTCTCATCCCTCTTCCTCCCTCTCTCCCTCTCTCCCTCTTCCTCCCTCCCTCCCTCCCTCCCTCCCTCTCCACTCGCGCTCTCTCAGTAGCAGAGGGACAGCGGGAATTACAAGGTACGCATGGTGTGGCTGGGTGTTTGTAAATACACACTGCAAGCGAGTCTATTGTGTCCACGTTCCCGGCCAGTGCTCGCTCGCCACCTGTGTTCACCTGCCCATACCTGGAAGACAGTGCCGTGACGAGCATGCACGTATGGGTGGGAGTCCAGTGGGGGCCTTGCCCTCTCCCCGCCCATCTTGCTCCGCGGTGGACGACCCCATCTGGCTCGCTTCCGGGGGTGGGGGTGGGTATTGGGGGGGGGATGGCCTCTTCCGCCAATTTGCCTTTTATCTCTGGCTCTCCTTTATCTCTGGCTCTTCACGCCGATTTGGTGCGCGGGAAGCCTGACGACGGGCGCTTTTCCGATGCGGATCGTGAGATCTTGTTATTGTTATTATCATTATTATTTTTATTATCATTATTATTATCATCATCATCAACATTATTATTATTATTGATTATTATTATTGTTGTGTTATTATTGTTATTGTTGTTGTTGTTGTTTTTATTGTAAACACCGTTCGTGGTTTCTTTTATCTGTAGGGGGAGGGGACTGTTATAGGAAGTATTTATCTCTTATTTTTTATTAGGCGGTTGATATTCAGTTGGCTTAATTAGACAGCCCGTAGGCCTACGTGATTGAGGGGTTGTCTGGTGGCCGGGGGTTGACGTGGGCCAGGTTATACGGGGGTGTTAATACTGTGACAGGCAGGATTCTTCAGATATTTCCTGTGTGTGTGTTTTTTGCTATTGTCGTCTTTTTCTCTTTGTTTTTGTTTTTTATTGTTTTCCATGTGTTTGGTCGTCTTCCAACTCTAACCCTCTCCCTTCCTTCTTCACTCCCATCACCTTTGTCCCTTTTCCTCTTTCTCCTTCTGTTCCTCCCTTTCTCTCCTGCTATCTATCCACCCATTCATTTTTTCGCAATCTATCCATATCTCTCCATTAATATGTCTTCCTCCCTCCCTTCTTTCCTCTATCCCTTCATCCTTCCCTCCCTCTTTCCTTCCTTCCCTCCCTCCTTCACCTTCCATCCCTACGCCCTCTATCAAGGCATATGGCCGACGAGCCCCCCCCCCCCCTCATCTCGACCTGACCCTGTGACCCCGCCGGAAGTACATTTTTACCTAACTACAGGAAATGTGAGACGATCGGGATTTTAATGTGTAGTGCGGCGGCATCTTCGTCACTCTCTCTCTCTCTCTCTCATCCTCTCTCTCCCACTCTCCCTCCTTCCCTCCTCCTCCCCTCCCCCCCTTTCCCGGAAATACTCGAATTCTTGTCAGCGCCCCCCCCCCCCCCCCGCGCCCTCACGCATCACATACACAAACCACCGCGAGCATCATCACGGGAGCCAGATAGTTTGTTGACACCATCAGACACCCCGCGAGCACCCCGTAGATGAGCCATGTCCGTGCAGGCTGTAAGGTCCACGACTCCCCTCGTGTCTGTTTAATTCCCGTCCGTGGGGCCTTTCGCGTGATTTTTTTAAGGGGGGGGATGAAAAGCAAGTGATGAAGCAGGGGGCGCCAGAGGTGTAATTGGTGATGGGTGTTTCCTGTAGTTCACCCCCTCTCTCCCCTCTTTTCCTTTCTTCTCTCTCTCCCTTCCATCTTCCCTCTTTTCTTCTCTTTTTGTCTCCCTCCCTCCCTTCTTCCATCCTTTCTTTTCTCCCTTCCTCCCTTCCTTATTCCTTACTTTCTTCCCTCACACCGTCCCCTCTTCATACCCTCGTATGCCCTCCTTTTCTCCCTTCCCTTCCCCTCCCTCCCCCACCCACCCTTTCTCCATGAGCCACCTACTGTAGTCCCAGCATGCCTTACACCCCCATTATTTCCTCTTTCCTCCTCCTCTTTTCTCTCCTTTTTCTCTCTCTCCTTACCTCTCTCTCTCCCTCTCTCTCTCTTCTCTCTCCTCCCTCCTCTCTCTCTCCCTCTTTCTTCTCCTCTCCCTCTCTGTCTCCTCTCTTCTCTCTCCTCCTCTCTCTCCTCTCTTCTCTCTCCTCTCCTCCTTCCTTCTCTCCCTCTCTCCGCCTCCGTCTTCTCTCCTCCTTCCCTCTTCTCTCTCTCTCTCCTCCTCTTTCTTCTCTCTCCCTCTTTTTCCTTCTCTCTCCCTCTCTTCCCTCTTCTCTCTCCCTCTCTTCCCTCTCTCCTCTCCTCTCTTCTCCTCTCTTCCTCCTCTCTCTCTTCCTTCTCCTCCTCTCTCTCTCTCTTCTTGCTCTCTCTCTCTCTTCCTTCTCTCCCCTCTCTCTCTCTCCCCTCTCTCCTCTCTCTCTCTCTCTCTCTCTCTCTCCTCTCTCCTTCTCCCTCTCTCTTTCCTCTCCTCTCTCTCTCTCTCTTCCCTCTCTCCTCTCTCTCTCTCCCTCTCTCTCTCTCTTCCTTCTCTCTCTCTCTCTCTCTCTCTCTCTCTCTCTCTCTCTCTCTCTCTCTCTCTCTCTCTCTCTCTCTCTCTCTCTCTCTCTCTCTCTCTCTCTCTCTCTCTCTCTCTCTCTCTTGCGTGTACGTACTAGTGCTGGTATATCTGTGTAATTGAGGCAGGGATTGAGACCCTCTTAGGGAACAAGGTATGTGTAAGCGGTCGTGGCAGCAGTCCCCGTCGCCGTGGCGAGTGAGACCCTTGATAAGTTCTGTTCGGATGACGCTTACTCTGAAAATTTTCGTGACTTCATATCAGCGCTCTTTGTTTTTCTTGCGTTCTCATTCATGCCATGAACTCCTTTGTTTCATCCACTTCCCCATATCCTGTTATATTCAGCGTTGTTTGTCGCCCGCAGGTGGGATGGCTCCTGTTTGCAGGTCTGTGCCTCATGAATGCCCAATCCGCGTGGTGGCACTCATAAGAGGTGTGTGGAGACACAAGCCATCTGTGGGTGCACACAGTGCCGTTGAAAGCACTCGCCGGTTGACACTGAACAGGTCTTCTTGTCTCCCCACCATTGCCGCTCTTGCAGATTCTGGGAACATTTATTTTTTCTCTAATGCAAACCTTTTTGCTGCATTTTATGGCTCAATAAATAATCTGGCAGTTGACTATGTGGGAATCTGGTTTCGGCAATTTAGGAAGCGCTGTTTGTCCAGCTTGCGACTGTGGCGTGGGAGGAAGCGCCCAAAGCATGTGGTGCGTGTGGTTGGGAGTTCGTGCTGCAGTGTGTGTTCGTTCGATAAGTGCGTGCGGTGTGAGAGGTGGTAAGTCCGCCGGTGTGTACTTTGCTTTGTGGTCACTGTGTACCTGTCCTTTAAGGAAGAGGCGCCAGAGTAAGAGCTCTAGAAAGAGAGCACGACAAGGATTAGTTAGGAAGAGGGAGGTAGTGAGAACGGAGGCTTCTTCGCGTAGTAACAAAACTTAACGAACCCAGATGACATGGTAGGTCGAGGCCGACCTTAGGAGAGAAAGGGGAGAACATCAACAAGATGGGAGGGGA
>NW_028234412.1:11750720-11763220 GCF_977035675.1 Penaeus japonicus
TTTTGAACTCCCAACAAATACTTAGCCTCTCCCCTCCCCCCTTCCCCCTTCCACCGTCCTCCGTCCTTCCCTCCTTTCCTCTTCTTCTCTTCCTCCTTCCCCCATCCCTGTCCCTCCTCCCTCCCCCTCCTCCCTCCCCCTCCCCGTCCCTTTTCCCCGTTCCCCTCCCTCCCCCTCCACCTCGGCTTTCACCGCCGTCCCTCCCCCCTCTCCCTCCCCTCCCTCCCTAGGCTTTCACCGCCGTCCCCTCCCCCCCTCCCTCCCCTCCCTCCCCTATCTCCCCAGGCTTTCACCGCCGTCCCCTCCCCCCTCTCCCTCCCCTCCCTCCCCTCCCTCCCCAGGCTTTCACCGCCGTCCCCTCCCCCGTCGGAACCCAATTTAGTTCCAATTGACCCTTCGGTGTCCCTCTGTGCCGGGGCTGATTGGTCGTCTGATCATCACGATTGGTAACCTGATTAGGCCGAGCGGAACCCTTGATGACTTAACCTGATTGGGCGAGTAACGAGGCGTAAGATGGCGAAGATTCTATCTGGGGTTGTCACTCTCCTCCTCCTCTTCCTCCTCACTCTTTCCGAGGCTGTCACTCCTTCCTTCCAATGCGAAGCGAAGGTGCCACTCTCTCTTCCTCTTCCTAGGTTGTCACTCTCTTCCTCTTCCAGCTCCTCCTCCTCCTCGTCTTCCTCAATCCCTTCCACTCTGAGGTTGTCCTTCTATCACCTTCCCATCACCACGTTAACCGCCCCCTTTAACCCCCCCATCCCCCCCCCCTAATACCTTCCTATCCCCACTTGACCCCCCCCCCACGCCAAGCCCTCCCCGCGGACGATAGGACGTGACGAGGACGCGGGTGACGCTAAGACGACGGGAGAAACCGCGGTCTGAATGCGAGCGGGTGCGAGAGGGCCGTGCGGAGGACGCCTTGGTCTCGGCGGAGACGGGGGCGGGCGGCGTCTTTGAGGCTGTCACGGGAACCTGTCCTCGTAGCCCTTGAAGGGGGTCTCATGGAGGGGAAGAAAGAGAGAGGAGGCGGGGGGGGGGAGGGCGAGGGAGGGAGGGAGAAGTAGAGAAAGAGAGAAAAGGGGGAGGGAGGTAGAGAGAGAGAGAGAGAGAGAGAGAGAAAAGGGAGAGGGAGAGAGAGAGAGAGAGAGAGAGAGAGAGAGAGAGAGAGAGAGAGAGAGAGAGAGAGAGAGAGAGAGAGAGAGAGAGAGAGAGAGAAAAGGGGGAGGGAGGGAGAGAGAGAGAGAGAGAGAGAAAAGGGAGAGGGAGGGAGAGAGAGGTATAGATAAAGAGACAGGTGGGTAGAGAGAGACAAGAGACAAGAAGGGAGTTCAGAGACAGGGAGGAGAGGAGAGAGAGGGAGGGGTGGTAGATAGAGAATCAAGCATGTCAAGACAACCAGAGAATCAACAAAATGGGCAGATGGCTAGAGAGAAACTTTTTAGCCCCAAACTGTTGCCTGGTAACATTTTCTGATTGGTAGTTGCTTAGTTCCATGAATTGAGGAAGAAGGTTATATATAGTAACGTTTGTGGATAAAGCTTGCAAGTGTTCATGCATGCATCTGAGTCGGAAGAGGCTCCACGCACGACTTGAAGCTCTGCAGACGGACGCGGAAGACAAAATCTATTTTGGCACATCTGCTCCCGCCAACATCTGGATATTCATGTCGACATTTAATCCCGGCGAGGAGCGGGGTGGGTCACGGGGGGAATTACAAGGCACGGGCACTCGGGCACCCGGGGCACACCCAGGGCACAACCTCCTGATCCAGCTGATATTCCCACAAGGCTGCACACATACACGCGACCGCTCGTCTCCCCCCCCTCCCCCTCCCCCTTCATCTCACCTCGCGGCTCCGGGCTCTCAGCCGTCACTCAGCCGGGTTTCGCTGGGTGCCTTGCCCATGTCCTTCCCTTTCCCCTCCCCCTCACCCTTCTCCCCTCCTCCCCTCCTCCTCCTCCCCTTACCTCCTTCCCCTCCCTCTCACGCCCTCTCAACCCCTTCCTCACCCTCTTCCCCTCACCCCCTTCCCCTTCCCCTCTCACTCTCTCACCCTCAACCTCTTCCCCTTTCCCCTCACCTTTACCTCCTTCCCCTCTCACTCCCTCACCCTCATCCTCAACCTCATCCCCTCTCCCTCACCCCTTTCCCTTTCCCCTCTCCCTCACCCCTTTCCCTTTCCCCTCACCCTCACCTTCACCTCCTTTCCCTCTCACTCCTTCACACTCACCCCTTCTCCTCACCCCCCTCACCCCCCTCCCCTCCCTCCCCTCTCGGCCACCACTCCATCACCATCCATCCCTTCTTTGACAATTATACCTTTACAAGTTGGTGTGAGTTCCAGCGGATAAGATGTGTGTCTAGGTGTCGGGCCTTTTTCACGCTGCGAGTGCGAATGTTATGCAAATAGACCCTCCATTAGTCGGACAGTCGTTCAGTCGTTCATCCGAGCAACGATGCGCTTATATGGGGTCTTAGCCGATTTGGAATTCGATTTTTTTTTTTTTACCGATTTCTACCCGACTTTCTCACCGATTTTGTTTTCACGATTTTACTCACCGAATTTTTTCTTTCGATTTTCTCCCTCCTTTCACCTCCTTTCCCTTCCCTTCCCTTCCCTTCCTTTCCTTTGCCCTCTCCTCCCATTGGCTTTCACCGCCCCCCGACTTTCTCGTCGAATTTTCCCCCGACTTCCCTACCGAATTTGCCCCCCGACTTTCACACCAAATTTTTACCCGACTTCTTCCCACGATCGTTTCCCCGACTTCTGCTCCTGTGAACCCCACCCACCTCGAGAGGCGACAGAAGGCTGTGGGCGGAATGTGGGCGGCAAGTGGGCGCCAGCTATCTGTTTACACCTCATATAGGCGTGCTTGGGGAGGGGCACTTTATGAGTGTATATTAGATGTGCACTTTGCATGTGAATAGCCCCTCCCCTCTACCCCCTCCTCCACTCCTCCCCGACCCATAATCCTCCCCAAGTCTCTTGTCTCTCTGATCTCTATCTTGATGAAGTGGTGACGGAAGGGAGATGGTGGTGATGAGGTCGTAGTGCCACCGCCGCTGCCGCCGTCATCACCATCGCCAGCACAGGACGAGAGAAGAGGACGAGAGCAAAAGGCACCGGTGATAGGGAGAGGGTAAAAGAGAGGGAGAGGGAGAAAGAGGTGTGTTTATACAGAAAAAAAATAGAGATAAAGAGAGGGAGATAAATGTAGAGAGAGGAAGAGCGAGATCGAGAGCGAGAGATAGAGACAGAGAGAGAATGAGAGAGAGAGAGGGAAAGAAAGAGTGAGAGAACGAGCGAGCGAGGGAATGTGAGTGAGAGCGAGAGAGAAGGGCGCCGTCGGAGGCGATGCACTTGACACCCGAGTGACGAACCCGCGGGCGCCGCATCAAAGAGAGGCGCGTGTGTCCCAAGGCACTCTAATGGGGGGGGGGGGCTTTGAGGAGGACGAGAAGGGACTAGAATGGAATGGGGAAGGGGAGGGGGGGGGGTCTGAAGGAGAAGAGGACTTACCTTTATGAGGTGTGGTGTGTTACTGCCGCCGCCGTTGCTGCCGGGTGCTAATTGACCTTCTTGGGACCTACCTCGGCGCCAGGGTCCCCGTGGATGGGCCGCTAATTGAGTCGGATCCTCGTCAGCCTCTTGCTTATTCCTTAGCCTCTCCCTCCCCTCTTTGGTAAGTTCTCTTCTTATTCTTCCTCTTCTCCTTCTTCGTCTTCCTCTTTTTCTTATTATTTTTCTCCGTCTTCTTTTTCTTTTCCTCCTCCTCCTCCTCCTGTCCTTCCTCTTCTCATACTTTTATGTTTGTATGTTTGCCTGTCTGTCTGTTTGTTTCTTTCTCCATCCTTCTTTTGATATAGACTTTCGAGGATTCTAACAATACCACAATAAAGATTGAAATAATGAAAGTGATGATGATACCAGCAATGTCAGTCGACGGAGCGGAGAGGCCGGCGCTTTCCCTGAGACTGCGATGAGCGCAGTGATCGTGTCTGTTATGAGGTGCTTTGATCATGATTGGGACTGTTATTGTTGATGATGAGGACGAGAGAAAGAACCGAGATGGCGCGAAGCAATGTAGCAGCTCTCCTCTTCTCCTTCCTTCCTCCTTTTTCATTTAATTTCGCCCTTACTTCTTTTCCTCTTCCTCCTTCTCCTCCTCCTCCTCCTCCTCCTCCTCCTCCTCCTCCTCCTTTCTTTACCATCCCACTCTCCTCCTCCTCTCCATCTTCTTCCCACCTCCTCCGCCCTCCTCCTTTTCCTCTCCCTCCTTTCCCTCCTTCCCCCACTTCCCCCCTCTCCCTCCATCCCCTCTCTATTCCCACTCACCCTCCTCTCCCACCTCCTCCTCTCGCTCTTCCTCCTACGCTGCCCTCTTCCTCCTCCTCCTCCTCTGTCCCTCTACCCCCCTCCCACCACCCCTCCCTCCCCTGGGACCCCGAGAGCTGCCATGATCGAGTCCCGCCATTAATACGTCGTAACCCGTGGATGTAAACCTTCAGATTTATCGCACGCAAATAGGCCGGGAATGTCGGGGTAATTGCCCACACATGTCGTTCCATAAATTCGGTCCCGATAACGTTTCCATCTCTGCTGGAAATGGAGATGTTATCGCAGCGACGTTGCAGGGAGCGGGAGGGAGGGAGGGAGGAGGGGGGAGGGAGGGAGAAAAGGAGACGAAAAGAAGACCGTCCAACTCTTACTCTTCTTCCTCCTCCTCCTCCTCCTCCTCCTCCTCCTCCTCCTCCTCCTCCTCCTCCTCCTCCCCCTCCCACCTCCCCCTTCCTTTCTCCATTTCCCTCCTCCTTCCTCCTTTCGTTTTCTTCCTCCTCCTCCGCCTCCCTCCGTCTCCCTTACCCTGCCTCTTTCCTCCATCCGTCTCTCTCTTCTCTCTCTCTCCCTCCCTCCTTCCTTCTCTCTCCCCTCCCTCTCCTCCCCTCTCTTCTCATCTCTTTCTCCGCTCTCCTTCCCTCTCCTCTCCTCTCTTTCTCCGCTCTCCTTCCCTCTCCTCTCCTCTCTTTCTCCGCTCTCCTCCCCTCTCCTCTCCTCTCCTCTCCTTCCCCTCTCGTCTTCCTCGAATGTAGGCCCGGCACGCGGAACTCACCTGTCGCGCTTTCGGCAATAAGGACGCGTTTCTTTTGCTCTCGGGGATGGTATGTTGGGCATGCCGTCCTCCCGGGTATGTGGACGAGGGGAGGAGGGGGTGGAAAGGGAGCGGGGGAGGGGTTGGGGGAGGGGGGCGAAGGTCGAAAACGAGGATGCTTGACGTGGAGAGAGGAGAGATCAGAGGAAGGGAAGAAGGCTAGGAAAGAGGGGAAGGGGAAGAGCCAGAGGAACCTCATCATCATCATCATCATCATCATCATCATCATCATCTTCATCTTTCTTCTTCTCCTCGGTATGGAGGAGAACGTTTACGAGCGATAATGACTCCGGAGTTGTACTTGTTAAGTGGCTGCGGACTGCCGCTAATCGCCTTTTTTTGCCAGGTGGCTGTTGCTTATTAGGAACATGTGGCGACGGCTGTGCTGGGGGGGGGGGGAGACCGAGAGATATGTAGGGAAAGAGAGAGAGAGAGAGAGAGAGAGAGAGAGAGAGAGAGAGAGAGAGAGAGAGAGAGAGAGAGAGAGAGAGAGAGAGAGAGAGAGAGAGAGAGAGAGAGAGAGAAAGAGGGGGAGGAGAGAAGCATAAAGATAGCCTAGAGAGAGAGGGCCGGAGAGAATGAGGCCATAAAGATACCTTTGAGAGAGCGAGCGAGAGACGAGACGAGAGAGAAGCAAGGAGTGTGCCCGGACCGTCTTAATAAACGCATATGCTTTACGGATCCCCAGCAGTGCTTGTCAAACGCAGACCCAATATCCAGATAGGCTTAATGGGCTTTTAAGTGAGTTAAGAGTAAGTCAGCGTCATAGTGAAAGATTGCAGTGCCATTGCCAAGCGATGCGCATAATTTCCAAGCAAGTTGACGTATGGGGAATGTGTCTCATGCGGTTTTAGAGCCGGATGTAATTAGTTAATGAGCTTCGGCGACACAGTTACGATGACAAATGGAGGGTTGATTGTTAAACAGCGACTCAGAGTAACGATAGGCCATGGCAGGTAGGAGGAGGAGGAGAAGAAGATGATGATGATGATGATGATGATAGAGAGCTCTTCCTCGGACGTGTTAAAGGAGGAAGCAGGGGAGATAAAGCCAACATAAGGAGGAGTTGGGGGGGAGGGGGGGCAAAGTACATTCAGGAGAGGAGTACGGTATTGTGGGGGGGGGGGATGAGTTAGAGGATACACCGACTTGTTATAAATAGCGAAATAGATTCTTTGGGGAGGTCGTGACGGAAGAGGATGAAGGGGATTTAATTGCAATCTGGAGCAATTACAGAGGATCAAAAGGCTCTCGTGGGAAGGGCATGAGAATGGGAGGCTGGGAACCGCGTCTGTCGTGGCTAGGAACCGAGGGCTTTTAATGGGTTCCAGCCAGATGGAGGCGGAGGCCGTGTACGTGGGGGAATCTCGTGACACCACCATAGACACCATACTCTCGCTTCACGCAGTTGGAGTTCTCGATTTAGAATCAGCGGGCCGCCACCTCGCTTTCGTGCGGCGCGGGTTTGGATTTCAATTCCCGGCTGCCGTCGGCGAGGGACAAGCAAGCGCCTGAAAACAGCTGCCGGGGTCCAGGCCGGAGGGAAGGCGCCCCCAAAGGAATATAGAAGCGCGGCGATTGTGAGCGGTGAATGAGTAACGCGGCTCGGTCCAGGTGCGAAGGTGTCGCTGCCGATTGTGCGAGGTTGTGTGCACCAACGCCACCTATTGTGAGTATTGAAGACCACCACACGCTCCCACGGGTACGCAGCGCCCTTCTGGCCACGCCGGGGGGTGGGTGGGGGGGCAGGCGGCGGGGCAGGGAGGGTGAAGACGGAACGATTGAAGAGGGAGGGGTCTGAATTGGGTCGGAAGGGTGGGGGAGGAGAGGGGGAAGAGGAGGTGGAGGAGAGAAATAGGAAAGGGATAGGAAGTGAAGAGGAACATTTAGCGATTGAGGAGGATCGCAAAGGATGCTGATGATGGCTTGGAGAGGAGAGCGAGAAGAAAGATGGAGAGGCCGGGTTACAGGAGGCACGGCCTGTCCCTCCTCCCGCCTCAGCACAGGTCTTCTCACATTCCCAGGCTCCTAGGTGTTGTCGCGGCAGCGTTTGTTCCTCCCGCCTCGGCACTACCCATCAGCCGCAGCTCATTCTTGTGCCACTCACACCCGCCCCTCCTCCCCGCCGTCGACGCCCCCCCACCCCAGCCCCCACCCTTTCGACCTCTCGCTCGTACGTACAAGTGTTTCCCTCGCCTGTTCCTCCCCCCTCCCCCAACTCCTTCCCTTCGTGCCCTCCTCCTCCCCCTCCTCCTCCCCTACTCCCTCTCCCCCAGTCCATCACCAGACAGCAGCCCTCCTCTCGGGTCGCGGCGCTTGCTGTGCTGTCGCCGCGTCCTCGTCCCTGATGAGTGGGCGCAAGGGATGTCTTCGGCGATGTCCCGCGGCGAGGCTGGGGCGAGTGCTTTACGGCCTGGGCGGCTCTGTTCGCTCTTCCCCAAGGACACGAGGAGCTGCACGAGATGAGAGAGGGATGCTGGCGGGGAGGAGTGCGTCGGTGTGTCTAGCGATTACTCGTAGCGTGAAAGCGGAGGTTGAGGGCACGGCAGGGGAGGGGGGTCGCTGAGGTGTGTGTGGGCGGCAACACTAGGGGTGGCCGGCGGGTGCCTTTGGCGGGTGCTTGCTGCGAGAGCTAATGGGTGCTGCGGTCTGAGCGGGTGCCTGCGGGAGAGCACGGCGGTGGCGAGGCTTGTGTGGTGTAGGAGCGGCGTTTCTGCTGGTGGCAGTGTTATGGCGCTCGTACGGCAGGATACAGCCGAGTTCACATTATTACCATTCCTGACAGAGTGCAGAACACCCATCACCCGCGGCCCCCCTCAGGAGGCCCAACCGCTGCCGCCGTGTGGGGCCAAACACACACGCACAAACACACACACACACACACACACACACACGCACTCGGTAGTCGCCCGGGGTGGAATTCCTGCATCCTAGTAACTCTCTTCGCTTACGGACACGCCCTAGGAACCCACATACCTTCCTCATACATTGCGCTTCACTTGAGAGTTCGCGGCTTTGTGGTATCGAATAGTCGTTTCGTCTCTTAGTCACGAGTCCTTGTCTTTGTGATACTGAGGAGCCGTGTCGTCTCCCAGGTGGGTACGGGGGAGGGGGGGATGGCCCCCCACGTCCCGGGAGTACTACGTCACGAAGGTAATGATGAAGCCATCAGTCCCGGAGCTTCCACGCCCTCGGGCTAATGAGATCACTCCGTCAGCGCATTGAATTCACGTTCATCTCGTCGACGAAAATATGTTCTTTTATATTTTGTTTCCTTTATTGCTAGATTTTTTTTGTATATTAGAAATCGTATAAGTAATGCCACGACTCTTGGTTTGTTATTGGTTTAGCATCCCCGCGGGCCGTGGGACAGTAGCAGTCAGAGGAGGGTAGGGGAGAGGGGGAGGTGGGTAGGGAGGGGAGAAGGGGGAAGAGGGAGGCGTAATGATAAGGTAACCTGGGTAATTGGTCACAGGGGGGAGGGGGTGGTGGGGGTCATAGGGTCGCATACCGGACATTCTCGGCTAATTGTTGTGATTATGACTACCGCGTTATTGCACGCTGGGAAGAGCGAGAGAGGAGAAAGTGGAAGCAGAGAGCAGGGCGGAGAGGATGCCCGGCACATGGGCGCTTCGGGATCGGGATGCAAGTCAAGGGGAGGAATATTCTCTCCCCCCCCCCTCCTCTCTCTCTCTCTCTCTCTCTCTCTCTCTCTCTCTCTCTCTCTCTCTCTCTCTCTCTCTCTCTCTCTCTCTCTCTCTCTTCTCTCTCTCTCTCTCTCTCTCTTCTCTCTCTCTCTCTCTCTCTCTCTCTCTCTCTCTTTCTCTCTCTCTTTCTCTCTCTCTCTCTCTCTCTCTCTCTTTCTCTCTCTCTCTCTCTCTCTCTTTCTCTCTCTCTTCCTCCCCCTCTTCCTCCCCCTCTCCCTCCCTCTCCCTCTCCTTCTCTATAGGGATCTCCCCGCCACACCCGCACAAAAAGATGTGTATAGAGAATGAAAGACGGAAAGAGATGGGGTGGGCGAGTAGGTGGGTGGGTGGGTTCCGTGGTTTATAGCAGAAAAGAGAGTGGGACAGTGAGTAAGTGATCCACAAATATTCCTATCGGTAAGAGGGATTTTGAAATGGAATTGAAATCCCCAAGATTATCCTCCTAAAATCGGTTACATTATGTATTGTTACAAGAGAATCTGCGCTCGTGTGGCATCAGGTTAGACAACAAAAAACAATTTTTTTTTTTAACAAAGTTCATTATGCGTGGGCGTTTTATGACCTAACATTATTGATGGTCGTTATCGTGATCTTTTTTTATGTATCGCTGCACACGCGTTCTCTTCTTTTTTGTCTTCGCATGTGAGATTAGAAAGGAGATTGATGATGATGATGATGAGGGTGATGATATTGATAGTGGGGGTGATGAGGATGGTGATATTGATCGTGGGCGAGATGATGGTGATGGTAATGATAACGGTGGGGGTGATGATGGTGGTGATGGCGAGGGAAGAAGATGGTCTAGGTGTATTTTCGTCTCAGAGAGACGAAAAGTCGTGATTGGTTAGCGTTGTCCAGTTGATGTTCTTTACATTTTTATTTGTATTTAGAACATGCCAGTGTGTTACATGATAAAGGTGATGTGTAAACTTAGATTTAATGGGAAGATGGGGTGTCGTGGTAATGGGAACGATAATGATCAGTGATTTGGTCATTTGTGCAATAGATATCTTAGAGAAGATTTTGAATCAATACCATAAAGCCCTCTTTTATGTTTTCATTTATAGATAATGCCAATTATGTTATTTTTTATCTTTGCGTTATGACATCAAACTTCGTAGAGACAAACAGATTAATTGATATTGCTTACCTCAATGACGAGCACTTCCGTTGTGGATTTTTGTTGTCATTGTCTAATCGTGACGACCGAGCAGTGAAACGTGGCAAATCATTCCCGCAGAGTTACACACACTTTCCCTTCCGTTTGCAACACAAGTTACCGCAAGTTTTGCGAGCTGCCTAACCTTTTTCGATTGAATCAAAGTCTTCTTAGTGTTCTTTGGGATGGAACATGCTTGAATTATTACAATTTGTTAAAAGGTTGGTAGCAATAGCGGCCGTATCCCTAGTCCTTTGTCATCGTCACGGTCATCGTACCGATACGAACCGTCGTAAGGTGCGAAGGACAATGACGATGCCGAAATACTTTCAATTATTGCACACCTGCCTTCGCCAACCATCCCTCAGACGAAGGACGTGGCCATCGTCCCAATAACGCTTCGGAAATGCGTAAGGACAACGCGAAAACAAAGCGGATGCATGCAACAATGTGACGGCGAAGACTATGGAGTGAAAACGACTAGGGATACGGCTTTAGGCACTGTATACGGCCAAGCATGGATGCATACAAGTGAGTTTGTGTTTTATGACCGTACAGTTGTGTCTGTGTGTGCGTATGGAATTGTATGTATGTATGAATGTTAGTCTTATGTGTGTGTCCGTGGATATGTTCTTTGTGCGCGCGTCCATCGTTAGTTGCTTGTCAAATCATAAGCAACTACACTGTCGTTCAGATTTTCGACATCTTCATGCATTGTCTCTCATGTCTAATTATTCCTGTAGAAGTGCGTAGCCTGTCTGGAGACGCTGATGACGACGTCGGCAATTATCAGCCCGCTGTGTCAGCCCGGTGTGTCAGCCGGCCGGTGTCGCGTCGCGTCTTTATCGAAGCTCATTAATTCCGCCGTGGGTTCCCGTGTCAGCATTGTCTCGCCGGAGCTGTGTCGGCACCGCTATCGACCCGCGTGATCTCTGCTGACTCTCGGCTGACACTGTCCTCCATTATCCCGCAGCAGAAATAGGCTGTCAGGCCCTTAAAACCTGCAGTGATGGCGCAGACAAATGATTAGGTAGTGGCGGCTCCTCCCAGCCCATCCCACCGCACGATGCTAAGTGTTTCTCTGGCGGGGGGAGGGGAAGGGCAGGAGGGGGGCGGGGGTTAGGATGGAAAGGAGAGGGAGAGGGATTAAAGTAGGAGGGGGGAAAGGAAGGGGAGGAGGAGAAGGGGGAAGGAACGGGAAGAGGTGGAGAAAGGGAAAAGGAAAGGAATGCGGGGGAGAGTAAGAGGAAGAGTTGGCGAAGAAAATGAGGAGGAGGAGGAGGGGAAGAGAATGCCCAATGGGGTAAGGGGAGGGCGATAATACCATCACTAAAATTGTGTCTCGACCTTTACCTAATGTCGATGCGACGAGTGTGGGGGTCTTGTTCGATGCATGTTGTTCGCAGTTTAAAAGGTGGGATTAATAATATTGATCACAGGTGGGAGAGAGAGAGAGAGAGAGAGAGAGAGAGAGAGAGAGAGAGAGAGAGAGAGAGAGAGAGAGAGAGAGAGAGAGAGAGAGAGAGAAGGGGGAGGGAGAGGCAGAGGCAGAGGGAGAGGGAGAGGGAGAGGGAGAGATGAAGGGGAAAAGAAATAAGGTGTGGATATAATGAGGCCTCTTGACATAATCATGTTTTAATAAGGGTAATGAACCGGACTCATCAGCGAAGGATAGGTGTGAACTAGGGTCAGCACTTGGAAGTGAGGCAGAGGGGGGCGGGGGCATTACAGGGACTCCCCTGGTACCCTGTAACCAATGAAACATATGATTAAGGTTTTGTTGTTTTTGTTGCTATTTTTGTTGTTCTAGACATCACTTGGAACTTGGAGGCATGTGATTAAGTTTTGTATTTTTTTTTATTTCACGTCATTTTTTTTATATCGTATTCACTTAAATTATAGTTTAAAAAAGGATATTGTATATGTTTCTACGCATAGTTTTAATATACGCTACATGAATTACCTTTCATATCATTCATTGTCACTCAATTTCCCATATCTTATCCTATCCACTGCATTGTCATTTACCATCCTCCTCTTTATCCTATCATTGCATTTCATACACTACCCTACCCACTGCATTACCATTTACTATCCTACGCCTCATCCTATTCGTCAATCTATTCGTCATCCTATCCATTGGTCTCCTCGGTCCGCCCGTGGTCGCGGGAGTCGGGGACGAGTGTAGGATCATCGCTGGCGGACGGGGTAATGATGACAGAGGGGATGACTTGGCCTTAATTACACCTTGGGTTAAGTATGTAATAACAGCGTACGGTGGGGTGGGGGGTGGCTGGGGAGCTGGGGGTCGTCAGAGGGGATAGGGGGCGAGGTATGGGGAAAGGTAAGGGAATGGGGGATGGGGGATGGGGGATGGGGATGGGGATGTAAATATCCTCGAGAGGAAATGATACGAGGAGGATCTGTGGCCTATCTGATTTCTCTCTCTCTCTCTCTCTCTCTTTCTATCCTTTTCTCGTTCTC
>NW_028234412.1:11768220-11770720 GCF_977035675.1 Penaeus japonicus
TTGTTTTTTGTGTGTGTCCTTTATTTGTGTGTTGGTTCGGGAACTCCTCCTGGCTATGCTCCTCGATTGGGGTAATTATGATGGTAAATGTTTGGCCAATACATTAGTCGGACTTGTGTAATTGGCTTCTGTAATGGGTGTGAATCGTTGAAAGTCTTGGCTCGGTGTTTTCTCGTGTGTGTGTGTGTGTGTGTGTGTGTGTGTGTGTGTGTGTGTGTGTGTGTGTGTGTGTGTGTGTGTGTGAAAGAGAGAAAGATTGTGTGTGTGTGGTGTGTACAAGCGTGTTTGTGTTACTGCCAAAGTGAATCCATTGGTGTTTTGTCATTAAAGAGTTTCATTCGCTCATTTTCTATATATTTCCACCAAAATCGCGATCGCAGAAGCCCCTCGGGTATCCATATTTTAGGTATGTTAATCGCTTGACTGACCTTTCTATGTAAATCGTGTTCACTTTCGTGTTTATGCGTATAAGGAATTTCATTTCCGTCATCTCCTCCAGAACAAATATCTCATTACCATATTACATATATGTATTAAGTGTCAACATGTGTAGAATGTCAAAGAATTACGACGTTACATGCAAAATAAAAGCCGTGTGTTGACGTGACCTGCGAAGCAATTGTTTCTCGCCCGCTCGTTTTTCTTTTTCTTTTTTCTTTTTTTTTACAAGATTTGCTAATTGGCTAACGATCATTAGGAAGAAATTTTAGGGAGAGGCGGGGACAATGGCGAGTGGACAGGGAGGAGGGGGGGGAGGAGGGAGCGGGGAGGGAGTTGGTAGTCATCCCCACTCCGTATAAGGGAAGCCTCGCTCTCCATAACAGGTGAAAAATAATTTGGCAGTCGGGTGTTATGTGCCTTGTGTAGCGACTCCGACATGCCCCACACATTGATGCCCTGCTCTCGTGGGAAGGGGGTGGCCCGTACAGGTGTGGATGCCGAGCTGATGGGAGGCTGTTGAGGCTACGGTTAGGCGCCGTGAAGTGTCGTTACGTTCCGAACAAGGAGACGAAATGACAGCGTACCTTTCGTGTTCGTCGTGTACTTACCTTTCATCCCCATGCGTTCACAACACTCGTTTGTCGTCCTCTGTGATTTATCCCGTTCACACCCAGACCTGACCTCTGGCATGCTGTCATTGCGCCGCCCGCGAGTGTTGGCATGCGGCGTCGGGAATTTCTCACCGCGGGCCTGAGTCGTGTTGCCCGCACTGCTGGGTACATTTGCGTGTGTTGGGAGATGCCTCTGCCGAACAGGTGGCTGTGGCATTATTGTTTGGCGCTGATCATTATTTGCGGCATTGAAGGCAGGCCGGATGGCTGTTCGCTGGCGCACAATGTGTGTAGTTAAGGGATTATATAAATTTCATATATTTCTCTCAGTTCACTTTTTTCGGAACCTTCTCCATAGCTGGTCAGTGATTCTGGTAAAGAAAGGGCGATATTCCCTTGTGCTTTCATTTTCTTTACAAACCGTTGATGTAAATGTGTGTGACTTCTTTGCCTAGGTTGCCAACACCGCCCACCCTTAACGCCCGGATCCCACGCCCTCCAGGTACCCATCCTCACCTGCGGGAGTCTGGCGGGAGTCTGGCGGGAGTCTGGAGGCTCTAGGTGTTCCCATGCCATACCGCGGAATTCTTGTGCCATGAGAGACAGAGCCTGTCAAGTCCTTCTTATCTTGAAGCGCACCAGGACACGACACACAGCATTGCGTTAATCCGTACTTCCTTGTGTCAGCTTTTGTTATGCCCCTTTTGTTATGCCCCTAATCTAACTTGTTTAGGCGTCTGTTTGTTCACGTATGACCTTGAATGGGTGACCTTGTGCAATTTAGCTGTGTGTGACATTACAGTCTCATGGTATGAGTATGTCGATATTTATTACTGTTTATGTACTTGTTTCGGATCTTGAATGTTTTCTCGGCTTATGTTATGGTGTTGATCATCTGTTGTTAATTATTCTTTTGATTTTCTTATAATTAAGTGCTTATGTTTTCAATGAATTTGTTTTTGTAATCCAATATTAATGTACCTTATTTCTGTTTCCAGGTAAGTGTGTGGCGGAGACGCAGCAACCTGTATGTAGCTCGCAAGGGATTGAGTCCCGACTTGGTGTGTCTCGTGTAGGGGAGGCATCGGGGTTAGTCGCAAGTCATCTCGCTCTTGCTACCGTTTTCTGTCCCTTGATTTCATCGGGTTATATTATATCTTTGACGAAGTTGAGGGAGGATAGAAGGAAGGAAGAGTGCGGAAGATAAAGAGGGAGGGAAGGAATGAATGAAGGAAGGAAGAGTGTGGAAGATAAAGAGGGAGGGAAGGAAGGAAGGAAGAGTGTGGAAGATAAAGAGGGAGGGAAGGAAGGAAGGAAGAGTGTGGAAGATAAAGAGGGAGGGAAGGAAGGAAGGTTAGGGTAGAGAAAGAGGGGGGAAGAAAGGACAGGAAGGAAGACGAGTATTGGAAGATAAAGAGGGAGGGAAGGAAGTAGGGAGGGAGGAGTAT
>NW_028234412.1:11775720-11780720 GCF_977035675.1 Penaeus japonicus
CTCTCTCTCTCTCTCTCTCTCTCTCCCTCTCCTTCTCCTTCTCTCCCTCTCCTTCTCTCCCTCTCCTTCTCTCCCTCCTCTCTCTCTCTCCCTCCTCTCTCTCCTCTCTCCCTCTCCCCCTCTCCCCCTCTCCCTCTCTCCCTCCCTCTCTCTCTCCCTCTCCCCCTCCTCCTCTCCCTCCTGTCTCTCCTCTCTCCTCTCTTCTTCTTCTTCTTCTTCTTCTTCTTCTTCTTCTCTCCCTCTCTCTCTTGCCCTTTCCTTCTATTCATCCCCTCCATCCCTTCCACCCTTCATCCCCTTCCTCCTCCGTCCGCTCTCCTCTCTCCTCATGTGTGCTACAAAGCTCGCGCGATGAGTTCTCGCCAGCAGCTGCGGGATGTGTGAGGTCAGGTGTCAAGGAGACGAACAGTAAAGCAGGATAGTGGCTCTGAAGGGCGGCCTAATAGTGCTGTCCGTGCTCCCGCTTCTGCTGGCTCACTCCGGTTCATTTGGCCAACGCTTTGCGAATCTCGCCGTCTCGCCGTCATCCGCAAATGCCGACGACCCTCGCTGTAAATCCCTCGCTTGGCCAATCAGGAAGGTCGTCGGCGCCTTGTTGGCCAATTAGAAGATGGTTTGGAACGTGCGTGGTAGATGAACGACGGTAGAACCTTTGCAGGGCGCTCCTCGCCTGTCATAGCGGGGTCAGTCAGCTGATCTACGGGCGACCCGCATCAGCTGTTCTCGTCCATCAGCTGGGAAAACAAACAGCGGCGTTCCCTAGGTAAGGGGGATAAGATGGGTTTTATCTAAGCTCACCTCGTCCGTAAGTGGTTTAAAACACGGCCGAACGCAGGTGAGCCTTTCTGTTTCAAGCTGGTCTTTCTCAGGACTTGATTGGACGCTTCAACCTAACTAGGTCTTTAACTTGTTTTATTGTTAATGAAGTTTACATTACAATCGTAGGCCTTTACTGGCTCTGATCTTGCTCCTTGGCCTGAGGTTTGTATATAGACGAAGAGGACCTTAGGTGCGGGAAAAAGTATCCTACCACAAGGTTCATCTCAAAAGATGAGGGACAAGTACTAACAAATGTTAAGAGAACGCGTTAGTCATGCAGTGGCATGTAAATATTTACGAATCTGAAAGCAAAATACTCGACTTTTGCAGCGTGGGAAAAGAGAGAGAGAGGCAAGAGGAGAGAAGAGAGAACAAGGGAGAGAAAGAGAGAAGGGGAGGTGGTGGGTGACGGCGGTTTGATATTGGGCAGAGTGGCAGTGGGCATGCGGAGTGGGCTAGGGAGAGAGGGAGGTAGGGGGATGGTGACTACCATATTTGGCAGTGGCAGGTGCAAGTTTGCAACCTGGACACTAAGGGACTGCCGGATTCCATGAGGATTTTACATTGTCTCCTAATGTACCTTAGGGCGAAATTCCTGCGCGATTAGGTGCGTGAGGGCTGACTGTGGGAGCAAAGTGTGCGACGCCGGCAGTGAATGATTGATAAGGATGCTACGGACGGCGGAGGTAAAAGAGGCTTTGTGCGAGAGGAGATGCGGGGAGGCCTTAGTGGGGCCTGCGAAGTATTTAGCGTGAATATGTCTGCTGTTTGTGAGTTCGAGTGTTATGGGCGAGGGTGTAGATATTCAGACGGCGGTCGGGAAAAAAAAGTCATAGCGTGATCATTGTAAGTGTGGGAAGTGTGTGATGAGTAATGAGCGACGGCGGGATCCTGGAGGGCCTCCTGTTTGTTTGTGCAGCCACGCTTATCACAGGGCCAGTCTCGATCCTGCTGCCTCTCCTGCCCCTTCCTGCGAGTCCTCTCCCTCTCCTGGCCCTCCTGCCGTTGCTTCCTTCGCCCGCGAGCGAGTCCTTCTGCGCCGGGGAAGCGGTTCCCCATGTGCCCGAGTTGTGCGAGTTCTGACCGCCTCCAAAATCAAGATGGAAGTCTTGTTTTACTGTTGATTTGTTTGCGATTTTTTGCTTATTGATTGCATTTGCTTTTGTGTTTTGTTTCCCTACGATGCGAGGATACCTACTGTATTATTGAAGGGTCGTCACCCCACTGCCCTGTGATGTGGCCGCGGCTTCCCTCACTCTCGCGTCCCAGAGCATGTTAGCCCTTTCTTCTACAAGTTATTACTGCCGCGATTAGTCTCCCAGCGCCTCTATTTATTATAGCTCTGCCCTACTGGGCGTGGGGTGAATTCATGAGTGTGGGATCGCCATCAATTGATCGTCTTGCAAGGAGCCGATTTGCGAAAGGTGCACAATAATGCCCCACCGTGGGAGGGTTGCGAAGTAGCCCACTGTTAATAATATGCTTAAGAACCTGTTTGTAATACTATACACCCAGGGGAGAAACAGCGTTGTGTCGTCCATGCATTCTTAACTGCCAAGACCTTCCTCTCACCTCCCCCCTTCCCCCTTCCCCCCTTCCCCCGTGTCTTTAGCCCTTTTCCAAATTGCCTCTCCTTAGTTTTGGTCTCGTCTTTCCTGCTTTCATATTGATTTCCATTGCGTCCGTAGCCTGCTTTTCCGTTCGTCCTTCCTCGTCCTTCTCCTTTTTCTCCCCTATTTCTTTCTCCACTTCTTCTGTCTCCTCTTTCTCATTTCCACTCTCCTCTTCCCCCTCCAATATTCCCTCTCTTCCTTATTCTTCCTTCGTCTTTCTCCTCTTCCTGTCCATTAATTCATCGACAGTCACCTCCTTGCCCTTTCTCCATTTTCTCGCCTTTTACCTCTTCCTCCATTCTTACGTGAAGTCCTCTTAATCAAAGTGGCTTCCGTAGAACGATCCAAGAGGCGAACAATCCACGCCAGAGTCCTTGCAATGTTGATTCTCGTCTCTTGCCCTTCCCTTCGTGTTGCATATAATTTTCGCCTTGCTAGCAATTTTTTTTTCTCTTTGTTCACCCTGCAATGTTGGGCTCTGAAGGCGCGTGATGATTGGGAAGTGTGGGCGTTGAGGGTGGGTGAGCCATAGGGAGAGGGACCTAGGGTGTTGGTGGTGGTGGAAGAGGAGGAGGTGATGATGATGATGTGGTGGTGGTGGTGACACGCAGCCTCAGTGTGGTGTGGTAAGCATCGGCGGTTTTAGTGATGACGGTGGAAGCGAGGTGGTGGGTTGACATGGTGCTCGTGTAGGTGGGCGTTGCAGACACAAGGGTGGCTGTGAAGGAGAAAGCACCAGGCCCTCTCCCTGTCTCCTTTTCTCTCTTTCTTTCTCTTTCTCTCTTTCTCTTTTTTTTCTCTCTCTCTTTCTCTTTCCCTCTCTTTCTCTCTCTCTTTCTCTCTCTCTTTCTCTCTCTCTCTCTCCCTCTCCCTCTCTTTCTCTCTCTCTCTCTCTCTTCTCTCTCTCTCTTCTCTCTCTCTCTCTCTCTCTCTCTCTCTCTCTCTCTCTCTCTCTCTCTCTCTCTCTCTCTCTCTCTCTCTCTCTCTCTCTCTCTCTCTCTCTCTCTCTCTCTCTCTCTCTCTCTCTCTCTCTCTCTCTCTTTCTCTCTTTCTCTCCCTCCCTCTCCCTCTCCCTCCCTCTCCCTCCCGGATCCTGCAGGATTAGTGAGCTCCTCAGACGCTGCCAGGAGGACACTCACATGCCAGGAATGCAGCCTCGCTTGCACTCTGCCGCCCTTGTTCTGACACTCGCACTCATGCCTACTTTTATCCCTGGCCTCATGAGAGCCGAGGCGACGCGAGAGGTGTGAAATAAGGCAACAGCGACGAGGAGAGAGGAGAGGGCTCTCAGTGCCACTTGCAGACAGACAGACAGACAGAAGCGGCGGGAGACGTGTGCGTGCGGCGGCCACGTCTCGGCGTGACGGACTAATTATGCTGATAAACGATCCCTTCCGCCCTGTTCGAGGAGACGTATCGGCCTGTCAGCCATTCGGTCATTTTCCTTCTGCTGCGCAAGACCAGTTCTTTTAATCTTGCGCGGTTGTTTTAATTCGAATGGTTTTGAACTTTGTCTTCTTCATTAAGCCAGTGTTGACATTCCGCATCGACGCGGGTTTTTGCAAGTGGCGCCAAGGGGTCCAAATAGGGACAACCTCTCAGCTGTTTATGCATACGAGGGAGGGTGTGTACCCGGACAACGTATTTCCTTGGCGCGCGGGTCTTCGGGAGAATTGTTTGCGTAAAGCACGAGTTGCCCCCAAATTGTTTGTGCAAACCAGGCGCCCTCCCCCACAAACCAACAGAGATTAAAAGACGGCGATGCGGACTGGACAAAAACAAGGTCGAGAACGTGCGCGCGCCATGACCTGAGCTGGCCCAGAACCCACACTTGCCAGCTCAAGCACGTCCTGCCGCCTCACCTTGGCGTCCCTCTCCTGATCCAGCTGGGGCGTCGAGACCACCTTGGCGACGAGGACGAGTGTGCCACAGATGCGTGCGTTTGCGTGGATGTGCGTGCGTGATTCTGCGCGTGTACGTGAGAACAGCGTCCACGCGGAAGGAGGAGTGTGCAGAGGTGACGGGCGAGCGGCGCGAGGTGTGGCTCATGACGGAGTGAGGGTGATGGTGGCTCACTTGGCAACATTGTGCGAGTGAGCTGCAGTTAGGGTGTGGGCGGGCCTGCATACCTCTCGTGCACTGGACTGTGGCGGCCGGGGGGCAGCCGGGGGCACTCAGGGGAAAGGGTGGGGTGGGGGTGGGGATTAGAGGGGAGGGGGGGTGCCGGGGTTTTAATGTCCCAACCTTTCTAACATAACTGATAGTTGCACAAGTACCTGTAGGTCGGTTCGGAGCAGCGGGTTTTGGTGATGCCAGACGCTTGCATGAACCAAAGGACAGGAGAAACACTTTACCGTACGCAGGGGATGGCAGAAAGGAAGAAAATGGAGAGAATGAGATAAAGTAGAAGAGCGACAGAGAATATGAGATAAGAATGGATGGAGAAAGGGTAGGGAAGTGAACTAGATCGATAGAGAGAGGGGAGGGGGGTTATAAGATATATATTTATATATATCGAGAGAGAAGGAAAGAGAAAGAGATAGTGACAATGAATTATATAAGAAAAAA
>NW_028234412.1:11785720-11800720 GCF_977035675.1 Penaeus japonicus
GGCCTCACGCCGTAACGCAGCCGCGGCCTGTTGCGAGACGGAGCAGGAAGTAACGCGTATAACACGATATACAGGAAGTAACGCATGTAACATACTATCTTGGGGCGCAGGGAAGGCATAGCGACTCGATGCGTCACCCACTTAACTCTGACCTTTGGTGGATCTCCCTGCACTCTGCCCCCTACTCCTACTCCCCCTCCACCACTGTGGCACCCACTGCCACCACTGGGCACCCCGCCCATCGCTGTGGTAACTACTATGTGGCACTCCCTTCCCCTGAAGTCCCCAGTGGCACGGCCCTTGGTCGCAGTGGAAGACTCCACATCAGTGTGCCACCCGAACTCAACGGTGAGGCATCTCCCTCAGCCACTGTGGTGCCGAGACATGCAGCCTCACCGCCTCACAGTGGAAAAACTAATGGGAAGAAGAGGGGAAGGGGGAGAGGCGGGCGAAGTGCAGGAGATGGTCCGCCGTGGAAGAGCGACGTAGGGCGAGGGGCGAGAGAGGGGAGGGAGAACGAGACGGCAGAATAGGCACCAGGCGGGAAGGGGAAGGGGGGAAGAAAGAGAATAAGAGCTACTAGGTGGGAACAGAGACACAAGGGCGGACTGAGGCGAGGGGAGTTTATCTCGGATACCAGGATGCACTGAAGGAGGCTGCGAGGAAGACGGGAGTGCCTGAACCAACACCTCCAAGCGCCATTGTTTCTTCGATTTCCCTCTTAAATCTTCAGCCAAGTTTTTGTTCTTATAAGCGGGGAGGCTTCGGGAAGGGGAGTGCTAAGGGTGCAGAGGGGAGAGACGGACGGACAGACAGACAGAGACAGAGGGGGAAAGAGAAAGAGACCGAGAGACAGAAGAGGGGAAGAGAGCAGACAGAGGTGTGTTGAGGGGCGCAAACGAGAAGACGACCAGCGGACGGTCAAGTAGGGACGGGGATGGAAGCGCAGTGAACGGGGCCTTGGTGCAAGCTCGGCCGCATGCATGAGGAATTCTAGGCCGTAATGAGGAAAGGAGGAGGCAGCACCTCCTCATTTCCTGTTTGGCGATGTACAATGTGGCCTCAGAGACGCCTGTGAGCGTGTCTGTGGCGATGCCGCCTCGAGCACCCGCGCTCAGGGTGGCAGACTTAACCCATGGATGCCGTTTGCGAGTGCAGCGTAGAAATATAAACGTAAAATACCCTTTTTATTATCATTACTTACTTTTATATATAGTATTAGGGAATGAGAGACCTAGAGACCCATTGCAGTGTAGCAAGGACCACCCGATCGCACGAGTTCATATGTATTTGTCCATTCCGAATCGCCGTCGCGATTTGCCTGCGAGTTAAGTGCTTGCGAGTTAAGAGTACACGAGCGTGGTTTTGTTCCATGTCTGCGTCGGGTCCGAACGGCGGCGGCGACGACGACCATGTCTAGAGGAGGCGAGAACGGAGGGGGAGGGGGCAGAGGAGGGGGGAGGAGCACCTTGCAAGATCTTGGCCCATATTTACATAAGAGCGAGACCTTGACCGCTGTCACCCGGCCTCTTCTCTCAGATCTTGGTGGAATGGACGTATTTATTATCTGTGCCTCGACCTGTATATATGTGTGGATTTTTATCATGAGTCTACACACACACACACACACACACACACACACACACACACACACACACACACACACACACACACACACACACACACACACACACACACACACACACACACACACACACACACACACACACACACACACACACACACACACACACACATATACAGATATAATATGTATGTGTATATATGTGTATATATATATATATATATATATATATATATATATATATATATATATATATATATGTGTGTGTGTGTGTGTGTGTGTGTGTGTGTGTTATATCTAACTTTTATGATCCCGCATTAATATGATTGTTGATCCCTCTCTTCTTGCTCACCACTCTGATACCAGGACGGTAGTTTATCTCGGCTTTGCGGCGAGAAAATCAAAACATGCACACTTGCATGATTACCGGAGGCATTTTGACAGCATAAATCTCTGCAGGCTGCACGCGGCATACGGCATGCCCGCACAGCATACTCGTAGGTACATGCAGGCGAGGGCGAGGATGAGGTCGCCTGCCGGTGATTATTTATCTGAGGCCGCCCATTGCATTCCTGCGTTAATGGCGAGCGAAGGTGCACGACACGCCAGCACACGCCCGCCCGCCCGCCCCCCTTCCTCCTTCCCCCTTCCCTCTCACCTCCTCCTCTCCTTTTCTCTGCTTCCCTCCTCCTATCTTTCTTCTATATCCGTATCTTCCTTTCGTCCCCAACCCGTCTTTTCCTCCCTCCGTCCATCTGTCCCCCTTCTCTTAATTTCTCCTTTTCCTCCTTCCCTTCTTCTCCCCTCTCCTCCACCCCTTCTTATCACTTCTCTCCCTCAGACCTTCCTTCCCCGTTGTCTGTTTCTCCTTCCATCCTCCTACCTCTCTCCCCTTCCCTCCCTTTCCCTCCCATGTCCTCATTCCCCTTCCTTATCTCTGTCTCTCCTTTCCTCTGCTTCCTTCTCCTCCCACCTCCTTCCCTCCTCTTCTCTCCCCTTCCCTCTCCCTCCCTTCTATCCCCTCTCCCCCTTCCATATCCCTCCTCCCCCCCTCCCCCACCCCCCTCTAGTACCTGCACTTTGGTCACGATTCTCGCGGACGGGTCTGCCTGTGCCCTGCCGCCCTCTCGCCCTTCATACCCCTACTCACCCCTTCCCCCTTCCCCCTTCCCCCGAGCCCCCCACCTCCATCACCTCCCCATCACCCCTCCCCCTGTGGTGGATATATAGTTTGTTTGTTTGTTTTTCGTCGCGTTAGTTCGTTTGCTATTTGTTTTGTTGTTTGTTGTTTTGTGTGTGTGTGGGTGTGCTTCTGCCTGTTATCGTCTCCTAGTGTAAATGAACCCGCGACGAAGAGAATGTATGAGGTTCGTCTGCTCTTTTCTATCTATCTCTTTTTTAAGTTTCTTTTTTAGTTTTTAGTTTTTAGTTTTTTGTGACTTGTATGTAAATTGATGCTGGGTCCTTTCCGCGTCTCTGTTTGTATAGCTGTCTTCGTTCTCTTACCCTTTTCTTTCTCTCCTTCTCTTTCTTTCTCACCCCCCCCCCCCATCTCTCTCTCTCAATATATATATATGTATGTATGTATGTATGTATGTATGTATGTACATGTATATATGTATATATGTATATATGTATAACGCCAGCACACGCAGCAGGTCCGATTTCCACAAAGCCCCTCTCGGCCTCACCAGCTCTAAGACTCGGTACCTGTTGTTGTTGCCAACCCCACACCTCCGCCCACCCTTCGCAGCAACAGTCAGCGGAGGGTTTGGTCAGCAATACATCATACAAGGGGGGTGGGGGAAAGAACTAGCAGGTTGAGGGCCACAGTGCCGCCACCACACCAAGGAAGGTCGAGGGATGTCAGGAGGGTGTCATATCGCGAAGAGAGGTCAAGGTTACAAGGATAGAAGGCTTTTTATAGGCTCGGTGTGACAGCCCACTTGAGAGGGAGGGTCTGGTTGGCACCGCCTTACTTGGGCAGGGATTTCACTTCAAGAAACGCAGGGAAGGCGCTTGCGACGGGGCCCCGAGCAGGAAGTGGCTTCGAGGGAGATCTTGGAGAGTGAATTCCGCGGGGATCCAGAGACGGGCGGGAGGCCCTTGCAAATCGCGAAATGCCGCACACGCGCCGATACTCATTCATTGGCAGCGATGGCGCTCGCAGGATCCTTTGTTTGCAGGTTTATTTGCACTGTTTCTTAGAGAGAGAGAGAATGAGAATGAGAATGAGGCCGAGAGGGAGGGAGAGAGAGAGAGAGAGAGAGAGAGAGAGAGAGAGAGAGAGAGAGAGAGAGAGAGAGAGAGAGAGAGAGAGAGAGGTCAGTGCAGTCTGCCCCAGTCTGCCCCCCACCCCGTCTCCCAGCAGCCTGCCCCCAACGCCTTAAATCATCACCACAACCTCCTGTCTATTACATCACTCTCCCCCTCCCCTCCATGCCCTCCCTCCCCCGCCTAGCACTAGGGTCTCTGAATGAAATAATAATGGTGTCTCCAGATAGCTTTTGTCCTCCCTTAAGCATGATATCCTCCTCGTCGGCCTCTGCCACATCACACGCTCCTGCGGCCGCGAGTTTGGCCTCTGTGGCACGGGGGGATAAGGCCGTTTTTGGAAGGGCGCAGTGCTCGATCCGATACTGATCATGCATAACCGAGGAGATGAGATTGTCAAAGATGATGTTATCTCCGGCGTTCGCAGCGGCGCGTCGCCCTTACGGCCCGGCGGGAGTGGCACTGTCTTTCCCCGCCAGGCGCTCCGGGTCGCCGTCATCAACGCGGCCTGCGGCGTCCGCGGCCGAGACGCCGCCGCCGGGGAGCGCGGCGCCCGAGGGGAGAGGACAGCAAAGGCGGGAGAGTCCGGAAGGGTGCTAGGGTGGGAGAGGGTGCAAGGGCGTGCGCTGGAGGCCAGGGTGTTAGGGCGAGGCGGCTGGGAGCGGCGCCCAGTAGGGCCCGTAATAACATAATCCCATTGTGCCATCATGGGCCTTATCATGGCTAGGTGAGGACCTGCTGCCTCTCCCTCTCTCCCAACGCCCCCCCCCCCCACTGTTGTTGACGTTGGCCCTTCTACTTTAGCTGCTGCTGTTACTCCGCGTGTTATTGCTGCGTTCGTCGATTCTTTCTTTCCTCCTGCTGTTGCTCGCCACCGACTGCGAGCGAGGAAGGTGCGCGGCCAGAGCGCATCGGCAGGTCGATCGGAGTCATCCCGTTGCTGAGGTCAGTCACGGCTAATTACTGCTGTTGACTACCCTATTGCCAGTCGTGTGTGTGGGCTCGCTGCTGGCACTGGGCCGTGGCACTGCGGCAGTCAGTGAGGGTGATGTCATCGCAGACGCAGCATTGGGGGCATGTTGCACTTCTTCAGTATCATTGTAAGCGGGTTGGCGCCGGCGTGGGTGTGGCGCCGTGCCCACCCTCTGGCTGCTTTTGCGAGGTCCTCCCCTCCGGTGGCAATGGCAGGGCCTTCAGAGGTAACGGCGCTCCCGCGTAGGTGAGGCGCTCCCTGGCACTCCTCTGGTCGCTCTCCTCTTGAAAGTTCCATGGCGAAACTGCTCTGAACGCCGCGATTAGCGATGCCTCTATGCTCGCTCACGGTGCACGACTCCGACTTGAGGGGCATAGTTCACGTGCAGAGCCGCCCACTGCAGGCACCGCCCACCATCCACTACTTGGGTCTAAATGGCGGCCATGCAGGAGGAGGGAGGAGGAGGGGAGGGGAGGGGAGGGGAGCCTCCTTGATGGCGAGTGTCAGCAGGACGACCTTGTTTGCCGGGGATGACTGCCGGCCGCGTCCTCGGTGTGCCTGGGGAGGTGACGTCATGCTCGGAATGGCGTCGCGAGTGTCTTCCGTTACTGATCTCTCTCTGGGGGATTGAGCGCGAGTCCTTTTGGAGCATTGTTCGCGTCATCTTTATCATTAGCCTTTGGTTCCGAATGCTGCCTTTGGTGCGACTGACGCGGCTGTCGCTCTTGCTCTCGCTGCCATGGATGTTGTTCTTGCTATTGATACCGGGGTGATTAAGAGGCATGTTAGATATTAGTCTGCCCTTGATTTAATTATCCTTTGCATCTGTACTTTTTTTGGGGGTGGGGGTTGTTGTTCGCTGGTTGAATAACAATGTTGTGTCGTGAAGACGAAATAAATATATATATTATCCGGCCATAATTTCGGCTTTGCATCCATATGATGGGAGAACATCAGCTGGAACAGCAATTATCCCAAAATATTTGATCTGTTGCTATCGGAATCATTATTGTCATTATATCTATTGCCAGTGAGGCAATGTACACACACGTTATTCTAATGCACATTGTTTTTCATGGGTAAGACATGTAATTATTTTATGTTATTTGATTGCAATATCTCTTTTTTTCATAAGTCAGACATGTAACGCATCTTATATTCCTCAGATTGCTGGACATCTGCCGCGGCGGACTGGAGCGCGAGCACCGCCTCAACCTGTGTCTGGTGTTCGAATACGTGAAGCAGGATCTGGATCACTACCTCAAGCGCTGCCCCTCACCCGGCCTCGAGCCTGCTAGAATTAAGGTAATGAGAAGCGACGAGAGAGAGAGAGAGAGACAGAGACAGAGACAGAGACAGAGACAGAGACAGAGACAGAGACAGAGAGAGAGAGAAAGTGAGCGAGAGTGTATTAGTCTGGAATATATCAAGGTCATAGTATATATTTAAATAGTGTTCCATGTGACAAGAGGAAGTCCTCTTATATCTTAGGTCAATCATACTGTATATTCTAACCAAATGCTATTTACATGTGATGTGGCCTTTGTGAAAATATCAAAACCCAGTAATGTGAGGTCGAAGTAATAGGCATTATATCTCAGAAAAAAATCCTTACAGTGTCTTTCCCTGCAGGTTATGCCCTACATATCCTAACACTGTGTCTATTTATTGCAGAGCTTGATGCACCAGATTCTGTGTGGCATTGACTTCCTGCACAGCAACCGTGTAATCCATCGTGACCTGAAGCCACAGAATATACTGGTAGATGAGGCAGGCAGAGTAAAAATTGCCGATTTTGGCTTAGCGAGAATATACGATTTTAATATGAGATTAACAACTATGGTAGGTCTTCCTCTTACGTTTATTTATTTATTCTTTTGAAATATGGTAATATCGAGAATTTCATGTTTGTTGGTTTCATATAAGAAGCGCACACGTGAAAGTCGTCACAATGTCTTTTAATTAACGTCACCGCTCGTTTGCTCCTAACAGGTAGTGACATTATGGTATCGGGCACCAGAAATCCTATTAAGCAACAGCTATGCAACTCCTGTAGACGTCTGGTCTTGCGGGTGTATATTTGCAGAGCTGTTTAGACGAAAACCTGTGTTCGAGGGACACACCGAAGGAGACCAGTTGCAGAGGATATTCGAGTAAGTAGAGTCACTTGCATTTTTTGGATGTCATACGTTCACACCCGCGTACATGTTGGCACACACACACACTCACATTATCACACACCCATTCAATCAGTTACTCACTCACTCAATCATCCACCACCCACCACCCAATCACCCACTCACTCACTCACTCACTCACTCACTCACTCACTCACCCATCCACCCAATCACTCACTCACCCACCCACCCAATCACTCAGTCACTCACTCACTCACTCACTCACCCACCCACCCAATCACCCACTCACTCACTCACTCACTCACTCACTCACCCACCCACCCATCCACCCATCCACCCATCTACCCAATCACTCAGTCACTCACTCACTCACTCACTCACTCACTCACCCATCCACCCAATCACTCACTCACCCATCCACCCAATCACTCACTCACCCAATCACTCAGTCACTCACTCACTCACTCACTCACCCACCCACCCAATCACCCACTCACTCACTCACTCACTCACTCACCCACCCACCCAATCACTCAGTCACTCACTCACTCACTCACTCACCCACCCACCCAATCACTCAGTCACTCACTCACTCACTCACTCACCCACCCAATCACCCACTCACTCACTCACTCACTCACTCACTCACCCATCCACCCAATCACTCACTCACCCACCCACCCAATCACTCAGTCACTCACTCACTCACTCACTCACTCACCCATCCACCCAATCACTCACTCACCCATCCACCCAATCACTCACTCACCCAATCACTCAGTCACTCACTCACTCACTCACTCACCCACCCACCCAATCACCCACTCACTCACTCACTCACTCACTCACTCACCCACCCAACTCAGTCACTCACTCACTCACTCACTCACTCACCCACCCACCCAATCACTCAGTCACTCACTCACTCACTCACTCACCCACCCACCCAATCACTCAGTCACTCACTCACTCACTCACCCACCCACCCAATCACTCAGTCACTCACTCACTCACTCACTCACCCACCCACCCAATCACCCACTCACTCACTCACTCACTCACTCACTCACCCACCCACCCATCCACCCACCCACCCACTCACTCACTCACCCACCCACCCACCCACTCACTCACTCACTCACTCACTCACTCACTCACCCACCCACCCACCCATCCACCCATCCACCCAATCACTCACTCACCCACCCATCCACCCAATCACTCACTCACTCACTCACTCACTCACCCACCCACCCAATCACTCACTCACTCACCCACCCACTCACTCACTCACTCACTCACTCACTCACTCACTCACCCACCCACCCATCCACCCATCTACCCAATCACTCACTCACCCACCCATCCACCCAATCACTCACTCACTCACTCACTCACTCACTCACTCACCCACCCATCCACCCAATCACTCACTCACTCACTCACTCACTCACTCACCCACCCACCCACCCAATCACTCACTCAATCACCCACTCAATCACCCACTCACTCACCCACTCACCCACTCACACCCATTCACTCGTTGTCTACTGCTTGTCTGCCTCTCCTTGTGATGATTTGTATTTCTTCAATAATTCTTGTATCTGTTTTCCAGCGTGATTGGCACCCCTCACGAGAGCGACTGGCCCCGCGACGTTTCCTTGATGCGCAATAATTTCCGACACCACCAGGGGAGGCACCTCAGAGATGTCGTCCCTGAAATTACTGACGACGCTGCAGATCTTCTTCAGGTACTGTACGCGTTAGGAGGGCAAGAATGAGAGAGAGATTCTGATTTGAACTCTTGGGGTTTGCTTATTCGTTGCGTAATTGCTCTCGGTTCTCTTTTTAAGTTTTTTTTCCGACTCTTTTTTTTTCTTGGTGTATGTCAAGCTGATTTGAAGCAGTCAAATGGTACGTTGGAAAAGGAGAAGCTATTGGATACATTCATTCTTGTAATTACTATTATCTAGATGACCTGATATGTGGAACTGTACTTTCACAATGTTGAGAACTGCAATTGCTGTATTTCTTCATTTAGTATTTAAAACATTTTTCTTGTTAGAAATTATTTACTATATTTCTCTAAAAGTATTGGTACCCATGTAGGCTAAAGCATTACGAATAAATAACATTCTTTATGCAATTGTATTTTTTTTTTTTTTTTAATAATCTTTTCATCTGATCTTGATTTATTTGGAAAGTGACCAAGTGTATTAATTTTTCTCCTTTCTCTTCCAGAAAATGCTGAAGTTTGTCCCAAGTATTCGCATTCCTGCAGTAGAGGCACTTCGACACCCCTATTTCCAGGGACTAATCACTCCTCGAATCATAGCCACAAGTAATAGGTCAACGCCCACTCAGCAAGTTCTAAGCCCAGCTCCTCTTGCCACTAGCAGCCCTGCCAACACCCATCACCATCACCACCAACGGCATGTTGCAACAAGCACTACCAATACTTCCGTCGCCACTTCGGAAAATCTCTCAGGACAGGCAGTTTTGCCCACACAAGTGACTGCGAATGATGAAAATAACCCTAATGCAGGAAATAGTGCCAATACAAATACCATAGTATCAAGATTGCCTGAGCCCAAAGTTGCTGAACGTGCCATTACGACTACTATCTCATCAGTGACAGAAACGACTTCCACCACGACAGCAGCAACTGTGAGTGGTAGTGGTCACCCTCCCACCAGCAGTAGCTCAAATCCTGTGGAATAGTGAAATTTTTAATTACTGGAAGCATATATATACTGAAATCGAATGTATACCTACTGATTATTTTTTATTTTCTGAGTAACAGTGACTTTAATGCCAGAAATTCAAGATGATATTTGATAAAGAGGTTTTTTATATACTTTACTTCAAGGATTATTGAGAAGAGGAAAAAGCTTCAGATATCGATAAGTCTGCAACAGTGGCAAATCAAGTTGACTTAGAGTGACTGATGTGTATGTATTTTCTAAATCAACTTCAAGGAAAACTTCAAATTTAGTGCCTTGTGTTTGTGTGCTACTTGGATGTTAAGGAGTGTAATGCCCATTGTAGGAGTTTTTTTTACTCCATATTATGCTTATTAGAAAGTTCCTTTTGTAGTGTTGCTTGATGTGAATGTTACAAGAAGAGTCAGAATACGACTGAAACTAACATCTAAAGCATTCCCTTTGGCATTCCCGAGAGAGTTTTTAAAGATTTAAAAAAAAGTTAGCGAGTGGTGCTTATTGAGTGATGAAATGTGGCAGTTTATTAGGCATTTATTAAGGCAACAAATATTGCTTTATGTTACTTGCTGGTCTCTCTGGCAAACCTCAGAATTGAAGATGACAACTTAAAAGTCAGTTCAGAGAAATTAAGAGGCTCATTTGGTCAAATGATGTTTACCAATGGAGGGAACACCAAACAACACGGTGCACATAGTTTGTACTAACAGTTTTGTTGGTGGATAGAGTTTGTTTACAAAAACAATATTAGTGTGGATTAGATATAAAGCAAAAATTGATATTTATTGGTACTTATGTGGTTTGAAGAGTGATACTCATTAAGAACCAAATTTTTGTCCATGATTTCAATTGTATGTGATGTAACTCATCAATAAATGTAGACGAGATGGGTGCTTGATGAAAATGACCCTTTTTTAGCAATCCAAATTTGAGTAAAAGCTAGATAACCTACAGTTCTCAGTGGAATTGGTTGGTAGTTACTGTAATTAAAAAGCAACGAGTAGAAAAGTATTAAAACCTTCCATTAGCAACTGTACGACTGCTCAGAGGCGTGCATATCATAAACAATGCAAGTGTGTTTCACTTCAGGTGAAAATTTCACACCAGTAATTTTTTTTTTCTTCTTGATTCTTCTTTTTTTAAGTAATTGCTCAGTCCCAGAAGAATTGTAATTGCAACTAGAGTAGTTTGTGTTGTGTATGATTGCCTGTTCAACTAAATTTCCACCAGCATGATTTGACCTCAAAGCCTTTTCAACAGCAAATGATTGTAAATGTTTTATGTATCATTTTTGCTTTGGCATGTCATCATTAGAAATATAACACATGAGTCCCTGATACCAAAAAAGGAATGCAAGTCATTTCTTTCTACATGCAACAGAAAAGCTGATGCCAGATCTGTAACAAATATTTTTTTGTCGTAAATCTGTTATGTATTAGATTCTACAAGTTTATGCCTGTACAGTGATTGCAGAAGTGTTTACATTAGATATTTGCATTTGGTTGAAGCATTGTAATGTTGAGTGATAAAATATATTGAGGCACTGTCATGCTGCAGACAGTATGTGCACCACAGATGACTCACTAGGACGTAAAGAAATATGGTATGAGTATCCAAACCAACAACAGTCTCTGACTTTAGTCAGCTTACACAGTAATTTATTTAAACAGAAGTTGCATATTATGCTAAGATATTGCTGGGTTGAAGGTAGGAAGAGTGTCTCTCTTGTAGATGCACGCAGTAGAGTTAGACAATGCACCCCAAGCTCTCTTCAGACCCATATATTTACCTGAGGTTATTGCCAATTATTGTAAGTAAGTCAGGTGGTTTAGGTCCTACTTATTTATCTTACAGTTGTGAGTGTTTTATCATTCTTTATTTATATGCATGTACATGGTGAGTGGTGTTGAATATCTGAACAGTATGAAGAAAGCAAATAAGAAAGACAGACTGTTGACATTTTGAGTGATACATTGGTTATATGAGAAATATTTCTCTCACCTTCAAAATGTCTTAGGCTTCAGCAGTAGCATTTAATTAGAGTAGTATAATCCAGCTTTCTGCATTTGTTGTATTCATTCACATTTAATCACTCATTAGTTGGTGTTTAGTCATTGCTGGCTGGTTGTCTTGTTGTATGTAACTAATTAATTATTTTGTTCATGTATCACCTAAGAGTATTTATGGTTAATATAATTCAGTGCCTTCATACAAGATGCTGTTGAGAGTCCCTTCCTTTTCTCTATTTTTAATAATGGAATTTGGATCCTCCACACCTTTTCCTATTCTTTTTCTTATTCTTATTATTCTCCTTCTCCCACCCTTTCTTCTTCCTCCCATCTGGTCATCACCCTCCTGCCTTTTCATCCTTCCAACTTTCTTTCTTCTTTTAAATTCAGAATAGTTTCCTATTTTTGTTACTTTTCATATATAAAGTACTGTATTTCTACATCTACACAGAGATAGAATATACACAAAGATTAAATATATTTTACTTTATAGCAAATTGGACACTTAACAAGAATATAAGAAATGTCTTTACAGAAGCATTTGTTGATTGACAGAGTGAGTTCAGTTTACATGTCGGTGGTTCTTCTGTCTAAGCAGAAGATTGCCTTTTTCACATATATATATATTATATATATATATATATATAATATATATATATATATATATATATATATATATATATATATAATATATATATATATATATATATATAATATATAAATATATATATACATACATGTATATATATACATACGTATATGTGGGTGTGGATGGTTGCATCTATGCATGCATGCGTGAATGTGCACACGCTTGTATTCATGCATGCATGTTTGTATGCATGTATGTATGTGTGTGTGTGTATATGTATATTTATATGCATGTATACATATATGTATACATGTATATTTATACATATAAATAGATAGATAGATACACACATATCACATAGACTACAATGGAAATGGAAAAGGAACATAATCAATGGCTGCCACAGATTAAGTAGAAATATTATAACCTGTGCCTGGAAGTAACCGTCTCTTTCTTATGTAGTGCTGACTGATAAATGTTACACCAGGAGTGTGAGAAGTCCTGTTTTGAGGAATAGAATAATGCAAATACTGTTTAGTAAGATTGTTTATAAATCTGTTTACATGGACAGGGAGATATATATTCAGTGCTACTGAGGATCTATTTATGGTCTGTGAACACTGGGAAGCAACCAGTTAGTGTTTAACTTATTTATTATTCAAAGACAGAGATATCTTTGCTGTTTTTTCATTGTGATGGAAAAGGATTATCTCAGTTTATTAATGGTATAAATGGGAGTGCTTTCTTTATCTAATGAAAGTATTACTGTGTCTTAGTTCATCTTGGAATCTTTAGGAATGAAATTACTCGAGTTTTTCATCTTTTCACATGAGCTTTTTTTCTTTCTTTTTTCAATGGTTTCCTAATTGTGTGTATTAACTGTACTCCATGTGATGTATGCATTTTGGGGAAATTAGGAATTACTACAAAAATATATTTACCATAATTCTGTTTCTAGGACATGTATACAAATGCACCAGAAAAATTTGCAGATTCAAATTGTGAAGATTTCTTGATTATTTATTCAAAAGAATTAGAGACCAGCTATTTTATGTAATACTGTAACTAGAAACAGTTCATTTGTCTTTTTTATTCAGTCATTAATTTGTTATAATTGTTGAAACAAAAAAGTGCAAGGATGAGAAAGTTTGCTTTTTTTTTTTAAGATTTTCTACAATTTGTTTTCATCTCAAGAAATTTTACTAATGTTGTTATAACTTCTATTATAACTTCTATGACCTTGAAAATCACTCAAGGCACTTCTCACTACAATGCCTTTCTACAAATGTAAATATTGTTTTACAAGTTCAATCTATCCCTTCTGTCACTCGTTTCTGTGGATGTTACTCAGGCAGTAAATACATTCTAAAGGGAAATCTTGTTTCAGCTTCCACTGCACAAAAGTTTCCACAGAAAGTAGGGGTTGCATTTATGTACATTCTTATAGAGGATATTTAGATACCTATTTAAAAGTCAAGAGATTCCCTGCTTTTAATGTATTCAAATCATCTCCTTAAGAAGAGGACAAGTGTGTTATCTGGAAGAACTTCACTGTTCTTAGTGCGAGTCTCTGGACTTGAAACGCAAGCTTGAGGGAAAATAGTGCCGATCCTCGAGTTCAGTAACTGTATCATTCCATGATATTTTTCCTCTTGGGTAGTGCAAAATCATCACTGTTTTATGAGGCAAATGATGTAATTGCTGTTAATTAGAAGGCATTTCCATTGACAGGAGCCTTTTTTTTTTTTTTTTTTTTTTTTTTTTTTTCTCCAACAAGTCATTGCAAGAAAAGCATATATAAAGATGAATATTCCTAACAAATCTGTAATGGATTTAACCTACTGGTAGTCACGTTGACATTCTCGTTCACTGATTAGGCATTCTGTCCTCGTGCAGAGGAACATCACCATCTGTCTTGTTCAGAGGTTATTGATTTTTGTTGATAATATTATGTGTGAAATAAAAAAAAAAACATTCAAACACTGCAACTAACATGTACAAAATGGTGCCACATTTATACTTTTGCTGTTATTATACTAAACCTCTGACCTTGCCAGTGACATCAGCTTCATTGTAAGGAATCTGATGAAGGGAATTTATAGCAGTAATTCAGAAATTATAGAATTGTCTCCAGCTGATGCAAACTGATGAGTCTCAATTTTTATCATATGGTGTTTATCAGTTTCTGTCGTTTCATAACTTGTGTTAACAGTATGTGTTATAGCAAGAACATTAAGATTCAGAATGCTTTTTTTTTTTAGAACTATTTTCATAAACAATTTCACCAAGACTTTCATATTATGGTTATCAATGGACTTAAAGATTGCTAAGCTCATCAGAATCATAGACCACATCACCATTAATTAACCACAAGACAGCCAAGGAAACTTCTGTCAAATCAAGTCGTGTCGTAAAGAGCCTCTTCTGTAGAGTCAAAAGAGGCGTATTCTTGAAATGTGCTTAGCAGGAGTCCTTTGTCCTTTGTTGTTTATTTCATTAGGGTTGAAATCTTGTAACTGTTATGTGCATATATCCACATGTATTGGGTCACTGACTATACATCTGAGAAAGTGGAGAATACGAACAAGTGTTGTCTTAATTAAAAGGCAATTTACTAAGCGGTTTATGACAGTAGAGTGTGATGCTGTCTTACCCCCAAGTGCCTTACCTCATGACTCATGAAGCATGAACTGTATCAGACTGAGTAGTGCA
>NW_028234412.1:11823220-11828220 GCF_977035675.1 Penaeus japonicus
CAGCCTGTAAAACGGACATATAAGTAGGTAAATAATGAATCATGCAAGTGCATTTACATAAATTATCAAAACTATTCAAATTGTTTACTAAAAAATAAAATGTGGAAGACCTACATAGACGACTATCATAACTATCTATGAGAAATGTAAAGCGTCTGCAATGAAGCTTTCTAACATTCACTAATGCTGAAAATATACTTCGCTTATGATTTTGAAGTTGCTAGTTGCTCTCTATAAAACTTCTTCCTGAAAAAAGTGCTGCCTAAACAGTAATGCTAACTTTGCATGAAAGAGATCAGAATTAGTATCTAAATATGGCTTCTCCCTTTGAGGGTACCTGTTCAATCATAAACAAGAATGGCACATTCAATTTTGTTTTTGTCAGCAACCTGCTTCTTTATCTCTTGTGAAATAAATACTCAAAGAATGTAATACAATGAAATGAACTACTGAAACTCTGAAAATTGAGGATAAATGCAAGAAAGTGTTTCTAGTAATTCCATATGTTAACTGGGCAAGTTGTGCAATACGGTACAATTTAAATACCAATAATTTAATTGGCACCTTATCAATTTGCAGTGAAAACCTACTGAGTAATTAAATACTTTTCATTTTGAAATCCAGGTATGTTTCTTAAATTGTAAATGAAGAACATTAATCCTGGAATTAACATGCACCAACTTCCTGTAGTACTTTTTACAATACAGATCTTGAGTGTTTCTAACTTTTATCTACTTGGATAAAGGAACTGTTCTCTCAAAGTGATTCTACTTGAGACTGAATGTTAACATTTAGAACATGGAATATATACACTACTGAAGAGAAATTAGATACAATAATACATAATTAAACTGTCCAGTGTTGTAAGCTGCCATTCAAACATTTGGTAAGAAACCATTCTATACTGAATGAAAGTCCCTTGATATCACCTTCAAGTTTTAATATCCCTGGAGGGCTCTATAATTTACACTCCCACAAGATGAAAACATGAGTTATCCCTTTTACAGGATTTCTTTAACATGGCACTTCCTTGTAAGGTATACAAAGTAATGATTAGTTTATAGCCACAATAAGGCAGCCCTTCACAATGTCATTTCTCTTAATTCTCTATCTTCCTCATCCCTAAATAAGATGATATCAATCACATTAAACGATACCTTAAAGTTTCCAAAATGGATGACCATGGACAACACAACACATATTCATACAAGGAAAGTAGAAAAGAGTAAGGTCACCTACACATCACAAAGTACATATGAAATACTACTACTACAGTATTAGCAGCTTTTACATATCTAAAACACCAAATACAGACACTAGTTCTATTTTTAATAGAGAGAATCCATCAGACATTAATACTCAAAGAGTTTCCTAGCCTTAACTTAGACATAAGAAGATGAATTTCGGAGATACACAGGAAAAAGAAATCAACTGTTTTAAGAAATGGAGTCTGTTTAATTTATAAAAATTAATTTTATGGACGATATTCTTTGTTACTTGATCCTGTGTATCAGCTCATTCAATGTTCCGAAAGCAGGCATTCAGGAGGCTAATGATGAATACGTTTTTATAATACCACTGAAGCAATTCATACATTTGAAAAGGTGACAGTTAACAATGAGTTCTCTGTACATTTTAAACATTGACCCAATGATAAAAAGAACTAAAAGAAAAGGAGACAGAATGAAAAAAAGAACTAATGAAATTGTCAATTGCATGAGTTGTGTTGTGCTAATTAGAGATGTCTTATAGCATTCAGGTACTTTTAAAACCTTACAGAAAAGTGCATATTGTCACACAAAAAGCTTGAAGAGGCAGATAATAATACATCTAATACACACAATGATATTCATCAAGGAGATTCCATGATTTTAGGTGAGTATTTTCATCCAATGCTGTGACTGTCAACTGTTCTTCCCCTAAACAAAATTTTAGTCTGTGGCGGCCTTCTTGGTGAAGGCGGTAAGGGACGACATTTCCGAAGGTTCTGTGGCCAGGCGACTGAATTCGATCTCCTCTCCTGTGCTGCTCTGTGTATCTGCATGGGAAAGGTAAGCTATTAGTAATTGTATGGAATATTTTTACCCTTTGGAAATGGAGTTATAATTCACCACATATCGTAACAGTGCGACATGAAGTCAGACCAATATTACACTAGATCAATTTCTAGAAAATACTAAATGTTATGAATATTTTCCTTACACACAAAATAACCTTATGATTATCCAAACATTTTCTAAACCAAATTGAAATAGGTATTGTGCTTGAAAATAATATTGCAGAAATTATTATCTATACTTGTTCCTCCTCTTATTAACTATGACTCCATGATGCATTTAAAGATGTATCATTGCAAAGTCCTAAAAATGTATGTTGGTAGCTGCAAAAAATACCCAAGGAAAAAACTAACAATAAATAAACCAGTAATCACATATGTTAGATCAGTATCATACATGAACAGATAGCACATTAAGGTTATTTTTCACATGGATAAAATAAACTATAATGGCAATGACATCAACACTATTTGTGGCATGACTTCTGTATATGTTTATACATAACGACTGATGACAAAGAACTTAACCAAAGGGAACATGATAATGTGGTTAGTCAGCTTTATATAGTGACTGTTTGAGGAGGGAGGAGGGAGGAGGGAGGGAAGAGGGAGAAGAAGGGAGAAGGAGAGGGGAGGAGGGAGGAAGAGGGGGAAGAGTAGCAGCAGGAGGGGGAGGGAAGGAGGAGGACAGAAGGAGAGAGAGGAGGAAGAGGAAGAAGAGGAGGAAGAAGAAGAAGAAGAGGAAGAGGAAGAAGAGGAGGAAGAAGAAGAAGAAGAGGAAGAGGAAGAAGAGGAGGAAGAAGAAGAAGAAGAAGAAGAGGTAGAAGAGGAAGAAGAAGAAGATAAGGATGAGAATAAAGAGGGAAGAGGAAGAGGAAGAGAATTAGGGAGGTGGAAGAGGGATGGGGAAGTAGAAAAAGGAGGAGATTAAAGAAGGCGTAGAAATATAAATGAAAGAAAAATAGATGGAGAAAAAGAAGTAAAAATATTCCCTTCATAGTTTTTCTTTATTGCAACTCAAACTTCATCTGCATTATGATATCTGATGAAATATATGCAAGTGTAGTTGTTAGTTGTGGCTGTTCATGCAATGAAACAGATGATTAAATAAAATGATGGTTCAACAATTTTTCCATGAAATATATACTAGATAAACTTGCTTCTTCTGATGAGGGATGGTGCCACACTTAATCTTTAATTAGACACTTGTATCAGCATGATGAATGCTAATGCACAACAGCAAGACAATGGAGGATGAGACATATTTGAATAGAAGCAAGTTCATCAGCTGTAACAATGGAACCTATGTTGATTCCCAAAATGAATGCCTCACTTCACTCACTAAGCCCTTTGTATTATACTGTACATCTAATCTGTTTCAGACAGTGTCTTCACTTAACCCATTGCAGACGGGGGATAGATTCGCTCGTCCAGTCTCCAGGATGGGTTTTATTTCAGAGCGAGGCAGCTTGAAGCATCATAATTGGAATCTTCCCACTCTCTTTCAGTCACTCATAAATCTAGAGCCATTTTTGTGTTTTATTTCTTGTGTGTTTTATTGTGTTTAGAGACTTATATGTGCCATATGACAGGCTCTATCAAGGCTACAGCTGACAAAAATTGTAGTATTTGATTCATATCAGCTCATTATTTTCTTTATACTAAGTATGATAGAAGTATTGCTGTCTTATGGGGGGTCAAAAAGAAACTTTATTTTTTCATATTTTACGAAACATATAACCACCTACATTGAAGATAACATGAAGAGGTAGAGAAGAGGAAGGAAACCTGTGCTTATGACTGTGAGTGCCACAGTAAAAGGCATCCCTATTGGCACAGGAGCATATTTTAGACACTGGGTATGGTTTGAGTCAACTTCCTCATTTCATTCTTGTTCAATATTACGGTAATTATAGCAATTATGACTGCAATTGCCATCATCACTCACTCCTTACTCATACCACAATAAAATAGCACAAAGATCCAAAATCCCAGAACGTTATGTACGTCATGACACCCGTCGTCAGGTCAAAGCTCCTGTGGCATGTATATCATGACACCCGTCCGCAATGGGTTAATGCTTATGGACTGTCATAGTTATATTTACTGCTTCAATTGCAGATATTCCTTTGAACGGTTACTGTTACACCTGGATGAAAACACTCATGAAAAGTGATACGCAATCAATTTTGCATCAATGAAAAGCCTTGCCTTATCAAAATTAAAGGCAGACATTCAAATTTCATGAAACCACCAGACAAGGCTATCATCTGATGCTGACAGAGATATATGTAAAACTAACATTGTCTGGAATCATAGGTGCAGGGAAATTGGTGGTGTACCTGTACCAATATCTTTATGAGGTTATAGTATTGAAGAACATATACTGTAATTTCAAAATTATACCAATAAATATTTTCCAAATCAATGCTCTACAGTTTTCCCTCTACCTTTGTTTTGTTTTTTTCTTTTTCCATAACTGCAGATGGTCTGGATTTTTACCGTCAAAATTCAGACTACGGACTACAGGTATTGTATGCAAACAAAAGGTTCATCTGGACAAAGTGGAATTAATATGTTGGAGTTAATCAGATAAGGGCAAAGTCCTATTAGAAAAAACAAAAACAAAACAAATATATATATATATAAATGTAATTCATGATCCTGCTGAACTAACTGGGGCTTACCTCGTGCCAAAAGTGCTCCGTGAATTGAGGCTAGACCTATAAGTGCCAGGAGTGCAGAGGTTAGTGGACAAAGCAAACTTACAGAGGAGTTATAGGGTTAGGTTAAGCAAGTGATGACATCAAGCAAATTCACATGTGATATGTTTTTTGTGTGTATCACTGCTTACGTGCGTGCTTGTACATGTGTGAATTAATGTGCTGGGCATTTGTGAGAATTTAGTTAGTCCGCCCAATATAAGATACCATGCTTGGCAAAA
>NW_028234412.1:11838220-11845720 GCF_977035675.1 Penaeus japonicus
TCCTGAAGCTTAACTCAGCATTCAAGCACTGTAATCTGTGATGCAATGTTATAAAACAATTAAAGGAAGAATCTTTAACCAAGCCCTTTCAACATGAATGTGATTGATAAAATATCAAGAGAGAAAACTTTAACAAGGGCATCAAGTATGTGCACTTACAAACACATTATTTCTCTCACTCACTCAACTCTCTTTCTCTCTGAAAGTAACGAACTGCTTAAAAATAAATATGTAAATATACCATCAGAAAGCTTAATATCAAGAAAATACATACAGGATATTAACATCAAAGCAATCTTCACAGCAGATGAAGCATTACCACATCCCAGTATAATAAAGAAATATATATATTGCCTTAAAATAGTGGGAGAAAAAAAAAAAAAAGGTGCAAAATTCGCCACAAGCAAGGATCTTACCGCAATCTGCCAAGGTCGTCATCAGCCACCGAGAAAGAGAAAGGCAAAAACAAGGGCTGTTGAATATTTCATTGTTAGTCCTCTACAACCTTTTCAATGCATGCTATTTTTATAGTAGCAAATCTGAGGTCAAACCATGCGCACAAACTGTACTCAGTAATCACTCAAAATGATTTACATGAAAAGACGAAGGCAGTACTATATTCAGGTAATATCAATATGCACAGTATAATTCAACTTACTTTTAAAATGTTCCTTATATTGCATAATAAATAATGACAGACCTATTCGTACAATTTTGTAACTATTTGCAAACATGTATGTGTGTAAGTGTAAGTGTATATGTATGTATGTATGTATGTATGTGTGTATGTGTGTGTGTGTGTGTGTGCGTGTGCGTGTGCGTGTGCGTGTGCGTGTGCGTGTGCGTGTGCGTGTGCGTGTGCGTGTGCGTGTGCGTGTGCGTGTGCGCGTGCGTGAAGTTGCTTGTGTATGGGTGCACTCGTATGTAAGTATGTGGCGTGTGTGTGTGGCATGAATGTGTGTGGTGTGTGGTGTGTGTGTCTGTTTGTGGCTATACGTGGTCTGTATGTGTCTGTGTATGTCTCTGCTTACTAATCAGAATTCACACTGAAAGCCTATCCAAATATCTTTACAGTTAGTGTTAACACCTATTCATCTCTGCACGAAATCCGATCAATACCCACCATCAGATGTTCTCCCGCAAAGATGAGCCAGAACGAGAGCAAGGAGGCATAGAAAAGACCCTGCCTGATGTCACTGACCACGGTCATCCAAGGGCAGTCAAAGGCTAGGGTTAAGTATTCCAGGGGACCTGAAATTAATACATCAAGGTTCAGCATGGTGATGGTGATCAATAATAACAATAACAATAATAATGATGATAATGATGATGATAATAATAATAATAATAATAATGATGATGCTGATGCTGGTGATGCTGATGATACTGATACTGATATTGATAATGATAATAATAATTAATGATAATAATAAATAACTAATAATAATAACAATATTAACCCATTGCGTACGGGTGTCATGAAAAGGAATGAGTGATGATGGCTACTGCAGTCATAATTACTATAATTACCGTAATATCGTGCAAGCTTAACGTCCAAAACCTAGATGGCAAGGTGAGAGAGCCTTGAATTTGATGAACCCTTGCTCTAAAGTACCGCCGATGAAGGATGTGCAAATGTGCTCCTGTGCCAATATGGAAAAAATAAAACACAGAAACCGCTCTTTAATAGTAGTAATGATGATGATGATGATGATAAGGATAATGATAATAATAATAATAGTAATAACAAAAATAACATACAAACCATAATAAGAATAACAATGATAATAAATTATAATAATAATCAATATTGATAATTTAAAAAAAATCAATAATCAATAATTATTAAAATATGTATATATTGTAAGCAATAATAATAATGATAAACAACTATCTACTGATGGTAATAAAACTCAGTAACTAATTATCTATGACAATAATAATGACAAGAACAATAACAATAATATTAATAACAATAATAATAGTAACAATTATAGTGATAATATTACCAAAACATCATTTACAACGATGGATAATAAGTAAGAGCAGTAGTTAATACTATATGCTAACTAATAGCCAACATTGTTTTTCTACAGCCATGCTTAGAGGACGACTCACAGTTGAGTAAAGTGAGAGCAGCTCCGAGGACCATGAGCATGTACTCCAAGAGCGCTGGAGGACGAGAGAGCTGCGAGATGCGCCGCCAGAACCAGACCATGATGGCCACGATGATGGGGAAGAAGATGGTCTTGAGTGAAACCCACACTTTGGTGAACCCGCCATTTTGGTGGATGAACTGGAGAGAGAGGACACGGTGTTGAAGTAAGGAAAATCAAAATACTTGGGCATCTTGAAGCAGATTAAAAACCTTTTTTATGAACTCAACAGGCAATGAGATTACAGCTATTCCATTCTCTGGTTGTAGAGTAATTCACTGTGTCAAGGATCGTTTACTTATTTAGATTTTTCTTCTAGTAACTAAATATATCATTTAAAAATTTATTGTTCCTTAGGGTAACTGTGGATGGAGTGTTACCCATGATAACAAGTGTAAATATCAAAAAGTTTTTTTTTTCTCACATCCTCAAGTTATTCAAAATATCTAAATAAGCATGAAATATATATTACTAAAAATTCCATAAAAGGAACAACTCAATAATTGAACACATGAAGAATAACTGCATCAAAAAATAGGATATCTGATACATTTTTATTAGAAAAAAATGATGCCAGACATAATTATATTCAACAAAAGTCAATTCCCAGGTCTCACTTTACAAGGTATCTATGTTTGTGAACATGCATAACACAAATTATAACAATTCTTATTAACCCTCTCACAACGGGGGCATTCCAGCCTTGCATGTCACAATGGCGGGGCTTTCGAACGCTTAGGCCTAAATCAATTAAATGGCTGGCACCATATTGTGCCGTCCGGCCACCGGGCTTTTGAATGAGCGGTACAGTAGTGTACCACCCGTCCAGAGAGGGTTAAAGAACTATTCAATCATTGATGAGGCTTTGGCCTTTGAACTTACCGCAACCCACACGTCTTTGATGTGACCTAGTTTAGTGTTCATGTCGGTCTCTTCGGAACCCATCGTGTCAACTGGCATCCGGACATTCAACAGATAGTAGTCATGGTGCAGAGATCCCAGTTCAAAGAGTGGCACATGAGAGCAGTTATACATGTAACCAGTCTTTTTCAGTTCGATGGAGCAGTCTAACTGTCGCTGCTCAACTGACGAGGCATACTCCGTCCACTTGCCCTCAGGGTCACCTCTATTGCTGTAGCCCAGGCGAGCATCCAGAGTCATCACGGCATTGGGTGCTGTGGATGCAAAATACAACTCGGCATTTTTCCTTCTCTCATCATCATATTACTTTCTTTCTTACTATTCTATACTCAATTTGCCAAACAGTAAATGTGAGTTATTTAACACAGAAAAGAAGGAACTAAAATAAATGTTTGCGGTAAAGTCCGAACTGCACATGAAAAGGGGACTTACCCACTTCATCCTCATCATCATAGAGTATATCCAGATGCAACATTGCAATTAGGTTCTGCTGCCAACGTGAATAATCCAGGTCAAAGCCATCTTTAGGAATGGGAATCTGTAGGCAAAGTATGATTTAGGATAAAAGACCAAAGTGATCTCTTCAAACTACGACATTCATATTCTAAAAGTTACATGAAACCTTATACTCTGTTTATGGCATTCAGGATTCCAACAGATTAATAATCAGTTCTGATAAATTCAAGTGAGAATACATCATCAAAATGCTCTAAACTCTATAGAGTTTTGCAAAAGAGTTCTCTTATATATTCTTGGTCAGATCTACTTCTTTTTAAAACTGAATTATCAATTCATCTTCCTAACAATATATACTGGTACATCTGTCCTATCTTCATAAATAATAATAACTCACAAAAGACGGTGAGAATCAACAGCAATCATATTCAGACTGTTACAAAAATAGATATATATATATTTAAAGAATCCTAGAAACAGACTGGGCTTACTCTTAATTGACTTAAATTAAGTATGGATAAAAGCTTCCCTAACTATCCTCACTAGACATAATTATTCACTTAAAATACTAACAGACTACTCAGCCTTCCTATATCACGCTGGCTGAGCTTATAGGAGCCTTTCCAAAGGCTGTTAAGGTCTCTCTAGTCCTTAACTGCACTGTGTTAACAAAGATAACCAACTTACTTGGAAGCTGAAGATAACATCATTAGCACTGATCTTCTGCTCCTGAACAATGATGCTCTCGAAATCACTGATGCTCTTGCACGGCTGCTTTCCGCGACTCCAATACCACTGGGTGTTCTTGTAGTTCTTGTCAATGCATTTGGTGCCCAACATGGACATCACAGAGGACGGTGCCGGTGCTGGGTGAGAGAGAGAGATCATATTGCATTACGTTACATTGCATGGTGCACATTCAATTTTACTGATAGTAAAGCTTTAAGTATAAGCATACTTTTTTCTTCTTTTTCAATAAATCAATGAGAGGGGAATAAAATGAAATACCACTCTAAAATATTATAGTTAGAACTTATATGAAAACAGGAAAAAATTCTAATAAAAGCTTTAAATCAGTTTTTTACCCTCTTTACCACCAGGCTACCTAGAGTAGGTAGTTCTCACCTCTATGCCCCCAACCTCCTTAAATCTCCAATCAGTCAAAATACTATTATGATGTGTGTACATGCACTCACACGCGCACACACACACAAACACACACACGCACTCTCTCTCTCTCTCTTTTCCATTACATAACACCATGTTAATTTTTGTATAAAGAGTATAATTCACTTAAAAAGTATAAACTTCAACATTATAACCATGTCAAATGCACGAGTCTCTAAAAATCTTCACACTTTTAAAGATGCTTAAAATTCTACATATGTTAAGTGAATTGCAAATGATTAGAGAGTTTCCCTACTTTCCCCCCTGGGTTGCTCATGCTCCCCCTGGAAGTTACTCACCCCCACCCCCAAGGTAAAAACCTGCTGGTTTGAACTATGAATAAGCAGACAGCACATGAGCTAGTTATATTATTTTCATATTGATGTGTATATCATAGCGCCTGTTTCATTTCCCATATGTCTTTTTTTTTTTTGTGTGTGAGATGTTTTAATTCAGTCGATGGCTGTCCAAAAACCTAAAATAAAATTAGAAAGAATGATATAATTTGGCCTCAGAAAGCATGGTAATAATAATAAAACATACTTGAAGTAGGTCTCCAGACTGGCATTAGACAGAATGTAATGTCCTATAACAATCAAACAAAAATTAACTACAGCACAAAACTGGAGTAAGATGAAAAGATATAATTAAGTTGATGTTAGTGCAAATGAAAATTCCTCAAAGAAAAAGAAAGAAAGAAAGAAAGAAAGAAAGAAAAAAAAAGACTCAGTCTGGTTTCATAAAACAACAAAAGGACAATAAAAACAATCAGTGGACAGTATTTAATGCCCTATAATAAACGAAAATGAACTCTCTAGAAATACCATAAAAATGCACTAAAGAAGCTATCACTGGCCACAGTAGTCCATTTATGTTCATTATTACAGCAACCCTTCACATGTCTCGATTTCAGTTGCTTCCACTCGTCACTTCTGCTTTAACATTAATATCAAAACGGATTCAATGCACTCGTTCAATTCTTTCTGTTAATTCCATTTACTAAGATCACTATGTCATCTTATTGTGATCAATAAGAATACATAATACTTTTGACCCTAAAGCATAATTACGTAACATTTCCCTTCCCATGTAACATTCTGCAACAAGAGAAAGCAACTTCAGCATAGCCGTTCACCCATACTGACATTTCTTTCCATCACCCATTCTAAAAAAAATAAAAATAAAACCGAATAACCTGCCATCAAATCTCTAAACAAACACATTTCTCATTCTTTCCATTCCTCTTTTTTTTTCGAAAAGCTTATCGTCTCCCACGTGACACCAGACACCATTACCTACAGCGCTACAAATGTCCTTCGTCCATGGTATCACGTTTGTACCCTTGGCATTCCCCTTTCCCCATGCCCCGATCATGCCTGGGTCTGCTAACGGCAACACTCCATCAACACCGTCGGGAGAAAAAAAAAAAAAAAAAGTCATAAAACATCGCCGATCTATCAACAACCCCTGCCCGAGATTGATCGTAGGGGAAAAATCGTCTTAGAGCATTGGAAATACGGCACTGAATTCGTGTTTCCTAATGAGTAACTCTCTATTCATGACGGCTTTATCAAGAATTCATGTCCATTATCACACAACCGAAGCAAAAACAAAACACTCATTGAATATACAGAATAAATAGAATCTACTTCCTAATTTAGGGGCCGTATGAAATGAATAACAATACCAATCAATCATGTTAAAAAAAAGAAAACATCACACAATCTCCCGTTTATCGCCCGAGGACAAAATACTGTCTCAAAAGTGACGTGGTTGAGGATAGGCGGAGGTCTTTGTTACGCCCCGTTGTTTATACCGCGTATATACAAGAGAGGAGGGTGGTTTCCTGACTCATATGTTTTATGTTCGCGATAAGATAAAAAGAAAAAGCTGGAAATTGCCCAGAAGAGGAATAACAAAGAGGTACAGGAAAATAAACAACTCCCTTACAAAGCAACCCAATTCCTGCACTGTTCTATATGATTTAATCTGCACAAGGATAACAGCGCAATCTGATATTATGAAGGTCTGTCGCAGTGACGCAATCGATCGTTGGAAAAAGAAAAACACCACGTGTATTCTGGTATGAGAGCTTGCAGGGCTTACCAAATGGTTTCTCGTTAAATGAGAAACAAGGAAAGGCTCTATCTTGCTAGAATAAGGTGGAAACTTTAATAGACTTAGCGGTTAAGTGAGGGAAAGAAACCATGCCGATCGCTTGATGTGGTACTTTTATGGACAATTAACGAAGGACCTCATATACGGCAAAATAATAGCTAATATCTTGAAAGTAATACCATTTTCCTGAAGGGACGGATATGGAAAAGGACGCAGATAAAACAAAAGTTGTCAACCCGAAAGATCAAATCAAAAACAAACATCCTCAAAAGATGTCAATTACCAGAGAAAAAAAAACCCGCAATGGATAAAAATCATAACATCGCCGAAAGACTACCCAACGCACAAAACATGAAAATCTCCACTACAACCGAAAGAAATCCCATCATGAGCATAGTCCAAACGCACACCTCAGCGCAACGTCCTAGGCGAGCCATTCGGGTGCGTCGCCTGCAAGGAAAGGCGTCTGTCTGCAGGGGAAGATTGACGTCCAGACACCCCGACAATGATCAATAAGAGTGAGCGACCGAGTGTCTGCCTCCAACACACGCCCGTTGTTGTCTCGTCGTCTTTCTACGCGTGGACAGCCTTCACCTTCACCTGTACAGTGTACTCCACGTGTGCCTTAATTTCCTCGACTTCTACGCCTCTCTGTACATCACGCACTTTCATCAACTTTCTC
>NW_028234412.1:11865720-11868220 GCF_977035675.1 Penaeus japonicus
CACAATATGGTGCCAGTCATTTAATTGATTTAGGCCTAAGCGTTCAAAAGCCCTGCCATTGTGACATGCAAGGCTGGAATGCCCCCGTCGTGAGTGGGTTAATAAGAATAGTTATAATTTGTGTTATGCATGTTCACAAACATAGATACCTTGTAAAGTGAGACTTCAGAATTGACTTTTGTTGAATATAATTATGTCTGGCATCATTTTTTTCTAATAAAAATGTATCAGATATGCTATTTTTTGATGCAGTTATTCTTCATGTGTTCAATTATTGAGTTGTTCCTTTTATGGAATATATTAGTAATATATATTTCATGCTTATTTAGATATTTTGAATAACTTGAGGATGTGAGAAAAAAAAACCTTTTTTATATTTACATTATACAGATATTCTGAAATACATTATTATTACTACTACTACTACTACTACTATTATCATTATCAGTAATATTACTATCATTATCATTATTGTCGTTACTTTTATTAATATCATTATATATAATTATCATCATCATCGTCACTTCAACGTCATCGTCATCGTCATCATCATCACCATCACTACTACTATCATTATTATCATTACCATCATCATCATCATCATCATCATCATCATCATCATCATCCTCATCATCATCATCATCCTCATCATCATCACCCTCATCCTCATCATCATTATCATATAATGTAATGTACTGCAATGAGGATGACAAAGATAAAACATTTAGCGTTTGCTTGTACGAACTACAATTATGACGAAGGAGCTAGAGCTAGCACATGTTAATTCCTCTTTCCATCTTCCTTCTCTCCCTCATTCTAAATACGATACTTTCAGGCCCATTGGAATACCTGACCTTATCTTACGACTTGCCATGGGTGCCGCTACTTACTGAAATCAGGCAAAGTCTTTTCTATTGCCGCCTTAGTTTCGTTTTGCCTGATCTCTGCTAGAGGACATTGGGCGGTAAGTGCTACAGTGACTTTAAGTGGCTTATTGATATTAAGCATAAAGTATATGTATTATTTTGGGTTTGGTACCTCACAAAATATAGAATGAATATATGTAATGGTACTATCAGTAAAACTTGTAGACAAATATGTAATCATACTGTCAAAAGAACATGGAAACAGAAATGTGATACTATTAATGAAATATGTAGACAAACTTCAAGAAAACTCACCCGCAAACACTGTTAAACCGTAATCACATGGTTTTACTCATACTCATAGATATATGCATCTTACATAGATGTGAGCATTTCTTCAAAGCAATGGCAGAATTGGAACCCGCACATAATGTATCCTTGTGTAGGCAGGGGCGCATTTTGGGTTAATAACGCTCAGGGAAAGTATTAGAAATGCGCCACTAATTTATTAGAGGGGGGGGGGGGCAACCGCAAGCGTTATGAGCAATTGCAGCTGGGAAGGAGGGGAGTGGGGGTCTAAGGGATGAAGATAAGAGTATGATATAAAAAGAGTTGGCAGATAAATAGGTAAAAGGCTTTATATTTTTTTTCCATTTCTTTGTATTATGACAGAGGTTACCTTGGGGGAAATCACAAAAGATCCATGGTTGTTTATGACATTTCCCTCTGCTTTGTTTTTCTCCCGGCACACTAAACAGGCGTTGATTTCCTTTTATGACGCACCATTATCAAAAAGATAAGAGATTGAAAAAATAAAGATTCAATGACGCTGATTACTTTTCTCCTTATCGGTTTTGAGTGCAGCGCTTTTAAATATCACCTCCAGTATGAGTTTAATTCTTATTATCCCAACTATTATGCTTTCGTGCCTCATAGCACATGGGGCACGTTGGTGGAGGGGAATTGCTCTGAAACAGTGCTTCGAAATACAGGTCGTGACCCAGAGTCGTAAGTTTTAGACAATGGGTCACCGTGTCTCATAAATACTATAGTAGATCAAATATTATCGAATAATGAAATTTAGAAAAAAAACTCTGTATGACGAATAAAAAATAAATAGAATAACATGAAATACGTAAGCGAAGTTTGTAAAACGTATGTATAAAGATACAGGTAGAAAGACGATGGTTTTCCACACCGGATGGAGAGTGGTGTAAACACTACGGATTAGTGAATGACAAACACTTAGGTTCCGAGAGCCAGAAATGTAAACAAAATTGGTTTACTGTGAAAATGAAATGTCGAAAGAACATTGTTCGTGGATATTAATGAACAGCGAGGTTGACAGGACTCTATCAAACTGGTATAACTTCACTGTAGGAGTTAATTGTTTCATACCATTAAGTTTATTTTGCAATTGATATATTTTTTTTCCACAGGGAGACACGAAGTCCAAACCACATAACGTTTACTTGCTTCGCGTGGACCCATTCGTGGTCTGTTGCCGATTCAATGCGTTCCTCAGCTGAGTGATCCTTTCTTTTCCCGTTGGGCTACATACTTCATTGATACATTGACTATGACTTTGATCATCTTCGAGTGCATGACTGCAGGTGTCTGTCTACTTGTGCTTT
>NW_028234412.1:11930720-11933220 GCF_977035675.1 Penaeus japonicus
TGGCATGGGACAGAGAAATAGATAGATAGATAGAGAGAGAGGAGAGAGAGATAGAGAGAGAGAGGGAGAGAGAGGGAGAGAGAGGGAGAGAGAGGGGAGAGAGAGAGAGAGAGAGAGAGAGAGAGAGAGAGAGAGAGAGAGAGAGAGAGAGAGAGAGAGAGAGAGAGAGAGAGAGAGAGAGAGAGAGAGAGAGAGAGAGAGAGAGAGAGAGAGAGAGAGAGAGAGAGAGAGAGAGAGCAAGTGAGCGAGACAGAGAGGGAGACGGCGGTGAGGTGGGTGAGAGTTAGAAATAGAGAATGACAGACAGAGAAATAAAGTAATAGATAGAGGGAAAAAGACTTCTTTTTCAGAACCTTTCGTATCTCCAAATCTCCTCTTCTCCGTTTTCCTTTTAAAAAATACTTTTGCGAAAGTGTTTTTGTTCTGCATGACGCGAAATATTCTTAGGTTATTCATCTATCTATCTATCAATTCATTTATGTTTATACATTAAACATCCTTATCTCTCTCCCTCCCTCTCTCTTTTTCTCTCTTTTAAGTCCTTAAGCTCTTTTGATCTCATTCCTAATCAAGGAAACACGATTAAAGGTGCCCTCGTTTTGGCAGAATGGCCGCAATCAGTGGCTCTCTTGGTGTATCGTCATCCGTCGGCCATCACAGCCTGTATTCTCCAACTGCCATAGCCTTAAGGTCTGTACTGTTGCGCAAATCCAGGTAAATATATCAGTTAATATTTAATTATTGATTCATTTATGTATCCATTCATAACTGTTGAGATGGTAAAGATGATTATTATTATTCGTCATTATTATAATTGTTATTGTTGCTATGATGAAGATGATGATATGCATCATCATTATTAGTATGATAACAAAAATTATAAAGATAGTAATAATGATATTGATGATGATCATAATTATCATAAAAGGCAAGCTGCTTCTGAGACGAAAGTGACAAGTGTCTTTCTGATCATGTGTGTAGTATGATGGAAACACAAGCTGAATTTTCTGCAGACGTTTCCTGGGCAAATCCAGATAAAAGGCAGTTTGTTTTAAACTCCACACGATTACTAGGCAATTATAGATATATTTAGTTACTATGTAAAAGATCTACGCAGTGCGATTACCGAACTGAAATAGTCACAGGATAAAATTTTTTTCTACAGACCAACAGACTGCGCCGATCACTTATTGTTGGGAGCGACCAAGAGCGGCGTTTACGACATATTCCCCTTCAGGTAAGTGTCATTATCATTTAAATGAAACCGGTCTCATTTTCAACATGGAACTTTCACCATATCGCATTTTAAGAAGCAAGTTTACGCACTGCATTTCCATCACCACATATCTTAAAAGAATACAGATTGCACTTGTATCACTAAATCTCATTCTAAATGTAAGTCTGCGGACTCCATTCCAATCACCTTATATAAAATGCGCTGCACTCACGCAACAGCTGCAAATGCTCCCAGCCCGTGAAGGTCTGGTGTGATATGGAGACTGAAGGTGGAGGGTGGACGACCTTCTTCTCGCGAGACAACATAACTATTAGGGAAGACTTCAATAGGAGTTGGAATGAATATGGATCCGGTTTTGGAAACGCTAGCGGGGAATACTTTCTGGGTGAGTGAGGTTTTGTTCTGGGTGACGATAAAGGTTCGTGGGTTATATATATATATATTTTTTATCTCTTTTGGATACGTTATTGGATAAGATGCAGTTATTTAAATAGTAAATAGTCTCATAATAGTCTCTCCCGCGTTCCTTTTTTTATCTCTGGGACGCGAAACACCAGCGGCTATTTTTTTTATTTTTATATCTACTATACAAATTATTGGATAATGGCTAATTGTACAAACAGTAAAAAGTCACATGTCTGAATACCAGTATGGAGTACATTGACTAATATTTCGACCTGCAGGTACCGACAATCTTCACGTGATGACATCGAATAGGCAGTACAGACTTCGGGTGGAGTTCGAACTACCTGACGGAACAGCTAAATTCAGCGAGTGGGACGTCTTCTACGTTTCTGATAGAGCTAACAAGTACGAGCAGGAAGCATGTCCGTGGCGAAAATCATGTAACCCCAAAAAGATAGAAAAAAAAAACATGAAGTCAAAACGTAGAAAATTTAAGGTTTGAATGAACAAAACATTGTTTTTTTTCAGGTACAAGCTGTCGGTTGGAACATTTCTCCCTCACAGCATGACGACTGACTGCCTTTCAAGTCAGATCAACAATATGTTCTTTTCAACAGTCGACTATGACAACGACAGAACTAGTGAGTTTTTTCCTGTTTTCTCCTCCATTCCTCTTCTTGTTTTTATTGCTTTTTCTATAGAAAATTTTCATTATCAGTGATGGTTGAAACGCTTTCCTATCAAGTTTCTATGCTTTTCAGTAACAATTGAAATGTGACAGCTTTAGGGACGGAAGCAGTTTGATATAAAGCCATTTATGCCCTCCTCCTCGCTCTCCCTCTCTCTCTATCTATCTTT
>NW_028234412.1:11943220-11953220 GCF_977035675.1 Penaeus japonicus
TCCAGCAGTCTTGTTGAGTTGAACCAAACATACAAAAACACTGTTGAATGTAGAAGAAGTAATAGCCAACAATCACTCTCTGTCTCTCATACCGGAAAGGAAGATGATGCCAATGGTGTCTCCAAAATGAATAATATTAGATCAGTTCCAGTAGCTACAGCAATATCAAGAAACACCCTAGCCAATATTTATGCTAATACTTCCACAAGTACAAGCACACTGGTTCAGAGTATGTCACCTTTACCTTTACCAGGGATTTATGCAAGCACTAGCAGTACCTTAGTAGAAGGAGCATCTCAAGCATGTTCAAGGTCAGAATTAGTTACAAATAAATCATCTGATGAAGAAGTGTATTCATCTCAATCTTCATTACATCAGCTTAAGAACAAAGATAGTCTCTTGAACCAACAGAGAAGATCTTGTGTATCCAGTGGTAATGATATCAGCTCAAAATCCCAGGAGAGTTCAGACTTGGAAACCCCATCAGATATGAAAGATACAGATGTTGACAGCTGCAATTCTCTTCAATTATCAGATGATGTGCCAGTTAATTTAAAAGCTAAGAAGAACAGCAGAAACGCCAGAAGCCATGGAAACATTAGCAGACCATATAGACAGTCTGCAACAGGAAGCAATTCAGATTCCAAGTCCAAGAGCAAGGATAGCAAAAGTGGAACCAATCTCATGGTAGCAAAGGGTCACAAAGAAGTCCACAACTCTTCTGAATCTTGTCTAGAGAGTCAGGTATCACTGCAATCCTCAAACAATTCCCTGCAGGCTCTATCTGCCAAGCTTAAAAAGCGTATTCAGATACTCCTCGACCAAGGTACAATGAAGAAAGTGCAGGATTATAACAAGCTGCAGGATTATATTGAATTCATTGGCATGCCTTCAACTAATGAGGAAGAGTGTCGCCTGAAACATGGTGTTGCTGGGGTTATTACCAGAATGTTCGGGGAAATTGAAGCAGATGACACGGACACTTCAAACACATTTAACTCCGAAACATCTGAAACGCCCACAACTGACTCACATGCTAGCGAAAACGTAATGCAGAGTCAAAACAACCCTGATTTTGCTGTTCCTGAAGGTAATTATTTATATATTTTTCTCAATCAAGATTTACTATATTTTTATTCAGAAATGAGTCAGTAGCATCACAAAATGGTATTGCTGTTTTTTTTTTGTTTTTTTTTTTATTGTTATTATGATTGCAACTACTATTATGATGATAACTTTTATCATCATTACCACCACTGCTGTAAATGAATAAAAGATTAAGTGATTGTGGTCATTTATCTTAGTAGAATGTCTGCTGTTGATAGATATTTACATGGTTAGACATCTTTCCTGCTACTAAATTTACTGTTGCAGTTTTATTTGTATTATTGCAATTTTTATAAAGTGTCTAATTAGTAATCTATTTGTGTTGTAACAGTTTTTTCTTTTTACAACCTGCTGAGTGATCTCTATTTCATGATAATATGAGTCACCGAAGCAGGGATATGAATACAGATGATTTGTCATGTTCTTCACGCACTACCCTTAATGACTACATCTTTTTAAAGTAAAGGCATCCTTCCTCATAGATTCAGTACTTTTAAAAAAACAGACTGAATTCTCAAACTGAACTGATACTTCTCATTCACTCTCTCTCTCTTTCTCTCTCTATGATTTGAACAATTTCTTTAAATGCAGAAAGTCTACCAACTGAAGAACAAGGTTCTTTGTCATGCAAGTCGACGAGTGAACGGGATGAAGGTCAAGAGCGATCGGTTACTCCAGGTGGCTCAGTTACACTCAAGGCTTACCGGCCCCCGTCTGCAACACGCACTTATTTCATGGCAGTTTCTAAAGGTATGGTCATGTGCAGGAGCATACTACTACTTTTTTAAAAAGAATATGCATACAAAAAATTTCCTTCATTCATACCCTTGTTGCCTTGCCAGCGCCATTACTGTTTATTTTCTACTAGTACCACTTCTGCAGCTACTACTAATTCTACCACCACCACCACTGCTACTACTACAACAACTACTACTATTACTACCCTCCTCTTATATCCATGCCTACACCTCTATTTATTACTTAACCTAGAGCATGCATATTATGCAACTTTCAGCAACTGCTAATTCATGGTAAAGGCCACCAAAGAGGTAGTTGTAATGCACAATGAATGTGTTCCTCTCAGCCACAGGTTCAAAGATTTGGATGTTAAAGAAAGCTTGCTGTCCAGAATCTTACTGCTACTGCTCCACCTTCACTACACCACCACTACTACCACCATCACCACCACTGCTACCACCACTACCACCATTGTCACCACCTCCACCACCACTATCATCATCACCACCACCACCACTACTACCATCATCATCACCACTGCTACCACCACTACCACCATCATCACCATCTCCACTACCACCATCACCACCACCACCACACCACTCCATCATCACACCATTCCACCACCACCATCCCCACCACTCCACCATGCCACCACCACCACACCACCAACACACTATTATCTTTATAATTAGTAATATTGCATTTTCACAATGAAATTCAGAATGTGACGAGGGACTGGTTGAAGGTGAACGCACAGTGACACCGGAGAGTGGCCCGTCTTCTTTACCAGCGTTCGTACCGGGGCTAGACATTCATCGAGGTCAGGCAGAAGGGCAGAGGGAGGACACAGAAAGTGGAATTCCCTCCTTGTCCCCAAGGTCTTGGCAGCAGGTAGACAGAAGTGATCCTAGCATGATGGACAGTTTTAGGAAAGGTTGGTGTTTTAACTGTTTTGGTAGGCTTGGGAGAGTATTGCTGTGAAAGGTGTCAGGGATGTAAATTATATCTCACTGATACTTTTTCAAATATTTTCAATTTATAGGTAAGATTATTTTGCCGTCAGTGTGGTTTAGTGCTTATATTTAGATGATAAGACTCTACAATGTGTAAGACACTACAGTGTGCAATTCTAGGTGAGGTAATGTTGTACTTACCAGATTTGAGCTTTAACCCCTTCGACACGAGGACGCGTATACTGCGTCCTCGCAGCGCTCACGTCAAACCTGAGGACGTGCATACTGCGTCATGGCTGAGTTCTGGTGGAATTGAGTTTTCTTTCTTCCGGATACTGTACGAAATTTTTCATTATAGAGGTCGGATATGATACAATGGATTACTTGACTTTCATTATTATTACATAAGAGTGGGATTGGCTTATACCAGGGGAGGTACCGATATACCCTGCTAGCAATAATTTTATTATTTATTTATGGAACATGTAAAAATATAAAACTTATTATGATTAGTTTACCATACTATTTCAATCGTTTTCTTTGGTCATATGAGTGAGGCCTCCCACCAAGGTCACTCTTTCCATCTTCCTCCCAACCCATGTAAATAACTTGTCACATGCACATGGGGTAACAGGTTAACTATGCATATTTTGATATATAACACATGATGATTATGTTGAGGTTTTGGCTTAAAATGTGTAGATGTTTTGGCTTAAAACTTGTCATATTCAAATTTGACACGCACCGGAAGCTTGGATGCAGAGTGGAGGGCGTTTTCTACTGCCCGTAGTGAAGGGGTTAAGAGGTCAAACTGTTATGGGATAGCAGTCTTTTCTTCATTGTCTAAGTCATGAAAATAATATTCCTATCAAATTCTAGGTGATACATCAACACCTGATATGCTGGACAGAGGAATAATTGGACATGACACTGCAAAGACAAATGAAAATGAAGAAGACTCTAGGTCATTTTCGGAAAGTGCAACTTTGCCACCAGATTGGGGACTTGGATTAAGGAGAAACCAAGCTGTGTCTTCAGGTGCCGTCACTTCTGATGAGTGTTCGCCTCGCCACGTTGGTCGCTGGTCTGTTTTAGACAGGAGGTCCAGTTGGCATGAAGAAGAAATGAATGGGAGACTTATAAACACGGATGACTGGAAGACTGCTACCACGCGATCTGAGCGGCTTTACAAAGATAGACGAGGCACCCTTCATGTTGCTAATCAGCCCCCTGGGTATATGGATGACAGAGACAGCCACCCAAGTGAGTCTACATCTGAACATGAGCATCACCAACACCGTGGTAATGACACTGAGTCCCATGATGATGGAAGGAGAGGTGCAGCCAGGCCATGGACCAGCTCAGGTTCAGAGAGTGCCTATGAGACAATACGTGAAAGGCACAGACATGTTGATGAGGCATTGGCTTCTAGCTTTGAATTTTACTCCACCTCACCAAGGGATGCAAGACTGTTAGGCTACATGTCAAGTGATGCAGCCAAAGATGAGGTGACACATTGTCTTTTGTAATATTAGTATTTTTTCTATTAAAATTATGAAACTTTTGAAATACATGTTTAGTAAAGCAAAATTCTTCTAGAATTTGAAGACAGACACTGCTGCCATTATCATAAAAGGAAACATATCCTTTTAGGTAGTGAAGATAAGAGACAATTTCTAGAATCTTTTGTGTTATCTCTCCTCAGGAAGCAGATGAAGCTGATGATCTAGTACATGATGAGTCTCAGGCTGACCAGATGTTGAGCGCTGCTTCAAGTGAGCAACTGTCCACAGGCAGAGTGGTTCATTCAAAAAAAAGGATTTTGCGACAACAGCACATGGAAGACCACAATTCAACACCCTCCAGTCATACAGGTGCATAATAAAAACAGATTCATATTAGCTTATTGTGAAAGTGCTGTTAGATTTACTGCACATCAGAAGGTATTTGAAAATGTACAATTTTTTTGAGGAATAGGAGTCTGTTTCCTCCCTTCATTTTCTACTCTGATGAATAGAGCTATCCTTAAATTTAAAACCATAGAAAACTTAAAAAAAGTACAAAAAATAATCTGTAATCTGCCACAGTTTCTGCATCCAAAGCCTCCTGTTCATCTTTACGTTTGATTGCAATACAGTATATCAGTATTTTTTTTCTTTTACCTAAATCATAAACTCTTAACATAGTTGTAAAAAAAAAATTGAGCTTATCTTGATCTTTTTTTACAAAGATGCAAATGATGTTAGCAGTCAAGTGTCATTCATCCAGTTGCAAAAGCAGAAATACGTGAAGAGGATACAGCGTCATATTCATACATTAGAGAAGCTGGAGAGGTGAGGGAGTATATTTATATTAAAGTAATATCGTATTGTTGTAATATATCTTATCATTATTATGATTTGTTCTCTTTTTTATTTATGTGTATTTGAATTACTTTAAGTTACTTTACTGCATAGCTCTTGTGAATTTTAATGATATATGTTGTATTACTGTTCCTTGTTTTTGGATGCATATCTTCAGTGAATTTTTCTTACCTATTTTTAAAAATCAGTGCAACCGTCAAAAATAATCTTAGCAATACGTGAATTTGCGTTTGTATCTTATACATCATGGTATTTCAGGGCCCTGATGGAACAGTTAGGGGACAGCATAGGATCTGAAACCAGTTTCAGGAGATGTGTGACTGAAGGTCGTTCACAGACAGAGTCAGATACCAATGTCAGGTCTCAGACTCGCGATATCCTTGGGCAGTCAGGTAAGCTAGTGTTTTGGTAGTATGAGTTAGTTACTCAGTTTTTTAGTTATGAAATGTGTACATCTGAGCATACTAATGGTTCTATTATAAAAAGGAGTGTAAACATGGTTAGATTGCTGTAACTTTAATTAAAAATGTGATTTAACACAATTCATTGTGAATTAAAAAATATTTACATATTATTTAAGTAAAAACCTTACCTTTACAATATATATTTAGATGTAAATTTACAACAATAGTGAGGTAATTGTAGTAATTTTTGGCCTTGATATATTTCACTCACATGATTGATATTTAAGTTCAAAAACATACATAAAACAGAAAACGAAAATCGTTAATAGAAATAGAAATGTTAGTTGGGATTCTATTGAAAAGCTTTCAATTCTGAAGTTTCCAGTTGCCAAATGGCTTTGTGTGTTGTGTGTGTAATTGATAAATGATATCCATGGATTTGTTTGGTACATTTTCTATCACAATGGACACTGTATTTTTTGAGCAAACAGAGGCAGATATAATCAAATTAATATATAGCAGATTGTTTATCTATTACTAGGAATTTGCATATTCAGTAAAAATATAAATCTAATAATTTCTTTTCATGAAATAGGGAATGTATATCCTTTCAGGCTTGCTTATACATATGACTCATTGCCATTCTAGATTTCTTTACTTTACTTACTCGTTTTCCTATTTTTGTAGCATACTGATAAGGACATATCTCTAAGATACAGTATTATATACTTCTTTTTCACTCCTTCAGAAACTGCAACAAGCAGCATTATATCAAGTGACTATAGCGATGAGGTAATAGAGAAGTGTAACCGCATGAAACGAGGAATGAAGGCAAATTCATCTCAAAGCAGGAGCACTGAGAGTCAAGTAGGACAAGAGAGTCGGTCACAATCATCTGGAAAAAAATCAGAGAGTGCCAAGTCAGTTACTGCCTTCAGCAATATGGGTCAGTCTTACGTGTCTTCACCTCGGGTTGCGCAAAGCCAGATGGGCTCTGACATGGCAAGTTCTCGAGCCTCAACTCTGAAACGCATTGAGAAAGAGGTGAAGAAGCTAGCCATCACAGAGGAGAAGTCTCGTCACGCATTGCATAAAGGGCAGAGGAAGCCTTCAACAAAGTCTAGCATCAGGGAAGGAACTCATCTCCAGAATGCCATGAGGAAAATGCAGAGGGAAGAACCAAGGGGAGAAGAAGGGCCAAAGATATCTCAAGTTAAGAGTGCTAGGGAGATTTCTGATGATAATGTGTCCATTCAGGCTATAAAGGGTGATGGCAGCAATGGAGATGATAGCAAACATCATAGAGATAAAAGGTCCAAGATGAAGAAGGGGAGAACAGAAATAATATCAAATAAACAAGCTACTGATAGAACTATTTCTGACAGCCATTTTCTACGGCAAGGTGATGGAAGAGAAGCAAGAGATGGGAGTCAGATGACAACAGTGCCTTCATTGCCATACAAAAATAATAACAGTAGACTTCAGGTACTCTCACCACCAGTTCAAGACATCCCGAGGCTGGACACAAAGAAAATTACAAAGTTGCATGATTTTGGCCAAATGTTCCCAAGTGTAGAAAGTTTTTTATCATCTGAAGATGACAGACATGATTTTAGTGAAGATGGAAGAAGTATAGGGATACAGACAGGAGAATCACTCTTATGTATTGCAAAGAGTCCTGTTGATACCCCTATCTCTTGTCAACACTCAAACAAGGTTGACAATATGTTGTATCAGAAACAAGTTACAAAGTCTGAAAACATGAGGAGTGATAGAAATCAAGAGAAGGAAAAGCAAGCATCTAGGCCAAGCTCTGGCAAAGATAGAGACAAGCATGAAATTGCACAGATAAGGAATAAAGCAGTAAATGATAACAATGACAGATATTTAAGCAAGCAACTGATGAAAGATTGTCAAGAGGGAGAGCCTGACAATCGATCGCTATTGTCAGAACAGACCTCTGGAAGAGGACCAGGTAGGCATGCAGACAATTTCCTGGTAAGTTCTGCACCTTCTTCCAGACCTGAGTCAAGTGGAGAAACAGAAAGACAGAGTAGTAAAAGTAAAACCAGAGAGAAGCAAAAAATAAAGAAAGATCCAAAATCTTCTAGCAGACAGGTGGTAGGAGATAGCCATCCCAGTAACAGAGTAGATAACCTTGGAGATAAAATGTCAACTTCTAGAAAAGAAGTTCAGACACATATTAGTGATAAGACAACTGCAAGATATCGGAGGACAGATTCTTCAAAACAAGAAATTAACAAGGATAAGGATAAGCAGCTGTTTTCTAGGCCAGTTTCAGCTAGGGAAGAACTCAATCGAAAGATGGGTGTAGATGTAGATGTATTGTCAGATGAAGCAAAGAGTAATAGGCAAGTCATGAAATCTGGAAATCAAATAGAGTCCCAGTTGTCCTCTCAGTTTGACTTAAATGATGACTCTAGTAAGGAATATAGTGGCCCTTCTGACCAAAGACTCAATTATATTGATAACAAGGAGCACCAGAGGGAACAACAAGGAAATTCAAAATCTTCCTCTGAGGAGTCTCTCATTTTGGTAAAGGATAAAACTCAGTGCTCACTTTCACATACATCATCATCCCTAAGGGAAGATTCTAACCAGCTCAGAATTTACCATAACCAATCATTTCTTAGTGAAGATGGCACCCCACTTCCTGTTGTGAATAACTATTGTAAAGACAGACAAGAAACTAATAACAGCATAGAGTCTTTAGTGGTGACAGGGATGAGAAAACAACAAAGGAAGAACCAACAGAATGTTGAGTACAAGAAGCCTATTCAGTTTGATATATCTGTTGGCAATAAGGAGAATTATCTGAGAGAAGAAACACCAACAAGGAATCCTATCATCGCACCTCCAGTAACAGCATTAGTGGAGAAGCCGAAAAAAGATATGACCTTACAGGTAAATCAGAGTGTTTTGGTTTTTAGCTTTTTAGTTTTTTTTTATAGGTAGGTAGTAGTAGTAGAAGCAGAAGCAGCAGCAGAAGCAGAAGCAGAAGCAGAAACAGACACAGAAGTAGCAGCAGAAGTAGTAGTAATGTTGCAGTGTGTGTGTTCGTGTGTAGATAGATAGATGAAGATATTGGTATAGATAGAGATAGAGATGGGTTAGATATGGATGTAAGCAGTATATGAAAGTATAGTTTAATTATATTGAGTCTTTATGGTATTTGACATACCCTGGATGGTGGAAGAACTACCTTTCATGGAAAAGCATTTTAAAACAATGCAATTTATCATGAATTTGATCAAATGCCATTCATGCTTTATGGCACTAAACAGTTCCACCATCACCCTTCAGGAAGCCTTAGCAAGAGCTCGGCCAGGATATGTCCAAGGAGCTGATGACCGCAGAACCATGATACGCCTGAAACAAGAGATGAGACGGGAAGCACAAAATCACAACCACAAAGTAGTAGCGCAATTGCCAGCCAACCTCCAGACACCTTCAACACTTCAGCGCTTTCTGTATAAAGCAGGTATGAGTTATCCCCTAATGAAATTTACTCTTTTTATATATTTTTTATTTCTTATTAATGGGTCTGCATACATGATAATATTTTAATATTTTCCTGTGCATTACCTTAAGTATTTACTTTTTATGTTTAATGTAAGAGTATGTATGTACTTTCAAAAATTTCAGATGTAGCACCAATATTTTCTTACAAGGACATTCGTAAGCAAAATCAAAGAATTTATCAGCTGCTCCCTGAAGCCAGTCGCCCAGGATTGAAGCAGTATCGCAAAGCACAAAGTCAGACTAACAGACTCATGGCTGGCCTATATAGTCAGGTGGGTGATTTATTTAACTTAAAAAATATCCAAGCTTTTATACTGAAAAAAGAAATGAATACTTTTGTTATAATGGTATGTCATATAGGTAAGTATTACAATGCACAAAGTCTTGCACATTTTAGTATTTGCATTAAAGTTATTTGTGCAAGAATCATGTAATCATCCTTCTAGGCAATGTTCACTTATGATGTTGTTACTTATTACCTCTTTTCTTACAGAAACTTAAGAAGAAAGTTCTGAAAGGCCAAGTATCACATGCCCATAAAGACATCCTGACTCCCCCTTCACACAGTCATAAGAGATGAAGCTTTTGCCTTCAGAAGGATTAGTATATCGGAGTGACCAATGACTACATCATTATGATAGAAAAAATACTCATATGTTATAAATATTGTTTGTAATAATAGATTGACTGTAGGTTATTGTAAGGAAAGTAAATATGTTGAGATATGTAGTGTTTGAGTTTATTACTGTTATAATACCAATGTTCCCTTTTTATATTGGAATTACATTAGGATGTTGGAACTACTATAAGTTTTATAAAAAGGGGTGAGCTACTTTTATATTTTCTGTTTTCATAGAGGAGTTGTCTGAATTTCAGATTTCAGATTTAT
>NW_028234412.1:11963220-11973220 GCF_977035675.1 Penaeus japonicus
AAGAAATCTTGGCTGGAACGGAGGAGGGAACTGCCTGCCTAGCCTTGCGTGTTTTAAGTATTTAGTGTACTCATAATAAAGTAAAACAAATATATACAAATATACATTCATACATACACACACACATATATATATATATATATATATATATATATATATATGAAAACAATACAGGAAATAAGATACTCACCCTTTATAAAGGCAGACTTCCAATTCCGAATCATGTTAGGGTAGCGGTACCTGTAAGATTATGAATACTGCATCTACATCTGCATCATACACTAAGTTTGACAGTTAGAATAATATTAGCCAAATCATAATTGATTCACTCATGCAAGATCTCTCTTAACTCTATCAGGATTCAAATCACCCCTTCCCTCCCCCACCCTCCCACACACACAAAAAAAAAAAAAAAATACAGAAAAAAAAACTTCTAGAGAAAGCCACTCACATAACGAAGGCCAGAGCGACGATCAGAAGCACAAGTAACACTAGGATTGTAATCAGAATGGCGAGGTTCGAGGTCGGTTTCCACTCCCGCGCGCGCACAATTCCGTCCACTTCTTCCCAGGCGTACCTCCTCTCGCCTGATGAAGGATGGAGACTTCAATAGATGCCTTAATATCTATCATAGTGTATTTCCTTTTCCTCTTACTTGTAGTCTGTGCAGCAAATGCTGAATCAGGCTTTATTGCACAGAGTTAATACATTTAGTAGCGTTAATTCTAGCGTGGATTCATTTCGCTACTATGAATGAATACTTGACTCATTCAGCATTCAACAGATTCTAAGCTGTATACATCTCATTACCATAATTGCTAAGCAAATACTGCAACAGGCTTCAATAAACAGATTTCATCCTTAGTCTACTCTGTTACTTTAAGACAATGCTTGATTCGGGCCTCCCCATATAGAGTCCAGCTCGTATCCATGTAGTCACCACCCGTAAATATTGATCAAATATATGAATATGTCTAAGATCAAGGCGACGATCAAGAGAGTGACACGTACCCAGAAGGTCGTTCCTTGCAAGGACGCCGATTTGATAAGCCATCTGAGATTCCAACGGGCAGTTCAGGAATCCGTTGTAAACCTGACCATCCCCAATAACAAAACTAGAGTCGTCCTGTAATGAAGAAATGGTTCACAAACCTCTGTAATTGAGTTTAACCTGTAACAAGAAAATAGCTGCTAAGACTGTATTAAGCTTTTTCTGTAACAAGAAAATAGCTGCTAAGACTGTATTAAGCTTTTCCTGTAACAAGAAAATAGCTGCTAAGACTGTATTAAGCTTTTCCTGTAACAAGAAAATAGCTGCTAAGACTGTAATAAGCTTTTCCTGTAACAAGAAAATAGCTGCTAAGACTGTATTAAGCTTTTCCTGTAACAAGAAAATAGCTGCTAAGATTGTAATAAGCTTTTCCTGTAACAAGAAAATAGCTGTCAAAACTGTTACAGAATTTTCTTGTAACAATATAATGATCAAAACCGAAATAGAGTTGTCCTGTAACAAGTAAATGGCTGTCATAACTGTAATAGTTGTCCTGCAACAAGGAAATAAATGCCATAATTATAACTGTAACTGTTGTATCAAAAGACAACTTATATTGTTTTCAAACGGAATATTGTGGTGATTGTGGTGTTTATAGTTACAATAGTATTTTTTTATGAAAAAAATAAAAATAAAACCTGCTATATATGATTAGGTCTATTTGATGTTACCATTACAATGATCACTGCTGCTATTTCCATCGTTATTGCAGTCATTATCATTATCAGTATTCATATCATTATTCATGTCAATATCATTATTATTTACATGATTAAAAACCACCAGCATCACTAGTACCATTATTAACAATAACAATGATGACAATAGTGAAAATAGTGATAATAATGATGATAATGACAGACACTGATGATGATAAAAACTCGTTATGTTTATAACAATAAAAGTAACAATAATAATGATAATGATAATACAAAGTGATAATAATGAGCATGAGGGTAATGATAATGGTAATGATTTTACAATAATAATGAGTATGATGATAATGATAATGGTAATAATGATGAAAATGATAATAATGATGATGATGACCTAAAAATAACCGTTATCATTATAATGATGATAATGATAATAACATTAGCTATGATACTAATAATGATAATCATAACAACCATAACAGTGTTATTGCTGTTATCACTATCGTCGCCACTATTGTTATTGCTTTCATCATCAGAAATCACCACTTATCAGTCTTGCTACTATAACGACAAAAGGTCTTACCATCAACATTAAAAAACAATTCTCAAAACAACAGACACTGCTTTGTTTACCTCTGTCAGCAAAGCCGCAATGCGTAAGGACTCCTGACACTCCTCCCTGGCGTCCGAGAAGTATCTGACTTCCCTACGCCCACGGCTGCTTCGACTGGCTACCTCTCGGTTGACGACGGTGCCCCTGTCCAGTCTCCCCTCCAGCAGAGCTATTGCGGAAGCCTGCAGGTCTATGCTCTCACCTCCGTCGTCTGGGATGCGCTGGATCACCACGGCCATCGAGCTACAGCCAGGGAATGGGGGAGGAAGTGGTTATCGTTATCCGCGGGTTGATGACTTTCAACGGCTTAATGGTGTGTGCAAGATGTTGGATAAGAGCGAATTTTAGGTCAGTTGACTTCGAATTCGGAGATCTGGAACTCTACGGAATTGAGAATGATTATTCGAATGTTATAATGAGTAGTGAATACTGCACAACCCAACAGCGATCCGGACACCTATTACATTATACTACATAAACTCATTTTGACCAGGGCCATGTGGCAATGGATCAGTTAAAAAGAGTTAAAAGATGTGATGAAGAAAAAAGAGTAAGGATACAAACGAGTAGCAGCAGAAGTATGAATGAATAACAGCCTTGCAAAAGAAAATCTCATGGTTACGCAGAGTCAGTACCACCATTCAAAACTACAACTTGAAGAATGAATTCCGCCGTTGCAATGATGCCTGTCTCCATACCTATTTCCGTCTTCGTATCGTGCCAGAACAGGGAGAGCAATAGTGATGGTCGTATTGCTGGATTCCTGGACAGAAGGAGCAGTGGACAGGGCAGGTGGCAAAGGCGTTGTGGCTACAAGACTGGTGCTCTTCACGCTACAGAACTTGGAGTTACAGCACCAGGTCTCCGTCTTGTACAGCTTTCCTTCCGTAAGTCCAGTGAACTGAAGCAGAGAAAGATAGACCTCTAAGCATTACTTTATTCTGAAACGTGGATTATCGAAAACAAATGAACTGAACTCTTAGTAAACCAGCTCCTCATGTAGGAAAAACGATACTTTCTTCACTCACAGAGACTCACTCTTGAAGCTGTAAGACAGAAACCTATACACATCGCTAAGTAATCAAAACTACATACTCTTGAAGATATAAAACAAAATCCCATATAACACTAAATAATCAAAAACTACATAACACTTTCCAGGTCCCAAAAGCGATTTCTACACTACATATATCCGACCACAGAACGCGTAAATAGGCCTATTCACCTTTGGGCAGACTGCCGAGGCCTCACTGATGGGTGGTGGACAGTCTCCGGCCGCAATATTTCGATTGAATTCCTTAGTACATTTGTGGCTAGTCCCTTGAATAGACAACGAACAGTTGAGCAAGACTCCGCCGGGTTGAATTGGAGGCCTTATAGCCAGGGTCATGGCCCGTGGGTTCCGTGACGTGGCGACAGCGCGAGACGTTCCGGGTCCTGAGGTATAAGATGTGAAAAAAAGGAACATCGATAAGAATTAATAATGTCATGAGGCATGGCGTGATATTAGTGTTTCGGTAATTCTATCCTCGTCAGAATCACGGATTTCTGATGGGAGGTCAATAACATCGAAATATTGCCCATATTCCGTTGTGATTTTTTTTTCATTCTTATCTTTTCTTCAATTATCCAATATTCATAATCGAACTTTGAGTTATCAATTCTTTGTCTTTAGAAGGAAAAGATATATACCAATAAATACTTACGATTCTCCATAGTCGTAATATTAACGTAAGCGCCATCAGACCATTGGCCATTAACTACTTGAACCTAAGATTATATTAAAAGACAAATGGATTAGACTAGATATGTGTTAAGCAAGGAAAGGTAGGCCACCAAATAAAAAGTATAATGATGGACATTTGTGTGGCATTTGTGTGTGTGTGTGTGTGTGTTTATATATATATATATATATATATATATATATATATATATATATATATATATATATATAATATACTTATGCAAATATGCATATATATGTTTGTGGATGTGTGTGTATATATATATATATATATATATATATATATATATATATATATATATATATATATATATATATATATATATATATATATATATACACACACACACATACACACACACACACACAAACACACACACACACACACACACACGCGTATAAACAACATAATGAATATGGAGAGTATCCTAAGCACTATCCACTAATTGAATTTAGATTATGTCAATATATCATTTCAATAACCATACAATATAAACAGGAAATAAACCACTAAACGATCAAACACAAATCCCAAATCATGCAAGATATTCCCTCAAATCCCCCCCCCCCCAAGCCATAACTGCAAGCACAGTACCGTGATCTCGGTCCTTTTATTCAGTGCCAAGCCTTTTACGACGTGGCACCGTTGGTATTCCGAAGAGGATTCACACGGCTGGACCGCCGACATGCCCCCTGGTTGGATGAAGAAATAGTCGATCGGCCCGTGAGACGGACAGGGGTCATTCCAAAACAGCTGGACTTGAGTGGGACAGACGAGGCCGGCGGTTAAGTCTCGTACGGGCGGCGGTCCTAAGGAGGTGGATTATTCCTTGATATGTTATTTGACATATGCGATTGTGCATTTTAGTACTGTTTTGATTGTATTTTGTTTTGTTGTCATTTCGTCTATTGAATCTATCACACACACACACTTTGTATAGAAGTACTGTATCTCTTTTTTTCACACAAGACTTTTCATCGTAGTTCTATTTTTTTAGGCCTTTTACTCGTGGGTTGTTCAGATTGTTCCAAGTGCTGTAGAACTTCATAAAAATATAAAATCTCTTGATTTTAAGTGTACTTCAGTGTTACTTCTTGATCTGTACATTATCACTTCAACACCATATCTGATAATGTCATGTGGTTTAGAAATGTTAAAAACAACAGGAGCAACAACATATCATGAATAAACCAGACTTAACAAATGGTACACGGTAAAAACAATCTGCCAGTTCCATTATCCGGAAGAGCATAAACAACAGTCAAGTAACAACCCATAACAACACTGAAAGAATCTAAAGAGCGACTCACTGCCAGAATCCGTTTTAAAAGTAGCTTCGTCTTCAGCCACAATCTGATTGGCCGCAGTTGCGATGACCAGAGATGCATTGTACATCTGACCTGGCACGACATCCAAAGTCACTTGCTTCCACGTGCCGGACCGTTCTGGGAAGACCTCCCGCTGGACGAGGATGGACTTGTTACATGCGACGTAGGTCTTCAGAACGACACTCATCGTAAAACCTATATTGGTACTTGTTTTGCATTCTCCACCCAGTGACACGGAACAAGTGGCTCTGATACTGCCGCCGGTGCAGCTGAATGCAGACACGGAAGGAGCTGTAGGGAAGAGGCAGGAGATAAAATGTAGAGGAATTTGGGAAAAGGGATGAGATGCATTTTGAAAGTGTTTCTAGTGGGTTGCGAATGATTTACAGATGAATGATATCAGCAATGATGTTTGAAGATATCTTCACGGTAAAAACGCACACACACGCATTCATAGGGGCATACCTAGTCACTTTTATTGGGGATAATGTCTTCTGAATGTAAGCGAAATTTACCGCCTCTGTCTTTATATCCTGTAGAGTGTTGGCAAATTTCTTCCCAATAAATCGGCTAAACGAAAACATACACACTCACGCACACACACACACACACACACACACACACACACACACACACACACACACACAAACACACACACACATGCACACACTCACACGCATATATGATATATACCTGTGAAGGGCTGGATGCAAGCTTGCTCGCTGTGCCCCCCTTCCGGCCCGCGGCTGGCCACCACACATACGTTGTAACGAGTGAAGACCTCCAAGTCCTTCAGTTCCACTCTGGCTGTCGAAGTGACTGCATGCTTCTCTTCCTCTTTTGCACTTAGTCTCGCGCAGGACACTTTCTGTCGAGGAGAAAGAAGCGTTTGGTGATGATGAAGGATGCTTGTGTCCTGAATTGTATTTTTGATGGTTCTTTGACGGCACTTTGTGCAGGTATGTTGATGTTACATTGTGAGCAGTGACGTGAAATAGAAATAAATTCGAAAAAATAAAAAGGTTTCAGACATAATGTAAAAAAAAAAAGGTGTTTGTCAAATTGTGAGAGAAGAAAATTTTATACATGTTAAAATTATAAAAATAGGAAAGTAATCTTAGAGGAAGGCAGGTGAATATATAACCGGGCATTTTAAGGAGTTAAAATAAATTATTAAATAATAACTGTACTGGAAGTAATTCCTGCCTTGAAATAGAAATGGAAAAATACAAAGCGTCAGAAACCATTTCCTTGGAAGCGATAATTAGAGTTGATTAAATCAGGCAATACAATGACTATGATTGAGAAGAAAATCAACTTAATGGGAGAATTATGCAACAGATTAAGTAAACTGATCATGCACATCACACCTAAAAAAATGTGGTAAATCATGTGTATAGAAAGTCGAAAAACACGAAAAATTCATAAATTGAAAAAAAACCAATGAGGAAATGATGATGGATAACGCGACGGTGTATATACCGTCAAACTTGTTCGCCGGTAGACTGTTTCGAGGGTATAAATACCGTCAGAACTTCCATGCCATATCATGCAGTTATGGCACGCTATAAGCAGGCTGCGGTGATGTGGCGACATAGACAATGATGCATTTTAATTTGTAAGACCTGTCTTGTTATCTAACTTTCATTTGATATCGAGACATTTAACAAAATGTTATGCAACTAATGCCGTGCAACAACTCCCCAAGTCTCGGCCCTCAGACCTCTCCTTCGTTTACTTATCTGGGCTATCAGTCAAATCAACACGTGGTCATCGCCTCAGGTCTATGGTCTACCGACAGAGGCTGCGCTGTTTACTCTGTAGAGACAACTATTCGGATGCACTGTGCAATGTGTGCATGTGTCTGTGTGTTAGTTAGTGTGTGTGTGCATGTGTGTGTGTGTGTGTGCATGTGTGTGTGTGTTAGTTAGTGTGTGTGTGCATGTGTGTGTGTGTGTGTGTGCATGTGTGTGTGTGTTAGTTAGTGTGTGTGTGCATGTGTGTGTGTGTGTGTGTGTGTGTGTGTGTGTGCATGTGTGTGTGTTTGTTAGTGTGTATGCGGGCGTGTGTTTGTTCAAAATTATTTCAGGATGGGGAAATTTGTATTCAATAATGATGATAACAATTATCATAGTAAAAATGATAATGAAAATGATATCAATGTAGATGATGATGATAATGATTGGAATAATAAAGATTATAATAACGATAATGCTTAAATAGTAAGTGTTTCAATAATAAGAGCAATACTAATGATGATGAAAGTGATAATGATAATAATGATGAGGAGGAACTAATAGAAATAACAATAATGCTGCCAATAATAACATTGACAAAAGAACTATTACTTATTATGATAGCGACCCCCCCCCCATTAAAAAAAAAAAAAAAAAAAAAAAACTGTTTACTGTTTGGGACGCGAACTCGGGGCGCTTAATTAAAAGACTTGCACGAAACTGAGTGAGCTATTGCTCGATTGAATATGCATTGCATAAGTAAAGCTTTTAATGATCACATATTCACTCATATACATGTATACACGTACATTACATCGATATCAGTAATATTTAAATGATTATAATAATGATGATGATAATGATGATGGTGATGATAATCATAATCATAATCATCATGATAATAATGATATCATTAGCAAGGAAAGTAAAAATAGTAAGAGTAGTAGTAGTAATAATAATAATAATAACAGAAACAATATAAATTTTGATAATCATGTTAATAACAACAATGATAATATTAATGGTATCAATAATGAGGATAATGATAATCATAGTTTTAATAATAATAACAATAATAATGAAAATTGTAATGATGATGATAAAAGCAAAGCCAGCAACAACAATTATTATAAAAGCAATGATGATAACAATGGTAAAAAAGGAAAAATGCTAATAATAACAATATATATGATGATGATGATGGTATTGTTGATGATGGTGGTGGTGATAATGATGATGACGATGGTGGTAATGGTGAAGATGGTGGTGATAATGGTGATAATGATGATGGTGATGTTGATAATGGTGATAAAGATGATGATGCTGATGCTGATGGTGATGATTATGATAATGATGATGATAATGATGCTGGTGGGGATAATGATGATGATTATGGTAATGATGATGATGATAATGGTATTGATGGTGATGATGATGATGATGGTACTGATGATGATGATGGTATTGATGGTGATGATGATGATGGTGGTACTGATGATGATGATAATGATGGTGGTGATGTTGATGGTGATGATGGTACTGATGATAATGATGGTGGTGATGATGATGATGATAATAATGATGATGATAGTAATAATCATAATAATAATGATAAAGATAATGTTAAGGGTAATGATAATAATAATGGTAATGAAAATAATTATTATCATTACAATAATGATGTTGATAAAAGAAAAGCTGGTGGTGATAATGACCATGATAGTAATAACATTAATAATAATAATATAAAAATAATGATATTGATATCAATAATGATAATAGTGATAACGGTAATGATGACAATAATAACAACAGCAGTAACAATCATTTCATTTTGATCATGATAATGATGATAACAATTATCATAGTAAAAATTATAATGAAAATGATATCAATGTAGATGATGATGATAATGAACAGATTAATAAAGATTATGAAAACGATAATGCTTAAATAGTAAGTGTTTCAATAATAATGAAAGTGATAATGATAATAATGATGAGGAAGAACTAATAGAAATAACAATAATGCTGCCAATAATAACATTGACAAAAGAACTATTACTTATTATGATAGCGACCCCCCCCCCAAAAAAAAAAAAAAAAAAAAAAACTGTTTACTGTTTGGGACGCGAACTCGGGACGTTTAATTAGAAGACTTGCACGAAACTGAGTGAGCTATTGCTCGATTGAATATGCATTGCATAAGTGAAGCTTTTAATGATCACATATTCACTCATATACATGCATACACGGACATTACATCGATATCAGTAAAATTCATGATAATGCTGATAATAATGATAATCAAATCATAATCTTCATGATAATATTGATAACACTAACAATGAAAATAATAATAATGATAACTATAATAGTAATAATGATAATAATAACAGAAATAAAAATATTAATAATCATGTTAACAACAACAGTGTCAATGATAATGGTATCAATAAGGAGGATAACAATAATCATAGTTTTAATAATGATAACAAAAATAGCGAAAATCATAATGATAATAATAAAACCAAAGCCAGCAACAACAATGATTATAAAAGCAACGATGATAACGATGATAAAAAAGATTAAATGCTAATAATAACAATATATATATGATGATGATGATGGTGATAATGATAATGATGATGGTAAAGATGGTGGTGATAATGATGAAGATGACACTGATGATGGTAATGATGATGATGATGGTGATAATGATGATGGTGATTACGAGGATAATGATAATGTTGATGATGATGATGATAATGATGATGACTCTGATTATGGTGATGATGATAATGATAATAGTAATAATTATAATAAAATGATAATGAGAAAGATAATGATAAGGATGGTGATAACAATAATA
>NW_028234412.1:11993220-11995720 GCF_977035675.1 Penaeus japonicus
CAATGCACGTTACGAGGATGACAAGGAGAAGGATAAAGGATTCAAATTCAAACTTTATTCCATAAATTACGATTGTTATTATTTTTATATACATAATTTAATGCAAAAATAATTGGTATACAATACATTTGTTTGATAAGATGTCACAGCTGATAATTTAGGAAGTGTTCTTTTAATCTAGTCTTGAAATTATTGAGGTTAGTGATGTCTTTAACAGTATGAGGTAGTAGGTACCAGGTACGTCGTCCACGTATTAGCATTTGCCGTGTCCCTATTTCTGTGTGTGATCTCTTGACATAGCGGGAATTTACTTGTCGTGTTCGAACACCTGATGTGTTCCCTACAGTTTGTAAGGGCAATGTGGATAATTTCCATTAATTGTTTTATGAATGAAAACACATGTGTCTAATTTAAGTATATGTGGGGTGATGTGATCGAACTTAATGACGTTACCCAAAACAATTCTTGCAACAAGGTTTTGCAGTCTGTGCTTTCTGCATTAGGGTTTTGTGAGCTGAGTCCCAAACATTTAAACAATAACTATTGATTGCTCAGAGCTAGAGTTTGTACAATCGCAATTCTTGTTTCTGTAGGGATTTGATTTTTCATATCAAGATATATTAGTGTTCCCATTACCTTCAATGTATGTTATCAACATGGGCTTCAAATGTCATATATCTATCTAAGTGTACTCCTAGATTTTTAACTGAAATGCTTGATTTAATTTGGCAGCCTTCGAATTCTATGGTTGTGTCTATGGGAATTTTAGCCAAATTTTGCCGACTACCTATGAAGATTCATCGTGTTTGTATGGATTTTTTTTAAAGGCCATTGATGTCAAAATATCTTTTTGCTTGAATAAGAGTGTGCTGTGTTTCTTATCAATGCATCTAAGCTGTTTACTGAGTCACTGTGAAGAAATTGAGAATCATAGGTGTATTGTGTGAGATGGCAGTTATGGACTATGGTTGATAAATCATTGATGAAATTGTGAATAGGATCGGGCCTATTATAGATCACTGTGGAACATCGATATTGATTGGTTGCTGTGATGATATATTCTCATAAATTTTTACCGATTGGTTCTTGTACTTAGATAACTATCAAACCAATGGGTATCAATTCTATGGTTTCTTAATTTGTTATGAAGAACTTTGTGGTTGACACTGTTCAAAGCTTTAGAAAGATCGCACAGAGTGAGCAAGTTTCCCTTATTGTTGTCCGTTGTTATAAATTTGGTTAGTAATCTGTAACAACGCTGTTTCAGTGGATAACCTATTTCTAATGTTGAGTTTTGAATAATTATTGGTTATTGGTCTCCAGGAAATTCATCAATGGATTTGCTACTGATAGTACGGGGAGTATTTTAATGGGACGGTAATTATTCATGTCGTCTATGTCCCCAGACTTGAACACTGGTGTTACAGTTCTATGTTTTCAAAGCGACGGGAAAACATCAGCAACCAGAGAGGTGTTAATGATGATCGTTATATAAAATGCGACTACGGGTAGACTGTGCTTATTAACCGTAGAGCAATACCGTCTGCTCCCACTGCATTTTTTTCATGGAATTGTTTATCAGTAGAATAGTAGTTTCTACGTCTACTGGTTGTGGTCTGAAAACACCAGTTATGAATCTTGCCCGATATGTGTTTTGATGTAATATGGAGACAATTGTTTGTTCATAAGTTAGTTTTCCAATTTGTACAAAGAAGTTATCAAAATGCTCGGTGTTATGTACAGAATTTGTGTAATTATATATGTGTTTATTGTTGGGCACTACTGTTTTAATAATTTTCCTTGTTTTACCAGAGTTGTTTTTCTGTTCGGCGAATTTATTTCTGAAATAATTGGTCTTTGCCGATTGAATTAATGATTTTACATTTTACTTTTTTACTTTATAAATTGTCTAAAGGGCGGACTCAAATCTGTTTCCTTTTAGCGCTTGTTGGGAATTATTTATATCGGTAGTGACTCTCTTGATGTCGTCATAAACCCATGGAGCAGGGGGACGTTTGACGGTTCTTGTCACATGGGAAACAGAGGCATCTATGCTGCTTTTTATCCCTTTTCAAGATATTCAAAAGACTCAGATGTTGCATGGGGATTCCTATAGACAGCGCCAATAATGAAGGAAGGAAGCATATTGCTTAGTACGGTAACAGATATCTACGGCAGTATTATTAACTGTTGTAATTGATATCATATTTGACTTAAGGGTATCTACAAATATGCATACTCCTCCTCCTCGCCCTGCATCACATCGATAAACTTGATGATTTGGAATTTTGATAAAGTTACTTATCATATCCTGGTAGATCCATGTTTCACTAACACAGAGTATGTATACATTCCTCTCCTTTACAAACTTTACAATTTCTTCAAAGTGACTGAGGAGAGATTGTGCGTTTATATGTTCTATTTTTAAGAAGGGCGATCTTGTCACCGGCAATGCTGGCGGTGTTTTGCGGTCAAACATTCTGATTGTTTTTGTACTTGT
>NW_028234412.1:12005720-12008220 GCF_977035675.1 Penaeus japonicus
TACCTGATATCCTTATTCAGGACCATTCCAAAGATATCAAGTCTGTTTCGTATCATCATGCAAGGGTGTGACGTGAAGTGCCCCTTAGCCTCAGGAAAGTAATTCAGGCCCATGCCAACTTTGCTCTTTATTAGAGAAAGAGAACCTTGTGGAATAGTTTGTAAATAAGACTTTTGTCATGATCCCAGCTGGGAAAATATACATTTTTTTCTCTCTATTCAAGGAATAAAAAAGTGTTTTCTTGATATTCTCTCTAATTAGTATACCTCAGAATGTAAACTATGGAACAATATTTCTGGGAATTCCATGTATATGTGATGCCAACTTCTTGCATCCAAATTTTATATATGTTATGAGGAGTCGGCAGTTTAAATTCTATTCTGAATTCAGAAAGCCAGTTAATGGCTAATGTGAAAATTGCTTATTCTGTTTACTCTGATCACAGGTACTGTAAATCTTGGCTTGTATAAATATTCATTGAGAATATCAATACTAGATATGTGTAGATAGAGTTCTTGTTAGTTCTTAAGAAAACATAATCAGTAGTTTGTCAGTGTATTTATTGGTCATGTTCTTGCTTTTATGATAATGTACAAAGACAGCCCATTATATCTATTTTTTCAAGACTTATTTGTTTTGACATAAAATGTTTCTCAACTTATCCTCTTCATATCAGAATATTACGAAGAAATGATATGTGTGTACTTTTATACAAAGTTTCTTATATAGTTTTCTAGGTAAACTTTGCAAGCTTGTGTCAAATGTAGCTGTTTTCAGGACACAATCTTCCATGCACCTTGTTTTTAACTGGTTCAGTATCATTGCATAAATATGGACTATATTTTTCAACAAGTAACCAACAGTGGTGGCTTAAAGTTTAAGCAAGCCCAATAGAATTTAAGTGAATTATTTTTCATGCCAAGTAACTTTACCTTGTCAAGTATCAGTGGGTAATGTACAAAAATAAGTAATAAATTTATTTTCTCATTTTTTGAGTCCCTGAAAAGGACAGTGCTAGAATATTATTAAGGATCAAATAGAAATATTTCAAGAGAGAGTTGTCATGGCAGAATGTCTTGAACAATTACGACACAGATTACTTTCAATCATAACTGAAGAAATACATCATAGATAAGTATTCCATTGTAGTACAAGGCAACAGTTCATAACTTTGACATCAAGGGATTTTTGTGTATATTCACAAATAAAGCATATGTGAAACTTTTTCATTCCTATTTCCAATGTTTATTTGCAATTCTATTCAGGGTGTTGATTTTAAGGGAAAAGGGAAGCATCTTATTTGCAATTCCCAAATAGAAAACCAGAAAATGTTTTTAATGGTAAGCTGCGTTAGTGAATTCCTAGTAATTTGCCTTTATCCTTCCTTTTTTTATTATCTTCTCTATTATAGTAAACTTTGGTCTCTTTTTCACACCAATTTTTGCGGTTCTTTTACTGATGACCAATATCAGTTTTCATGAGAAAGCATTTTCTTTGGTAGTGCAAGCTGAAAAAAAAATCTAGGTGGATGCAGAGCTTTTTATTTAATTTGCTTCATTTTCTTAGTGAAAAATTTATACATTTTCTTTCACATTTTGGATTTGACTTTTTTCCAGACCAAAAGCAAGAATTGGGCATCCTGTGCCAACATTTAGCTTGCATCTAAATAATTTTTGAAAATGTTTGTTAAAGAATTTCTTTAGATGTACTCAAGTATTAGAGATTGGTGATCATATTGCAAGTACAGTATTATTTTCTTTGGATAGATTTATAATAAATTATAACAAAATGCAAAACATATAGGAACTTTTCAGCAGTATAAAAATGCTGCAGGACTAACCATTTTGGTCATGTCATTTATCCTAAAACTGAAAAGAAGACTGAATAATGTTTTCTACTAATAATAAGCTAAAAACCTACTTGGAGAATAAAAGAAAATCTTGAAGAATTTGTTGCTTATTTGTTTCTCTGTTCTCACATTTTACACATTCATTTCTTTTTTTGCAAAATAACAAGGCTTTTATATAATCTGAATGGGAGTAGCATTTTTACTCCTGAGTGGAGAGAGTGAGCAAAGAGAGGGTAGTTAGTGTAGGTAAATAATAGATGGACTTATGGTTATATGCATACGGAATATAAAGATATATTCACTCAAGTGTTACTATGTTTATGACCATGTTTTCACTGCCAATCTGCCTTTATTGCAGGCATATTAACCCATTGGTCGCAGTTTTAAATTAATATTTGTGCAGTAGGATGGCTGGTTTACATTGTCTGGCACGGTTCCATCCACGTCTATGATCGACTCTGCCTTTGCAGCAAATCATGCCATCTGCTGCTAATGGGTTAACCCTTAACCCATTGTGGACAGGTGTCATGACATACATGACACTGGAACTTCGGGTATTTTAGATCCTTGTGTCCTTTTATTGAGCTATGAGTAATGAGTAAGTGATGATGACAATTGCAGTCATGGTTACTATAATTGTTGTAATATTAA
>NW_028234412.1:12025720-12028220 GCF_977035675.1 Penaeus japonicus
GGAGAGAGAGAGAAAAAGACATGAGTGAAATGAGAGGGAGTGAGAGTAGAGAGAGTAGAGTAGAGAGTAGAGTGTAAGAGAGAGAAAGAAAGAGAGAGAGAGAGAGAGAGAGAGAGAGAGAGAGAGAGAGAGAAAGACAGCCAGAGAGAGAGAGAGAGAGAGAGAGAGAGAGAAAGACAGCCAGAGAGAGAGAGAGAGAGAGAGAGAGAGAGAGAGAGCCAGAGAGAGAGAGGGAAAACAGACAGGCAACAAAAAGAGACAGACTCACACAGGGACGGGGCGACGGTGCTGTTAAATTGCCCCGTAGTATTCATGGCGTAGCCGGAAATCATGAAGTAGAACCCGCCGCTCCTTTCCGTGATGCCCACAAAATCATTCCGATCAGCAGTCACGGAGGCTTCGGTCGTCGGAACCATGAATGCCACTGCAACTACCACCCACTTCAACATCCTTCCTAGTCTCTTCTACCGCCGGTATTTTTGCGTTCTGCGTCGTCGTCGTGTTGGCGAGAAAGCCTTTCTAGCGGACGGGGCGGGGCGGGGCGGGGCGGGGCGGGACGGGTCCTTAGTTCGTCGCTGACCCACTGTTTTTGTCCTTCCGTCTGCGCATGCGCGATGGGCGTCACTCTGGCGAAAGAATACTCAGGGCAATGTATGTCCAAGCAGTGTTTAGATAAGGATAGAAAACATTATGCACTTCATACTTACCTAGAAGATTTAGTAAATTATATATATCAACATGGGAAAATGACCGAATAAGAACTACACATAGCCTATGACCCCGCTGTGGAATCAAATATCAACAAGCATTTTTTTTTCCGAGTTCTCGAAGGTTTCTTAATAAATGCTTCCGGAATGTGAGTTGATAGAAAAAAAAAACCAGTGTGTATAGTAAACACACCAATATTGTAACAAATGACTCCGCTTAAATTATCGGTAAGGAAGGAAAAGCACAAATATTTCACGAAGTTTATGTCTCATAATCAACAGACACACAATAGACTATTGTTGTCAAGGGAATCACAAACATGCACAAACATTACCGCAGTGAAATCCAAACTGAGGGCTGCGACACTTGGATGTCGTATGAATTGTGCAGTGCCTTAATGACACTAACTCTACGGATGTCGCACACAAACATCTGATTACCATCAATTCGATGAGAAATTATGTTTCGAGATATGGATAGTATCGAACCGTAGAAGATATAATTATTTTGTTCAGTTTCTATGCCACATGAACCCATGAAGTAACATAAATCTAAGTTATATTCTGCTTGCTTTGCCAGCTTTAATTGGTCGTCATCTATTAAGTTGAAATGCATTTGAATTTTTTATTTATTCACATTTTTTCCGATGTTCATATCTACCATTCAACCAAGCAACGTATAGTCACCCAAAGGAGAATAGTGCAATTAGTCATCAGACCTCGGGGATTTACGTGAAACAATCTTGAGATATATGACCCAGTAACTGCCATCAATACCCCCCCCCCCCCCCGGCAGAGAAAGAGATTACCAGTCAACGTCCGAAGAAGACGCCCTTCCAACGACATTCGGACGACACGAGGTTTCGAATAAGTCCAGGGTTGTGTCCAGAACGGCTTCGCCACGCCTCTCGGCCAATCGGCGCCAGGCTTAAGCTCCGCCCCTCGAGGATGACCCGTTAACCTTTGATCGGCAACATGTCAGGAATCATATTGTATGTAGATAGAGTAGACTCACTTCACTCATATCCACTTACTCTCTCGACTTAACTCATCACTCATGGTTCTTGACAGACAGGTAGCCTTGGTGTCTGGACTGATGTATTGCTACTGCTATATTGCCACATGTTATTATTTCAGTTTTCTTTCATTTACATACATTTCATGTTACTGCTAGTATTGCTTGTAGATCGTAGTGTTATGTGTGTGTGTGTTTGTGTGTGTGTGTGTGTGTGTATTTATTTATGTATGTATGTATGTATGTATGTATGCATGTATGCATGTATGTATGTACGTATTTATGTATTTATGTATGTACGTATGCATATGTATGTATGTGTATATATGTATGCATATTTATGTATATATATGTATGTATTCAAGGTTTATGTATGTATGTATATGTAAATGTAAATGTAAATGTATATGTAAATGTATATGTATATGTATGTGTGTGAGTGCAGAGGAATATGGACACCCATCTATCCTAATTTCTCATACGCATATCATATCATTCCTCAGTCTCCAATGACAGTTACTGAATATCAACGCAGCATGGGTGTGCTTGCCTGCGTGTTAGCGTTTGTTTGGTTATTTCTGTGTGTGTTTGTGTGTGTGTTAGTAAATTCGTGAGCCTTTTCTGGTAGTTAGATTAGAATGGACTAACTATTAGAATCAAAGAAGAAGAGAATCATACACGCATCATTCTTTTTTCAGAATATTTTTTCTTCTTTTAAACTTTCGAGGTCGAAGCATTCACCTGATATGATTAGAACGTTGAGTAGAGTATGCGTGAC
>NW_028234412.1:12033220-12035720 GCF_977035675.1 Penaeus japonicus
GCCTGATGATAGCCGTGATTATTATTTTTACTATATCTAGGTTTATATATGTGTGTGTAATGTCTTTGTCGTGTTTGTGATTAGTGTTGTATTTTATAAACTTTGTCATTTGTCATCCTTTCGGTTTAGGTGTAATTCCAGTTATGATTTCATTTGGACAGTTTTTCAATGTCCTTTTGGAGACTTTGGTAAGAATCCTCCTTGTTGCCCTTCTTTAAATATAGTTTTGCATCGTTTGCGAACATAACTAAATTTCTCTCCTAGGATCGTAAGTGCGTGGGTGTGTGATGGGGTGAAGTATGATTGGTGGCAGGACTGTTCCTCGTGGTACTCCGCAGAAGGTCTCCATGTAGAATATTTGCATACAATTGCTTTCCTTTAATATCACTTACATATTCCAAGTCCTTTAAGTTTACCCTGTGACGCGCTTTGTCAAATGCATTTTTTAGATCCAAGGATATACAATCTAGTCAGCAGTGTCACTGTTACAGTGAAGCAAGCCGTCGGGCACATGGGTCGTCTTAGTACATATAACCCGGGCGAAAATTCGCCTTCGCAAATCTCTCTCAACTGAACTGAACTGAACTGAGATGACTAGTGTCTGCGCGGCGGCCTCACATCCCTGTGGTCGGCAGATCGAGCCCCGTCCACGCTTGTGAGTTTTCACCGTCGCCTGTCGGTTACTGCTATGGTTGGGAACCACGGTGAGTAAGTATCAAGCTCAGGCTTTACTCGTTGACACACACTCACGAGTCAGCACATACTGATATATACCGGGCTTGCCATAGTACCCATATCTCAGGCTTATCCATATCTTTAGCAAGAGCAGAGGTTGGCGATACCTCATCTGGTCCTCCAAAAGCCAATCTACGTTTTTGTTTTTTTTTATAATCACATGCCTCCAGTAGTTCGACGTATACGTATTATTTTTATACTGTTATTTTTTCAAGAAGTTTATATACTACACTGCTTAATGATACTAGTTTATGATTCAGGTGGTTTTGCTCACCATGGTTCTTGCAAAGGTGTATGACGTGTAAGGATAGCCCCCCCCCCCCTGTTTACGCTGTGATGTTATGGGATAGCAAGAAAAAAGCGACCAAAAAGAAAAAAAAAGGAAATCAAAAAAAATAAAGAAGAAAAGCGAAAAGCCCTGGAAAAACATCCAAAAAAAAATACCCCAAGCGGGGAAAGGGAAAAAGGCTGCTCAGAGCTGACAGAGAGACGGAGGGGGTCCGTTCACATCCCCCTGAGGGAGACCAAGTCCCATTCCCCAGGTGCATGTCCCTTGATTAAGAGGGTCTGATTGCGTCAGTTAGTCCTTAGTTAAAAATAATTAATGAAGTAAAAAAACAAGTAAAATGACGCGGGGCGTCTCTGACTGGTGTTGGCCAGCGGATCTTTCTCATATGATTGTTATACAAAAGCACGTCTAGCTTTGTCCTAATTGGCATGTAAATCGAGTAAGTACAACTTTGCTTTTGCTGCTCCCGCGATGCACAAGGGTAGTCCAGGGTAATCCAGAGAAAGCTAAGGTGCCAGAGACAAATGATTTATTGAGAAAAAAATAAAAATAAAAATGAGGGGAATAGTGGGGGGGAAAAACGGCTGCAAAGGAGGTAGTAGTAGTGTAATGTAGGGTAAGTATCAAAAGTCAAAACGTAAGTGTAATCAAGTATAGTAAAGCAACAGAGTAGTTCAGGGGCGGTAAGTAGACTGAGAAAACGGAGTAAAGGTAGGCAGAAGGGTTGCTTTAGTGGTAGGTGAGGGTATACAAGGTAAAGGGATAAGAATAAGAAGAGTTTAAAGAGTGTCTTTAGAGTAAGGAGGGGAAGAAAAGCTGAGGAACTATGCCTGTAAAAAGAAATAAGTAGGAGATAAAGTAGGGGGCGAAACCCCTTGCTTGGTGGTTTGGTGGCTGTAGGTCACATCAGCTGGTGTGGGGGTTGGTTGGGGGTTGGGAGATCATGGTTGTGGTTGGCCAGCGCTTCAGTCTCGCAGTGGGTATGAATTCAAAATGGTTAAATAAATAGTTATGTGTACATATATATGTACACAAATAAATATCTATCTAGAATATCTATATTGGATTTTTTTTGTCGTCTGCTATTGCTCGCATCGTGGGGGGAACCCCACAATGATTAGTTACTATGTTGTTTTTCAACCTCATCCAAGGTAAACAATTGTACCGATTTCATAGACGGCTTGTGAATAAGAAGAGATTTTGAGAATAAATGCTCAAATAGCTTTTTTTTTTCCTTTTATTAGTGGAAAAGTATTCATCATGTGTGGCAATAATTACCACGAAACATATTTTCTTTAATTACAGTAAAGCATATTATATCGTATCATTCGCTGAAAAACTACATTTTTGTAAAAAGAAAGAAAGAAAAAATAGTTCAATTAACGTAGGGACAGGTGTAGGGGCTTTTCGTTACACCTGTAGGGATTTTTAGACCCAAAACCCAATTTTGGGTTGGCAACACTGCATTCAGTATTT